>NC_081327.1:57672338-57989676 GCF_026419965.1 Kogia breviceps | reverse complement strand
GGTACATATATACAATGGAGTACTACTCAGCCATAAAGAGGATGAAATAATGCCATCTGCAGCAACATGGACGCAAGCAGAGATGATCACACTAAGTGAAGTAGGTCAGAAAGAGAAAGACAAAGACCATGTGTTATCACTTACATGTGGAATCTAAAATATGACAAAAATGAACCATCTATGAAACAGAAACAGAATCATGGACATAGAGAACAGACCGGTGTTTGCCAAGGGGGAGGGGCTGGGGGAGGGATGGAGTGGGAGGTTGGGGTGAGCAGATGTCAGCTTTTATATACAGAATGGATAAGCAACAAGGTCCTACTGTACAGCACAGAGGACTACATTCAATATCCTATGATAAACCATAATGGAAAATAATATATAAAAAAATAATATGTATGTATAACTGACACACTTTGCTGTAAAGCAGTTATTAACACAACATTGTAAATCAACTATACTTCAATTAAAATACATACACACATAAAGTGGGGGAAAAAAAGGAAGATCTGGGGAATAAAATGCCCATGAATACTCTTAAATGCTCTGACATACTTCTGGGGACACAGAGGTCCATGCACATGTGCAGGTCTGTGTGCATGCATAGGAAATAACTGAGAACATCCTATTTTCTCATTTTTGGTTAACCGTGAGGGCTTGTGGAAGCAGGAAGTAAAGGCCAAGGCAGAGCTGTAAGCTGCTGGAATACTGAAGAGTCTTTGGGTAAAGGGTAGATGACTTACTGGATCAAGGTTTTTAAGGAAATCTGTCTAATCATTAGTTGAGTAACAAGCTAAGTGTGCAGAGACTTCACAACCCACACACCACAGGGAGCTCAGATTTTACAGGATTAGTTCCGGAAAGTCACTAACCACAGCAGCAAGAGCAACCAACAACAGCAACAGCGGAAAGTCTGGGGAGTAGGAAACTGATTTCTTGAGTCACCACATTATATTATTTAAAATGTCCACTTTGGGGACTGCCCTGGTGGTCCAGTGGTTAAGACTCCACACGTCCAGCGCAGGGGGCACGGGTTCAATCTCTGGTCGGGGAACTAAGATGCCACACAGTGCGGCCTCCACAAAAAAAGAGAAAAAAGAAAAAAGAAAATGTCTACTTTTGGAAAAAAAAATAGGAGACATGCAAAGAAACAAAGTACGACCCAGAAACTGGGGAACGTTTTTAAAAATCAACTAATAGGGGACTTCCCTCATGGAGCAGTGGTTAAGGATCCGCCTGCCGATGCAAGGGACGCGGGTTCGAGGCCTGGTCCGGGAAGATCCCACATGCCGCGGAGCAACTAAGCCCATGCGCCACAACTACTGAGCCTGCACTCTAGAGCCCGTGAGCCACAACTACTGAGCCCACATGCCACAACTACTGAAGCCTGCGTGCCTAGAGCCCGTGCTCCACAACAAGAGAAGCCACCGCAATGAGAAGCCCGCACGTGGCAACAAACAGTAGCCCCCGCTCGCTGCAACTAGAGAAAGCCCGCGCACAGCAACGAAGACCCAATGCAGCCAACAATAAATAAATAAATAATAAATAAACGTGTGTGTGTATGTATGTAAATTTATATACTTTTTAAATCAACTAATAGGTACTATCTCTGAGTAGACCCAGATGTTAAACATACGAGGTAAGTCAGTTTTCATAAATCATCTTCAAAGAACTAAATGAAATTATGTCTAAGGAGTTAATATGACAGAATGGTTCTCACCAAATAGAGAATACCAGTAAAGAAAAAAATTGTTTCAAAAAGAAAATGGAAATTCCGTGGTTGAAAAGTACATCAAATAAATTGGAGTGGGCAGAAAACCAGCAAACTCGAAGATACGTCAATTGAGATGATCACATGTGAGGAACAGGGAAAAAAAACGAATCAAGGAAAGTGAACAGTTTCGGAGACCAGCAGGGTATGATCCAGGGCACCAATAATGCTTACACGGAGTCCTAGAAAGAAAGGGAGAAACGGGAAGAAAGATGGTTAATTTTATGGCAGTTTGGCTGGGCCACAGTACACAGAATTGCAGTCAAATATTACTCTAGATGTTCTGTGAGGGTTTTTTTGAAGATGTGGTTAACATCTAAATCACTAGAAGCTGAGCAAAGCAGACTGTCCTCCATACTATGGAGGTCACGTGAGGGCCTCATCCACTCATTTGAAGGCCTTAACCAAAAATGACTGATGTCCCCCAGTGAGGAGGGAATTCTGACAGCCAGACTGCTTGAAGACTCAAAATGCAGCATCCCCTGGCCCTGGGTTCAGCCTGCCAGCCTAACCTGGGTATTTTGGACTTGCCAACCTCCACAGTCAGAGAAACTAAGTCCTAACCATTGAGCTATCCATCCAGCTACATATCTTCTTATGATTCTGTTTCCTTGGAGAACCGTAATACACCAGACAAAGACAAAATCAGCTTTTATATGTACAAATAACTACGGGAAATCATGTCTAAAGAATTAATATGACAGTTAAGAGAATGGTATCTCACCAAAGACAGGGTACCAATAAAGAGAGACAACAAAATTTTTTAAAGACACAAGGGGAAATTCCATAATTGAAAAGTACAAAAGCTAAATTTGAGTTGGTAGAAGAAAGAATCAGCAAATTTGGAGACAGGTCGATTAGTTTGGTCTAATTTGAGGAAAAGAAAGAAAAACAGTGAAAATGAACAGAGCCTCAGAGACCTGTTGGTTGCTATCAAGTGTACCAACTTATGCATAGTGGGAATCCTAGATGGAGAGAGAGAATGGGGCAGAAAGAATATCTGAAGAAATAATGGCCAAAATTTACCCAAATTTAATGAAAGACATTAATCTATCTCCAAGAAGCTCAGTAAACTACAAGAAGATAAATTCAAAGAGCTCCACACCTAGATGCATCAGAATCTTATTGTCAAAAGCAAAAAACAAAAATATTGAAAGTAGCAAGAGAAATCAGTTCAGGCCACCGGATGGACCCTCCATAGGATTAACAGTTGACTTCTTGTCAGAAACCATGGAGGCCAGGGACTTCCCTGGAGGTCCAGTGGTTAAGATTTCACCTTCTAGTGCAGAGGGTGTGGGTTCGATCCCTGGTCGGCGAGCTAAGATCCCAAATGCCTCGCAGCCAAAAAACCAAAACGTAAAACAGAAGCAATATTGTAACAAATTCAATAAAGACTTCTTAAAAATAATGGTCCACACACACAAAAAATAAACTGAAAAAGAAAATGAAACCATGGAGGCTAGAAGACAGTGGGATGATATATTCAAGGTGCTGAAAGACTGTCAACCAGGAATTCTCTACCTGGTGAAACCATCCTTCAAAAAATGAAGGAGAAAGCAGGACATTTCCAGATGAACAAAAACAGAGATTATTGCTATAGCATATCTGCCCTTCAAGAAATACTAAAAAGAGCCCCTCAGGCTCAAATGAAAATCACTAAATAAAAAGTTGAATTCACATAAAGAAATAAAAAACACTGCTAAAGACAACTATACAGGTAAACAAAAGACAGTATAAATGCATTTTTGTTTTAAACTCTTCTGTTTTATTTAAAAGACAACCACATAAAACAATAATTATAAAACTGTTGATGCATTTACAATGTATAACGATGTAATTTGTATGTAATCTGCAGCACAAAGGTAGGAAGGAGATAGCTATGTTGGAACAAAGTTTTTGGATGCTACTGAAATTCCCTTACTGTTCAATCAAACTAGGTTATTTTCATTAAGATGTTAATTGCAAGCCCCACACCAGTTTTTTTTAAATATAGTAAAAGAAATGGGAATTTACATGGAATACTACCAAAAACTATCTAACAAAACAAGGCAGTGGTGGAGGAACTGACAAAGGAAACAGACAACACAAAGAAAGAGCAAAATGTCAGAAGTCTTATCAGTAAGTACTTTAAATGTACATGAATTAAACTCTCCAATTAAAAGGTAGAGAGTGACTGAATTGATTTTTTAAAAAATATGACTCAACTATATGCTACCTCCAAGAGACTCGGCAAAAACTGGCAGTCTAGAAAGGAGAAGCAGACAGGCAAGCGTCGTAGCTGCAGACTTCATTCCTCTCATTTTCACAGCGGCTGGAGTAAGTAGGCAGAAGATCAACAACGAGACAGAGGACTTAACCCCATAAACGAACTAGACACCTACAGGACGCCCCACCCACAACAGCGAAGCATACAGTCTTCTCAAGTGCACACGGAACGTGTTCCAGGAAGGATCATATGCTAGGCCATAAATCAAGGCTGTGTAAATTTAAAAGGACTGAGATAATATGATATAAAGTATGTTCTCCAACCACAATGGAATAAAATCAGAAATCAATAACAGGAGAGAATTTGGAAAATTCAAAACATATGTGGAAATTAGACATCACACTCATAAATATTCATAGAAGAAATTAAAAGGGAAATGAGAAAATACTTTGAGGTGATTTGACAGAAAAAACAAATTGAGCTAATTCACTGCATAATTAGCAAAAGAAGTATGTGGGCGGGGTGCCCACTGAGACCCCGGAGCCAGTGAGGCAGCCAGGGCAGGGCCTGGGCCGGAGGACATCCTTGGGGCCAGAGCCGTGAACAGAGGCTTCGGGCTCCGGGTGAGACGCAGCGGACGCGCCTTACCCTTCCCTCCAGCTGAGAGCAGCGCTGAGCCCGGACGACGGCACAGCGAGCTAAGGGCGGAGAAGGGAACGGCGGCAAGCGCAGCCGGCAGACACCACGGTCTGAAGTGCTGCTCACCCGGCACTGAGTTCACGACGGTCTTTTCTCCCAGGGTCACCGAGCCTCAACTTAACGCGGTCTGAAATCCAGAAGGCAGGAGGTGGCGCAGACAGAGATCCACGAGAAACCTTCCCTTCTGGCTGGAGGACGCTCAAAGTGAGCACGGAAAGCCCTCCGTTCCCTTTCCCCTCCGTCCTCTCAGGTGCCAGGTCCAGGCAATTTTGTGGCAGGACCGGCTGCAGCTGGTGCGGGGGCGGGGCGGGGCGGGGGCGGGGTCAGTATTCTGAGGAAGGAAAACTTCTTCCGCTCAGAGTAGCTCTGAGACCAAGAGGGTGGGGTCAACTCCCGCTGCGTCTTTCCCTCTCTCTCCTCCCACTACGTGGGCCTGGATGCGGACCCAAACACCGTTCAAGCAGAGCAGGGTAACTAGAGGCCCAATTTTCTGCCCAGAGGATCCAAAAAGGGGCGGCGCAGAAAGCGCCAGGAGATCGGGGATGGAGAGCAGTCCAGGAAAGTGATGCCGTAAAGTGTCTTTTTTTACTCCAGGGCTCAGCCCCACTCATACACGCATGGGTTTGTTTCTAATTAGCACACTACAAACCCTGGGAACACAGAGACCGCGCACACCCAGACCACAAACTGCCATCACGTGACGCACACCTGGGACAGATCAGAAGAAAACCACAAAGGCTCTGAACTGAGCTGACAGCGAACTACCGCTCACAGAAGCAGGCTGGAACTTACTGCTTGAATCTATCCAGGTGGGCTGCCTGGTGAAACATAAGTACCTGTCTGCATAGTGTTTAAATAAGACCCAGGGTCTCACACATCTGGGATACAGTTTAAAAATTCTTCAGCATATGAAAACCACAAAAATTCAATTCACAGAGGAAAACACAGTCAACAGATACCACGGCCAAAATGGCAAAGACGTTGGAATTATCTGACAAATACGGTGTTTATTATGCAAATACTCTCAAGAAGCAATCACGAACGTTCTTCAAAGGCTAAAAAATAGAACGTCTCATAAAAGAAATAAAAGATATCAGGAATACCCAAGTTGAAATTTCAGAACTGAAAAATAAAGTAAGCACAATAAACTCATTGTATACACTTAACAGCAGAATGGAAAGATTCAGTGAACCTGAAGAGAGATCAATAGACATTATTCAATTTGAACTACAAAGAGAAAACTTAAATTTTAAAAATGAACAGATCCTCAGATACCTGGGGGACATAAACAAAAAGTCTAACGTTCATGTGACCGGAGCCCCAGAAGGAGGAGAGAAAGAAGATGGTGCTGAAAAAATTGAGGAAATAAAAAGCTGAAAAACATTCCAAGTTGGGCAAAAGATATATACTTACAGATTGAAGAAGCTAAGAAAACCCTGAAGAAGATAAACCGAAAGAAAGCCATATCTAAACAAATCATAATCAAACTAGTGAAAGCTAAAGAAAAAGAAATGAACAATCTGAAAAGAAAATTACTTAAAAGATTTCTTTCACAAAAGCTTCGCCAAGAATAAAATTTTTAGGAATTAGCTTAACCGAGAAGGTGAAAGAATTACGCAGTGAAGACTATAAAATACTGCTGAAAGAAATGAGAGAAAACATAAATAAATGGACACACAAGCCCATGATCAGGGGTTGGAAGGTTTCATGTTGCTACGATGTCACGACCACCCACAGCGACCTACAGATTCAGTGCGATCCCTATCAACCCTAACCCTATTCTTAAGTCAGTCCCCCGAGGCAATAGAAAATAAATAAATAAATGAGACCCAATCAAACTTACAAGCTTCTGTACAGCAAAGGAAACCATAAATAAAACAAAAAGACAACCTACAGAATGCGTGAAAATGTTTACAAATGATGTGACTGCCAAGGGCTTAATTTACAAAAGATACAAACAGCTCATACAACTCAACAACAACAAAAAAACAGCCCAATTGAAAAATGGGCAGAAGACCTAAATAGACATCTCTCCAAAGAAGAAATACAGATGGCCAATAGGCACATGAAAAGATACTCAACACTGCTAATGATTAGAGAAATGCACATCAAAACTACGAGGTACCACCTCACACCAGTCAGAATGGCCATCATTTAAAAGTCTACAAACAACAAATGCTGGAGATGGTGTGGAGAAAAGTGAATCCTCCTACACTGCTGGTGGGAATGTAAGTTGGTGCAGCCACTGTGGAAAACAGTATGAAGGTTCCTCACGAAACTAAAGATAGAATTACCAAATGACCTAGCAATCCCACTCCTGGGATTATATCCAGAGAAAACTATACTTTGAAAATATACATGCACCCTAACGTTCACTGCAGCACTAGTTACAATAGCCAAGACACCGAAACAACCAAAATGTCCACTGACCGAGGAACAGAAGGTGTGGTACATATACATACAATGGAATATTACTCAGCTGTAAAAAAACAACAAAATAATGCCATTTGCAGCTACATGGATGCAACTAAAGATTATCGTACTAAGTGAAGTAGGTCAGAAAGAGAAAGACAAATACCATATGATATCACTTATATATGGAATCTAAAATATGACAAAAATGAACCTATCTATGAAACAGAAACAGAAACACAGACACAGAGAACAGACTGGTGTTTGCCAGAGGGGAAGGGTATAGGGGAGGGATGGAGTGGGAGGTTGGGGTGAGCAGAGGTAAGCTTTTATATAGAGAATGGATAAGCAACATGTTCCTACTGTATAGCACAGAGAACTACACTCAGTATCCTGTGATAAACCACAGTGCAAAAGAATGCTATAAAATGCGTGTGTGTATATATACATATAACTGAATCACTTTGCCGTACAGCAGAAATTAACACAACACTGTAAGTCAACTATACTTCAACAAAAAATATATTGATAAACCAAAAAAAAAGAATGAAAGAGAAATTAAGACACTTCCAGATAAACAAAAGTTGGAATAGTTCACTGCCAGCAGACCTGCTCTACAGAAATGTTAAAGGAGTTCTTCATGGTGAAATGAAAGGATGTTAGACTGTGATTCAAAGCCATAAGTAAAATAAGGAACACCAGTGTCTCAGTCAACTCGGATGCCACAACATTTTATCACAGGCTGAGGGGCTTAAACAACATTTACTCCTCTCAGTTCTGGAGGCTGGGAAGCCTGCGATCCGAGTGCTGGCAGATCGGTGAGGGTCCTCTCCCGGGCTTGCAAAAGGCCAGTTTCTTGTTGTGTCCTCACCTGGTGGAGTGAGAGAAAGAGATCTCTCTTGTGTCTCTTCTTATGAAGAGCGCTAATCACATCCTGAGAGCTCTACCCTCAATACCTACTCACCCCCAAAGGCTCCGCCTCCAAATACCATCCCACTGCGGGTTGGGGCTTCAACACATGAATTTTGGGGGACACAATTCAGTCAGTAGCAAATAGTAAAGGTAAATACATAGGTAAGCATAAAAGCCACTATTATTGAACTTTGGTTTATAACTCCACTTTTTCTAATATTATTTAATAGACAAATGCACACAATAATCATTATAAATCTTTGAACACAATATATAAAGATGTAATCTGTGAAAATAGCAATCTAAAGGAGGAACAGAGGGACTTCCCTGGTGGTCCAGTGGTTAAGAATCCGCCTGCCGATGCAGGGGACACGGGTTCGAGCCCTGGCCCGGGAAGATCCCACATGCCGTGGAGCAACTAAGCCCGGGCACCACAACGACTGAAGCCCGCGCGCCTAGAGCCCGTGTGCCACAACTACTAAAGCCTGCATGCCACAACTACTGAAGCCCGTGTGCCTAGAGCCCATGCTCCACAACAAGAGAAGCCACTGCAATGAGAAGCCCGGACACCACAATGAAGAGTAGCCCCCGCTCGCTGCAACTAGAGGAAGCCCGCACGCAGCAACAAAGACCCAACACAGCCAAAAACAAACAAATTAATTAATTAATTTAAAAAAATAATTTAAAAAATAAAATAAAGGAGGGACAGAGATATACAGGAGCAGGGTGTTTGTATATTATTGAAACTAACTGGTATTATTTATATAATACAAAAATGGTATTATTAAATGCCATTTAAATGGTATTATTTAAATAAGTTTAACCTAGGTTGTCATAAGACGTTAACTGTAATGCCCAAGGTAACCACAAACAAATAACTAAAAAACATATGGAAAAAGAAAATGGAATCAAGATGGTATGCTTAAAAAAATTAAATACAAAAGCAGACAGTAATGGAAGAACTAAGGAACAACAACAACAACAAAATCACACACACAGAAGACATACATAAAACAAATAAATGTAGAAGTAAATCCAAAAGAGAGCTGGGGTGGCTATACTATTATCATGTATATGTAACTTAAAAACTGTTACAAGAATCAATGAAAGACATTATATATTGATTTTTAAAAAAACATTATACATTGATGATTTAAAAATTGTTACAAGAATCAGTGAAAGACATTATATATTGATTTGTTACAAGAATCAGTGAAAGACATTATATATTGACTTTTTAAGAGTACATATCTATATCTATATCTATATATATATATCTCCATCAAGGAGATATAAAAATCATAAACATACACACACCAAATTACAGAGCCCCAAAACGTATGATCTAAAAACGGACAGAATCGAAGGGAGAAATAGATAGTCGTACAACAATAGTTGGAAACATCACTCCTCCACTTTCATAATGGATGGAACAACTGGACACAAATTCAGTCAGGAAATGGAGGACTTGAACACTATAAACTAGTTAGATCTAACAGACATACACAGAACATCTCACTCAACAACAGCAGAATAAACATTCTTTTCATATGTACATGGAACATTCTCAAGAATAGATAACTCACTAGGCTATGAAACAAGTCCCAGTAAATTTGAAAAGACTGAAATAACACAAATGATCTTCTCTGACCACATTGGAATGAAGTTAGAAATCAGTAACAGAAAGGAAAGTGGAAAATTCCAAACACGTGGAAATTAAAGAACACACTCTTAAATAACCAATGAGTCAAAGGAGAAATCGCAAAGGAAATTTTGGAAATTCTTGGAGACTACAGAAAATGAAAAACTTATAGGACGCAGTGAATACAGTACTCCAAGGGAATCTTATAGATGTAAATGTCTGCTACACAAAAAACAATGAAATCAATAACCCAACTTCACACCTTAAGGAACAAGAAAAAGAAGAGAAAACTAAACCCAAAGCCAGTAGAAGTGAGACTTCGGGTTTAGTTTAAAGGATAAAGATTGGAGTGGAGATACATGAAATAATCAACAGAATCAGCAAAACAAGCTGGTTCTTTGAAAAGATCAATTAAGTGGACAATTCTTTATGGAGGCTAAGAAAAAAGAGAAGACTCAAATTACTATAATCAGTAGTGAACAAAGGGACATTACTATGGGTTTTGCAGAAATAAGGTTATACAATAAACAGCGGCAGTATGTTAGAAAACCTATATGAAATGGACAAATACCTAGAAACACACAAATTACCCAAACTGACCCAAGAAGAAATAAGAATAGATCTGTAAGAAATAAAGAGATTGAGTCAGTAATCAAAAACATCCCAAGAAAGCAAGCCCAGGGACAGATGGCTTCACAGGTGAATTCCACCAAGCGTTAAGGAATTAACACTAATCCACTCCAAACTCTTGCAAAAAGCAGAAGAGGAAGGAACACCTCTGAAGGTATTGGACATGCCCTAAGTTATGAGGATAGCATAATCCTGATTCCAAAGTCAGAATAAGACACCAGAGAAAAAAACTAGAGACCAGTATCTTATGAATACAGATGCAAATATCCTCAAGAAAATACTAGCAAATATCACTCATATGTGGAATCTAATTTTTAAAAATGATACAGATGAACTTATTTACAAAACAGAAATGGACTTACGGATATTGGAAACAAATTTATGGTTACCAAAGGGGAAACAGGGCGGGGGGATAAATCAGGAGCTTAGGATTAACACACACACACTACTATATATTAAATAACCAACAAGGACCTACTGTATAGCACAGGGACCACTCCTCAATATTCTGTGATAATCTCTATGAGAAAAGAATTTGAAAAAGAATGGATACATGTATATGTATAACTGAATCACTTTGTCGTACACCCGAAACTAACACAACATTGTAAATCAGCTATAAATCAATAAGATAGTTTTTAAAAAAGAAAGGAAATACTAGCATGCTGAATCCAGCAGCACATTAAAACGATTATACACCACGATCATGCGGGATTTATCTGAGGAATTAGAAGGGTGGTTCCACACACAAAAACCAATCAGTGTAATACGCCACATGAATAGAAGGAAGGGAAAAAATACCACATGATCATCTCAATTAATGCAGAAAAAGCATTCGATAAAATTCAGCATCATTTCATGATAAAACATTTTAAAACCAGGAATAGGGACTTCCCTGGTGGTTCAGTGGTAAAGAATCCGCCTTCCAATGCAGGGGATGCAGGTTCGATCCCTAGTCAGGGAACTAATATCCCACATGCTACGGGGCAACTAAGCCCGCGCACCACAACTACTGAGCTCGAGCGCCTCACCTAGAGAAACTGCGTGCCACAAACTATAGAGCCCACGCACCGTGGTGCCCAGGCGCCACAACTACAGGAGACAAAATCCGCACAGCACAACTAGAGAGAAGCCCACGCACCGCAATGAAGAGCCCACGTGCCATAACGAAAGATTCCACATGCCTCAACGAAGATCCCACGTGCCGCAACTAAGAACAGACACAACCCAAAATTAATAAAATAAATAATAAATCTTTTTTAAAAAAAGGAATAGAAGGAGAATACCTCAGCAGACCCCAAGCTAATATCCCAAATACCCAAAGCTAATATAATAATCAGTGATGAAAGACTGAAAATTCTTCCTCTAAAATCTGGAACAAGACAAGGATGTCCACTTTCACCACTTCTATTCACTATTATAGTAAAAGTTCTAGTTAGAGAAAGAAATAAAAGGCATTCAAATTAGACAGGAAAAAGTAAAACTATCTCTATTTGCAGATGACTTGATGTCATATGTAGAAAGTCCTAATAAAGAAATTCAGCAAAATTGTCGGATACCAGACCAGTATTTTTTAATAACTTGTACTTCTATACACTAGCAATGAACAATCTGAAAAGGAAATTTATAAGATAACCTCACTTACAATAGCATCAAAAATAATAAAATACTTAGGAATAAATTCAGTCAAGTCCAAGATTTGTATACCCCAAACCACAAAACCCTTCTGAAAGACATTAAAGATGACTTAAATAAATGGAAAGACATTTTGTGAAACTTAATATTGTTAAGATGGCAATATTCCCCAAGCATTCTATAGATTCAACACAATCCCTACTAAAATCCCAACGTTCTTTTTTGCAGAAATAGAAAAAGTGATCCTAAAATTCATATGGAGTTGCTAGTGAAAAACAGTCAAATAGTCGAAACAATCTTAAAAAAGAACAGAGCTGGAGGACCCACTCCTCTCAATTTCAAAACATACTACAAAGCTCCAGTTTTCAAGACATTATGCTTCTGGCATGAGGTCAGACATAGGGATCATTGGAATAAAATTGAGAGTCCAGATATTAACCATACAACTGCTTTCATCAAGGGTGCCAACACAACTCAACGGGGAAAGAGCAGGCCTTCCCACAAATGGTGCTGGGAAATCTGGACATCCACATGCCAAACAATGACGCTGAACCTTTATCACATACCATATAAAAATTAACTCAAATTGGATCAAAGCCTTAAATCTAAGAGCTGAAACTATAAAACGATTAGAAGGAAACATAGGTGTAAATCTTCATAATCTTGAATTAGGTAATGGCTTCTTACATACGACACTACAAGCATGAGCATAAAGAAAAAATTAACTGAAACTCATCAGCGTTAAAAACTTTTGTGCATCAAAGGACACAATCAAGAAAGTGAAAAGACAACCTACAGGATGGGAGAAACTATTTGCACATCATGTATCTATTGATGTCTAGTATCCAGCACACCTAAAGAATTCTTACAACTGAACAACAAAAAGGCATGTAACCCAAGTAAAAAACGGGCAAAGGATTTGAAGAGTGATTTCTCCAAAGACACACACACATCCAAAGATGCCCGACATCTCACTAGCCATTAGGAAAATGCAAATCAAAACCTGAGTAAGAAAAAGGCGAAAGATTTATGCGTTCTGAAGAGAAACCAGAGCATGGACTTGAGGATACGGGGAGGGGGAAGGGTAAGCTGGGACGAACTGAGAGAGTGGCAGGGACATATATACACTACCAAACGTAGGGTGGATAGCTAGTGGGAAGCAGCCGCCTGGCACAGGGAGATCAGCTCGGTGCTTTGTGACCACCTAGAGGGGCGGGATAGGGAGGGTGGGAGGGAGGGAGCCGCAAGAGGGAAGAGGTATGGGAACACATGTATATGTAAAACTGATTCACTTTGTTGCAAAGCAGAAACTAACACACCATTGTAAAGCAATTATACTCCAATAAAGATGTTAAAAAAAAAAAACACGTAAAAAAACAAAAACCAAAAAAACCTGAGTAAGCTTTCACTGCTAGGGCCTGGGTTCGATCCCTGTTTCCCGGTTACGGGAACTGTAATCCCACAAGCCTTTCTGCGTGGCAAAAAAAACAAAAAAACAAACAAACACCTCAGTGAGATATTTCACACCAGCCAGGATGGGGCTAGTTGGGTATTTTTTGGTTTTTGTTTTTTTAAGAGAAAACAGGTGTTGGCAAGGAGGTGGAGAAACTGGAACCCTCATATATTGCTAGTAGGAATGCAAAATAGGCAACCGCTGTGGAAAATGGCTTGGTGAGTCCTCAAAAAATTAAACACAGACTCACCACATGACCCAGCAATTCCACTCCTAGGTATACACCCAAAAGAACTGAAAATAGGGAGTCAAACACTTGTACACAGGTCACAATAGGCAAGTAGTGGAAGCAACCTAAATGTCCGTCAACAGATGAATGGATAAGCAAAATGTGACATATCTATATAATGGAACATTATTCAGCCATAAAAGAGAATGAAGTCCTGACACCTGCTACCACGCGGGTGAACCTTGAAAACAGTATTCTAAGTGAAAGATGCCAGATCCCAAAGGCCACGTGTTGTATGGCTGGCGGTTGCCAGGTGGCTGAAGGAGGACTAGGGAGTGATTATTTAATCATTACTTAATGAGTACCAGGTTTTCTTCCGTGGTGATGATAATATACTGGAACTTGATAAAGGTGGTGGTGGTACCTTAAATGGTTAGTTTCATGTTGTGTGAATTTTTCTTCAATTAAAAAAATTAAGCATAATCTATAGGACCTATTTTAACTTTCCTCCCTGCGAAAAAGAAAAGTGAAAGACAAACGCGACTTACCTTGTTCCTGGGATGGAAGACCCTCCAGGGTGACAGTGTCGGCTAAGCCGAAGTGCAGCGTGTTCCGAGCCAAGCTCACAGGAGGACCAGCGCGGGATAAAGTAACGTGGAACCTCGTTTTGCCAACCCTCAAACTTCTGAGGACGCGCAGCACCGAGTGGGGCCTCTCCTTTCCGGACACCACGCTCAGCCGGGGCTGCACACCGGTGGCCACGCAGGACGGTCCCCAGAGGACGACGGGAGCTGGACGGGTTAGGGTTCGAGCTGGACGGTCCGAGCTGGACGGCCGGAGGCGCTCCCTCTCTGGCTGCAGCGCCGCGGCCGGCCGCCGGGCAGCAGTGGTGGCCCGCGTTCCTCAGGCCTGGCCCGAGGCCGGCTGGGGGTCCTGAAAGTATCCGGCCGGGAACCCCTCACGTTCCCGGATCTCTCCAGGCCCCGAGCCGCCTGAGGGAGCGTCAGCCCGCGGTGCGCGGGAGCGACCGAGGCGCTGCCTCCAGACCTCCTTCCTGCTCCGACGCCGCTCGGACCTCGCGCGCTCCAAAGCGCCTGGGAGGTCGCGACCCCAGGCCACGCTCCGTGCTAGGACGTCTCGCTGACCACGCCCCCGCGTCCACGGCCAGGCCCCTCACCTGCACGCCCAGGCCCCTCACCAGGCCTCTCGATGGCCCCGCCCCCAGCCCGCTCCAGACCACACCCACCCGCCCCGCCCCCCGGCCCAGGCCCCGCCCAGCTGCCTGCTTTGCCTTCCAGGGCTCCGCCCCTCTCCGGCCCCGCCTCTCTCCGGGCCCCGCCCAGGCCCCGCTCCGCCGGCCTCCAGAGCGCGACACCGACCCGACCCTATGGGGCCTCGCCCTCTCAGGCCCCGCCCCTCAGGTACCGTCCCTCTCAGGCCCCGCCCCGCCGTCAGCCGGAGTGCAGAGCCCTGGGATGGAGCTGGAGGCGCGGGTGCTGCGCGCGACGGGCAGCTTCGGCCGGTTCCGGCGCCTGCTGGCCGCCGCCTCGTGGCTGCCGTGCGTGGCGCTGGGGTTGGCGCTGGGCTCGGAGCTTCTGCTCACCGCGCTGCCCGCGAACCACTGCGGGCCGGATCCCGCGCTCGCCCCCGTCCCCTGCCTGCCGCTGAGCTACCCCGAGCCCGCGCCCCGCGTCTGCCCCAACGGCACGCGGTTCTGCACGCGCGGCTGGCACTACGCGCTGCCTGCTTCCGGCCTGCTGCGCAGCCCGGTCACCCAGGTCTTCTGCACCTGCCCCTCCGTCCCCCGCCCCGTGTCTGCCTCCCTGCTCTGTCGCCCCCTCCGCCCTCAGCACCCTTCCTCTGTTCCCCCTCCTCCAGTCCTGCCTCGCTCTTCGGCCCTTGATCGACCGGGGCTGTGGTACTGGGGCTTTTGATTGCGGGGGGGCTCAGCCCCCTCCTGTCTGACGGTGCAGCAGGTGTCCAAGTAGGCAGCGTGAGGGGCCTAAAGGCAGAGTCCGAGGCTGGGAGCTGCCAAGGTGCGCAGGCAGTCCGGGAGGGAGGCGGTAAGCTGAAGGTTTGAGCAGGTAGGTGCCCAGCCGTCAGCAGGGCCTGGAGTTCCCTTCGGTGCCATGAACATTCTAGCAACCTGTAGCTTTGGGCTATGCAGGTGTTCAGACTGGGCTCCCAAGACTGAATCAAAAGAGTGATTGGGTCACTTCCGTTTCCCACCTGTAAGGTGTGTGCAGGCTGGCCTAGGGGCAGGGACGCCAAGGGCGCATCCCAGGGCTCCAGGAGCAGAGAGGGTAATGGGGCCTCCGTCCCCACCCTCTGGCTAGGCCAGCCCACCCTGTCTTCCTTTTGGCAGCCTCTACCCCGCAGCCCCACCCCCTGCCCCTGGGAGGAAGGGCCCCAGGTGGAAACTTGGACAGGGTTGCCACATCCCTGCCAGGCCCACGGGGGGCCCTGAACCGGCTGGGCTTCCTCCTGGCCACCTGTTTGGTGTAGTGATGGATCCTCGCCCACCAGCTTTCACAAGCAGTCGGATTTTAAAATAAAAACTCTGACGTAGTGTGACCCAAAAGGGTGTGTTAAGCTTGAGGAGAAGATAACAGAGTAGGCCGGGAGGTGCAAAGCTGAGGTCAAGGGCCCTTGGCCGGGAAAAGCCGGTGAGCATGGCCTTATAGCCTGTTCCGGGAGTGACTCTTGAAGTGCACAGGCGAGGGGAAGGGCAGGAGAGGCCCTGGGGCCAGCCTGGCAGCAGAGTGTGGCTGGAGAAAGGCAGGTGCAACCCCGTCCAGAGCAAAGGAGAAACCAGACTTGGGGCTCCATGCGGGTGTCCTGGGGACCCCAGGCCTCTACCCCCTGGGGGCTCAGACCAGGATTTGTCCAGTTCCACATGAAGACCACCAGGCTCAGGAGGCCACGCTGTGTGACTGTGAGCAAGTCCCTTGCCTCTCTGTACCTGTTTCCCCTTGTCTCCAGGGAGGAATTGGAACAGGATATCTAGGGTCCCTTCCAGCATGACATTCTGGGAACTCCAGCGGGGGTAGGGGTCCTGGCTAGCTGACGGGTGACTGGTGTCCCCTACAGTGGAACCTCGTGTGTGAGGACGGCTGGAAGGTGCCACTGGAACAGGTGGACTACCTCCTGGGCTGGTTGCTGGGCTCCGTCCTCCTGGGCCCAGGCTGTGACTGATGACACACTGCCCCTTCCCTTCTGCCCTGGCAGACTTCCCCTGAGCCCTCCTGACCCAAATCCACGTGTGTCCCCTGCTGCCCACTAGGTTTGGCTGCCGGGCTGTTTGTGGGCTCCCTGGTGCTGGCCACGGGCCTGGGGGCCAGCAAGGCCCTGGCCACTGGCTTTCCAGCCCTGCTGGTTTTGCGGCTGCTTCGTGGCGCGGGGGCCTTAGCAGGGGCCTCCCTCGCCCTCTATGTGGCTCGTGAGTACGGTGGGGGGGGGCTTTGGGGGGTGCCCACTCAGGCTAGGCCTCTGACCCACTGGAGGGTGCCTTTCTGGCACTCCAGTTGAGGGCCCTTCTCCAGAACGTGGGCGGGGAACTGTTTGCTCCGTGGGCTCTGCTTTTTGTGGGCAGGCCCGGGTGTCAGAGCGAGCAGTGCGTTGGCCTCAGGTGTCCAGGTCCTGGGCAGGCCAGTGACTGATCAGCACAGCCCTGGACAGAGCAGCCCTCCCGAGAGGCCTGGCCCTCAGGCCGTCTGTGTCTGCCCAGGCCTGGAGCTGTGTGGCGCCCCACACCGCCTGGCATTCTCCATGGGGGCTGGCCTCTTCTCTGTGGCGGGCATGCTGCTGCTGCCCGGCCCGGCCCTGCTCCTGGAGGACTGGCGCCTTCTGCAGGGACTGAGCACCCTGGCAACGGGACCCCTGCCGCTCTTTGGGGGGTAGGTGAGAGGGGTTCATATCCACTGTGGAGGCCACGTGGGTTGCCTGCAGCACCAGGAAGATGGGCACAGGACAGGGACACAGAGCCACGCACTGGGCTTCGCCACTGGCTCCTTCTCTACCGGGAGGTCCCTTGGCATCCTCACCCCAAACCCGCAGGTTTCCAGCCCTGTTCCCCGAGTCTCCCTGCTGGCTGCTGGCCACAGGGCAGCAGGAAGATCTTGTGGTGCTTTGCGGAAGCCAGCGGTGTGGACCCCAAAGACAGCTCGGAGGAGGAGAGCTCTCTGGCTATGAGTAATGGACCAGCCAGGGAGAAGGGAGACCTGGGTGCTGGAGGAGGGAGGAGAGGTGTCATCCCCTCATTCATGCCCCATTATGTCCCCGGGGCCACAGAGCTGGACGTGCTGTGTGCAGGGAGCCTCCAGCCCTGGCACTACTCGGTCCTGGAACTCCGGCATATCTGCCTGGCCTGGAGAAACGGACTCATCCTGGGCTTCAGTTCGTGAGGAGGGGAGGGTGTGGGTGGGCGAAGGGGAGGGAGGGATCTTTGCCTTTCCCATTGGGTGAGAGTCCCCGGCTCTGGCTGGGCCTGCGGCTTTGCCGTGCCTCCCAGGCTGATCGCCGGGCGGTATCAGAGCCAGCTTCCCGCGCAACCTGGCCACGCGTGACCCCGCCTTCTATTGGCCCTATCTCCTGGAGGCCAGTCTGGAGGCAGCGGCTACTGTCTTCCTGCTCCTGACAGACCTCTGGGGGCGCCGCCCAGTCCTGCTGCTGGGCACCTTGGTCCTGGGCCTGGCATCCCTGCTGCTCCTTGCAGGGGCCCAGTGTGACTGCAGGGCCCTGCAGGCTGGCAGAGTTGTCATGTGTGGCTGGGGGTTTGCCCAGTGGTGGTGGGGATCCCAGGCACAGGGCTTGAGGCATTCGGATGAGGCTGCTGTTCTCCTCTCCCCACCCACCTCCCCAGTGTGCACCCGGGGAAACTGAAGCCCAAAGAGGTGAGGGCCAAAAAGATTCTACGTGAAGGGGCTTAATATAAGGGCTTGGTTTGGACGGGGGCCAGCCTGCAACCACTGACCCCAGGTGCGGGAGCAGAGGTGGAAGGCTGGGGAGGCCCGGATCCCTGAGACACTGGTGAGGAGGGGGAGGGGGTGCAGGCAGCGTGGGAGCCCTCTCCTCCTCCCCAGACCTGCCTGGCTGGACGGTGCCGTCCGTCTCTGTCCTGGGGCTCCTGGCCCCCAGGCAGTGTCCGCCCTCAGCAGCCTCTTTACAGCCGAGGTCTTCCCCACGGTGATGTGGTGAGCAGGAGGCAGGGCTGGAGGGCAGGGCCCTGCCTGTGCAGCCCGCGCTCGCCACACCCCCCAGGTCCGTGCCATCGGGCCCAGAGTTCAGGTGTCTCTTCCTGGGTGGTGAGGGGGACAACGGCAACAGAAGGATCTGCATATCAGCTCAGGAGTGGAGGAGGGGGTGGTCGGAAGTGAGAGCCCCCAGAGAGGGTCGGATTCCGGGCCAAAAATTGACTTTCAGTTTTCTACTGAAAAGGACAACGCTTGACCCGGGGCAGCTTCCCGCCCAGACTCTGCAGGTGTTTTCCTGGGGCCCGCTAAGGGCCATCGACCCCAGGAGCGCTGGATGCCCCGCTGGGCCATGTCCCACCGCCCCTCTTGCAGGGGTGCCGGGCTGGGCCTGGTGCTGGCAGCTGGGTTCCTGGGCCAGGCGGCCGCCCCGCTCACCGACACGCATGGCTGCCACGGCTTCTTCCTGCAATACGTGGGGCCGGCCCCGCCAGCACCACCTGCCCGCCGCCAGCCCCCCTCCCCAGGGCCAGGACACAGCTGGTCCAGGAGGGGTGAGCAGGCTGCAGAGACACCCCACCCGCCAGTACAGGCAGACGGGTCTCGGGAAGGAACGGGAAGGCGGTGGGAAGCAGGCCTCTTTGCGGGGGGCCCTGGCTCCCCCTCCACGCGGGGAGCATAAAGGCGTCCATGGAACTTGGCACCCTCGCTGGTTCTTCCCTCAGGCCGCACCCTTGGCTGAAGGGGGCTCTGGTGTCCCCTCCCCGTCACAGCCACGCATCCGCAGCCCCTCCCACTGACCCCAGCCCCTGGGGCTCGGCCCAGGCCGCAGCCCTGGTGGGCCCGAGGTGCCGAAAGGCCCTGCAAGTCGCCGTGCCAACCGCGCGCTGGAGAGATGAGCACGTTTTTAATTCACTTTGCCCGAGAGCTGCTTCCTTTCACGCAGAGGCGAGAGCTGCGTGGCGGGAAGCAGAGCTGGGAACGGGCCTCCGACCCCACTGGAGGCGACTGTCGGGGCACGAGGGTGCCTCGTGGCCACTGCGCCGCGGGCTTTGGGCCCTGACGTCCCCCGGTGCCGACAGGGCTGGCCAAGGCCCCAGGGCGGGGCGCGGGGCCCTCTGTCCATCTCGACGCACGGCCGGGCCCGGCGTGTCCGCGAGGCCGTGCCCGCAGCAGGGCGGGGGCGGGTCCCCTCGGGAAGCCTCGTCCCTGCTGCCCTCACGGGGGCCCGTACAAGTCGGCCAGCCGGGCAAAGCGGGGCCCCCAGTCCCAGAGGCAGCCGTAGTCCTGGTCCTCGTCGCCCAGGCTGGACAGGATGGAGCTCAGCGTCCCCGCCACGGAGCCGTCGCCCTCGTAGTCATAGATGAGAGCCGTGTCGTAGGGTGGGACGGTGGGGTCACCGTCCACGGCCGCTAAGCCCTGTGGAGAGGCCTGCGGCTCAGGACCCGCACGTGCCGGCCAAGCGCCCTCCGCCCCCCGCGCGGCCGACGCGGGGCCCCCGGAGACGGGCGGAGGCAAGGTTCGCTCCGGCGACTCTCCTTCCGGGGCCAGAACCGCCGCGCCTCTGTCCGGCGCGCGATGCCTCCGGCTCGTGGGGCGGGCACGGGGCTCGGGGCGCCGCTGGGGCACCTACCTCGCTGATGAAGTCGGCGATGTCAGAGGGGCTGGAGGGCAGCACGCGGGGGGCCTGGGGGTGCGCCCAGCTGAACGGGGCGTCTCTGCGCACGGAAGGCCGTCCCAGAGGGGCGCCCAGGGCCGCCAGCTCCGCCGGGTGGCGCAGCTGGTCCATGTCGTAGGCATCCTGAGGAGGCACGGACGGACGGAGCGCACGGGGCTGAGCAGCGGCCACCGCAGGTCGGGAGGCGCCGGCCAGCTGGGCCCCGGGAGCCCCCTCGGCCCCCCCGGGAGCCCCCTCGGCCCCGTCGGCCCCCCCCGGGGAGCCCCCTCGGCCCCGCCGCCCCCCCGTGAGCCCCATCGGTCCTGTCAGCGTCTCCCCGGAAGCCCCTCAGCCCTTGTCGGCCACCCCGAGGAGCCCTCTCGGCCCCGTCAGCCACCCCCCGGGGAGGCCCCTCGGCCCTGCCGCCCCGCCGGGAGCCCCCTCGGCCCCCCCGGGAGCCCCCTCGGCCCTGTCAGCCACCCCGGGGAGCCTCTTCAGCCCTGTCAGGGCCACCCCGGGGAGCCCCCTCGGTCCTGTCAGCGTCTCCCCGGGAGCCCCTCAGCCCTGTCAGCCCCGCTGGTGAGCCTCCTCAGCCCTGTCAGGCCCCTTGCCCCTCACCTGGTCCTCCTCCCCGCCCCCCTGCTCGTCGTAGTTGAGGATGTTGTCGCGAAGGTCGTCCTGCAGCCCGTGCAGAAGCCTCTTGTCACAGGACCGCTGCCGGCACCGCGCCAGGAGGGCCACCAGCAGGGCGAGCACTGGGGGGGGCGGGGCGGCGGAGGTCGGTGTGGGGCGGGGGCGGGGCAAGGAGGGCGGGGCGGGGCAAGGGGCGGGGCGGCCACGTGGCAGGGGAGTGAGCTCTGCAGGCTCGGGCACTCACAGAGCAGCAGGATGACACTGGCCAGCATGATGACCAGGGCGCCCAGGCTGATGCCCGCGCCACCCGCCCGCAGCGCGGCGGCCCCCGGCAGGCAGGCGCCGTCCAGGCCGCAGCGGCACACGGTCACGTTCAGGGGCTGCTCGCGCTGCTGGGGCGGCTGTCCGGAGTCCTGGAGCAGCAGGCTAAGGCGGTGCAGCCCCTCCTGGACCTGGAGCCTCGGCCGCAGGCGCGCGTGGCTCACTGTGGAGGGTGCCGGCGGTCAGCAGGGGCACGGGGCGATCCTGAGAGGCTAGGCCTCGGTTCCCCACCCTTCCCCTGTGTAGGATAACTGATCCCTGAGGGCCTGAGGATGCAGTGTACTGAGGTGGGAACCAGTGGGGACCTGCCCCAGGCTCTGGACCCCCAGGGGCGTGGGGAGAGCTCACCGTTAACCTGGCTGAGGCTCCAGTTCCGGGCCAGCTCTGGGAGCCTGGGGCTCAGCTGGAAGTGGAAGGGGGCCCCGTGGGGGGGCAGGTCCTCATCCGTGGCCCCCAAGAGAAGGCCGGAGCCCTGGTCTGGTATGCTGCACAGGCTGCCCCACGGTGGGGACAGTTCAGGGGCGTGGTCGTTGACCTCCAGGATCTCAACGGACAGGGTCCCTGTGGCCGTGCTGGGCGGGGAGGCTGCAAGCAGGACAGGCCTGGTGGGCCCCTTGCCCCTGCAGAGCCCCCGCCCACCCCTTAAGTCTGCTCGGTGGAGCGCCCCGTCAGCCCTTGGGCGGCAGCAGGGGCCCCAGCCAGGGTTAGGGAGCCCTGGAACCCAGGCCGAGCTCCACGCTCACCATCATCTCGGGCCAGGATGATGGCCCTGTACCAGCCGTCCTTGAGGAAGGGGGATGCAGGGCTGAGCACGCGCTGGGTCTGGACCCGGCCGGTGGCCCCGTCCACTTGCAGCCAGTCTGCAGGGTCGTAGCCCTTGGAGTAGCTGTTGGCGAGGAGGGGAGGAGGGCGCAGAGTGGCCCTGAGCCTGAGCCGGGCACCCAGAGGTGTGCTCTCGTGCAGACGCGCACACACGCACACAGACACAGGCCCTTAAGGACGGCCCTTCCGCAGCCCCAAGCTGGTATTTTCCATCCCAATCCACAGATGAGAAACCTGAGGCTCAGGGAGGGCAGGTGAGCCGCCCAGGGCCCCGCGGCCACTGAGTGACAGCCAGGATTCAACGGTGGGCACCATGTTGACAGACACGGGTACACAGGACCAGGGCAGGGGGTGAAATCCAAGACAGTAACAGCCAGTCCTAGGGGAGCAACGGCTCCCTGGAACGGACAGGGCCGGACGCTCAAAGGCTAGCCAACACAGACGGGCCGTGTCAGGGTGCGCCAGACGCAGCCCAATCCTGCCTACAGGACGAGGTCATGTGAACGCACGCACGCACGCACGCACGGTACTTGAGAGCCCCTGGGCTCTTGGTGATGCACACAGATGAGCCCTCTGCCAGGGCCCTATTGGGAACCCCCAGGGCACAGGGCTCAGCACCCTCAGCTGTGCTGCTAGGCTGGCTGGGAGGCGGAGCGGGCTGGGAGTTCCCCTGCTCACCCGGGGCCCCTACCTGAGCCTCTGCGGCTGCCGTGTGTCAGGGTCCCGGGCAGAGAAGGTGGCCACGGGGGTTCCCGGGGCCGCCCCCTCGGCCAGGCTGGTCCGCAGGGGGTTCTCCTGGAACACGGGCGCCTCGTTGACGTCGCGCACCCGCACGCTGACCCTGGCCTGGCCGCGCGCGGCCCTGGGGGCAGCTGGCTGCAGCGGAGCCTCATTCTGCGCCGCCACTTTGAGGTCATACCGCTCGCGACTCTCATAGTCCAGGGGCTGTAGGGGAAGCGGGGCGGCCGCCCGTCAGGACTCCGGACCCCTCCCCCCCATTCAGGGAACCCAGACGCAGCTGCGGGCTGGAGAGGCCTCTTCTGGTCTGTCCTCAGAGCCCCTTCTTTCCTTCTGCTTTTTAGCCTTGGAAAAACTAAAATCATGCAGCACAAAAAGGCACAAAAAATAATGTAAAAATGACGGCTACTCATCACGCAAACATATCCGTTGGGTGTTGTGAGGTCAGTTTCCCGTCCCCTGGCCGGGCATCCTCCTCAATGCCTCAAGCAGACACTCAGCTGGGTCTTGCTAAGAAGGTATTTGGTGGACGTGGTTGAACTGACCTGTACAATCAGCTGCCTTTAAATAAAGAAGGTGGTCCCGGAGAACTTGGGTGGGTCTCATCTGTGGGTGACAGTCTCTGAGAGCAAACCTGAGGTTGCCCTGAGGAAGAAGGGGTCCCACCTCCAGATGCAGCCTCAGCTCCTGATTTTGCAGCCTGTCGCAGCCCTGCAGACTCCGGACTCGCCAGCCGCCTGCACGACGGCCGGCATGAGCCAGTCTCTGGCAGTCAAGCTCTTCCTGTGTTGACAGCTCATCTGCATCTCTCTGCACGTGTGTGTATGCACCTGTGTGCATACACACGTATGTGTGCACACGTATCTCCTACTGGTTTCGTCTCTGGTCTCAAGTTGGCCGACATGTGAGGTCTGTATTTGTGCATGTTGATCATATACTTTTTTTTTGCGGTATGCGGGCCTCTCACTGTTGTGGCCTCTCCCGCTGCGGAGCACAGGCTCCGGACGCGCAGGCCCAGCGGCCATGGCTCACGGGCTTAGTTGCTCCGCGGCATGTGGGATCTTCCCGGACCAGGGCACGAACCCGTGTCTCCTGCATCGGCAGGCGGATTCTCAACCACTGCGCCACCAGGGAAGCCCGATCATATACTTTTAAGGGGCAAGACACTGGAAGTAACACGTGGCCTTGCCCCCTCCTTCCAGCCCTGTCCCCCTGTGGTCAGCGTGGCCCGAGCCCACAGTCCTGGCGTTCTTGGTCCCCTCGGCTCCCCTTCTAAGGATGCACCGAGGGTCCAAACGGGGTCCCGGGGTGGGAGGAGAGGCGCCCTCCTCGGCTCACCTTCACCACGGACAGCACGCCCTCGTTGGTCCCGGGGTCGGTGCGGATGGCGAACTGCCGGTCAGGGTCGCCCTCCAGGATGGTGAACCGGGCCACCCAGTTGGGGGAGCCGGGCAGGTCCCGGTCCTCTACCTCAAGCCGCCCCACGTCCACTCCGCTGACGGCCTCTGTGGCCTCCAGGAAGAACTGTGGGAACTCGGCCCCGTCACCCACGGGTGGCTGGGGGACGGTCCCCTGAGGGGTCACCCTCCCACCGACCACCCATGCGGCGTCCAGGGCACCAGGAGCCCCTCCCGGTCTCGGCCACGTGCTGGGCACCTCCTCCCCGGAGGGCAGGGCTGCTGCTCCCTCCCGCCCAGGGAGGCTCGGGGCAGGTCACACCCCAGGGTCTTGGTGGCTTCCCCCCAGGGCCGTCCGGCTCCTGAGATGCTCACGGCGCCCCACGCTGGCCTCTGGTGGGGTGTCCTGCACGATCCACACAGGATACCTCCGCTCGCTGTGGAGCACCTAGCCTCCCACCCACCACAAGCCCCAGGGTTCTGGGGGGGGTCAGCGCTGAGCAGCGGCCGGTGGAGGTGAGGACGGCGGCAGCACCTGACCCCTGGTGAACTCGGGGGCGTTGTCATTGACATCCTCCAGCGTGATGATGGCCGAGGCAGTGGCGGTGAGGCCGTCTCCAGACATGTCCGCCACCTGCAGGGTCAGATTGTACACGGCGACCACCTAGGAGCACAGTGACATGGGGCCAGGAGACCCAGGTGGAGTGCAGGGTGGGGCCGGGCAGCCACCTTGGGGCCTGGGGGCAGGGCAGGCCCACCCCACGAGGCTCCAGCACCCGCCCTGCCCCTGTGCGCCGGGGCAAATCACGATGCCTAGCCTCTCAGGGCCCGACGGCACCACTGTCGACCCGACTCTGCCCCAGCCTGTGAGCGGGCAAGAGGTCGGTTGCCGAGTCGGATAAGCACTTATGGGGCACCTGCTGCACTGGGGTGTGGGGTCCCTGCCCTGGGGAGCCAGGTGCAGCTGCCGAGAGAGGGGACAGAGATCAACCGATGCAGTGAGTGGCTCTGGGGAAACCAAGGAGGGCTTCCTAGAGGTGAGGTGCCAATGCCACACAGAAGCCCGGCAGCCAGGGGCCTCAGGGGCCCCACTGGGGAAGAGTGGGCACGGCTGGCCGGAGAGCGACTGTTTCTCTGCAGCATGCGTGGTCCCTGTGGGCCCACACCAGGCCCAGGGACCCTACTGCTCTGCAGGTGACGGGGTGGGGGAGGTCTCCGGCAGAAAACACGCTGAGGGCCCCTCACGCCCGCCGTCTCTGGACTGAACCGCACAACTACCCGCGGGGCACGTCTGCCGGAGCCCAGGGCCACACAGAGTGTCCGCGGCACTCGGACCCCTTGTCTGGGGGGCCGCCCTGCCTCAGCTGTCAGGGTGCAGCTGCGTGGCCTCACCTCGCGGTCCAGGCCCACTTGCACCGTGCGGATCTCCCCCGTGTGTGGGTCGATGCTGAAGAGCTGGGGGCCGCCCTGCTCCAGAATGGAGTATCGCAGGGCCGCGTTGTCCGTCTCCGGGTCGTCCGCATCCGTGGCCTCAGCCCTGGTCACGTAGGTGCCTGGGAAGGGCGGGACGTGTGGGGGTGACGCCCATGGGTGCCAGGGAGCGTCGCCCGCTCCCCTGTGGCCTGTCGCACCGGGTCCAGGCCCCCGATCAGCCTTGCACCTGCAAGCGTCCTGGCGTCCTGGCCTGTGTCACTTGTGGGGATGAGGTCAGAGGTCGGGTGCACACAGCTGACACCCGTCTCCTATAGAACCCCGAGACAGACCAGGCGAGCTCGCTGGGGAACCAGCCCCAGCAGTGCCCCGGGCCTCACCTGCGCTCTGGGGCAAACAAGGCCCTGAATCTCAGTAGAGAAGGGCCTCCGCAGGGGTCCTGGGGGCGCCTCAGGAGCAATTCAGGTCTGACCACCCCTCCCCCCACCGGCCCAGATCAGCTGTACCAGGAGCTATCCCGGTGAGGTGGGCCAGCCTCGGGCCCCCCGAGGAGCTGGCCCCCCCTCACCTGTGGCTGGGCTCATCCCAGCCCCACCTGGGCCCTGACGGGTCAGCTGAGTGTCATGCTGGTGTCTGATGAACGGTAGTGACCCGGCCACTAACCCAGCCTTAGAAGGTGGGAAGCTACCTCAGCAGGTAACTCTGGCACGAAGCTAGACCCCAGGCTAAAGCCAAAAACAATGTTTCGAACAGGCAGCCTGCCACCGGGGTGCAGGCAAGCGCTTCCAAAGGCACCTGCCAGGCTCTCTATGACTGAGCAAGTGTGCGAACTCCTGAGGCGACTGGAGCCCGGCTTCTCGCCATCAGAGAAGAGGACCCAAAAGGAACCCTGCAGAGCTGGATCGGAAGGAGGTGCCAGAGAGGACTCGTGACTTGCGACGAAGGTACAGAGACATGTTAACACAGCCGTGAGAGAGCAGGCACACACACGCGCGCGTCTGTATATATGTGAACTTATTTCCCAGCTCCGGCTGCTGAAAGGGCCTGCGCCGGTTTGATGAGCTTCTGATCAGCCATATCTGGGACAATGTGAGCTTCAAAACAACGGTGCAAAGAATCATAACCCACTGAATGAAGCAAGACTCCATAAGTCCAGACAGATCCATGTGAGCAAAACACATAAGAGACAGGCTGGGACCTGGGACCCTTTGCTGCAGGGCTTGCGCCTGGACACACAAGCTCTCCTCGAGCTACAGGATACAAAGAAACTACAAGGGACTAGAAATAACTACTTATGTGGCAGCTAGAGCAAATTCTGGACGAGATACAAAGAGGCTAAAAAGCCCAACTGCCGCTTCTGAAGAGCAAAAACCGGCCGGGAGCAAAAGCAGGGTACTTGTGCGTGCCCCACGCACACACCGCCACCTAAGGTGGTGGATGTGGATGTGCAGCTTTCCCAGCGCCATTTGCTGGGGAGACTGCGCTCTCCACGCTGAAGGGTCCTGGCGTCCTGTGGAAAATCACCTGCCCGTGGATGTGAGGTTTATTCTTGGGCTCTCTACTCAGTTCCATTGGTCTATGGTCTATGTGTCTGTCTTGAAGGCAGGGGCACACTGATTACTGTACCTTTGGAGAAAGTTTTGAAATCAGGAAGTGTGTCCCCCAGCTTTGTTCTTTTCCAGGATGGCTTTGGCTGTTCAGGGTTCCTTGAGATTTTATTGGAATTTTAGAATGAATTTTCTGTTCACAGCAAACCCCCTAAGCCACCCCGCCCCGGCCTGACCCATGGACACACTTCATACAAGGAACAAGCTCGCCCCGACTCAGGGGGCAGGCTAGCAAGGGAACCTGCTTCTTGTTCTCACTCCCCACTGCTGCAGCAGGGACCCCAATAAAGCCTTGCCTGAATTTCTTGTCTGGCCTTTGATCAATTTCTATTGACTAAGAAGGCCAAGAACCCTGGAGGGTAACACATACACACATATATTCATATATGGGGTACTGAAGGTCCTATCGTACAATAGAGAGCCAAGTAATGACGAAGAAGAAACAACGCCCGATGCAGGCAAGAGCCGCCAGGGATGCTAACGCCGCTAGGTGACAGCTGGAGGGCTAGCAGGGTACCCGCACGGTCTCAAAGGGTCTCCCGCAAGGCACCTATTAATTACAAAGCGGAAAGGAGAAAAACCAGAGCGGAGAAGCTTGGCGGACACCCCCTGAACTACAGACCCAAACTGGCATCTCCAGGAACGGGATGTGCATGCCTCCTGAGGGGGCTCCAGCCACACAGACCCACGCGGACACGATCGACGATGTGAGAGAGTGGCAGGGACATATACACACTACCAAACGTAAATTAGATAGCTAGTGGGAAGCTGCCGCATAGCACAGCTATGCGGGAGGGAGTTCACAGAGGGAGATCACCTCTGTGCTTTGTGACCACCTAGAGGGGTGGGATAGGGAGGGTGGGAGGGAGGGTGACACAAGAGGGAAGAGTTATGGGAACATATGTATATGTATAACTGATTCACTTTGTTGTAAAGGAGAAACTAACCCACTATTGTAAAACAGTTATACTCAAATAAAGATGTTAAAAATGCTAAAAAAAAAAATAAAAATAAAAAAAAATAAAAAAAAAAAAAAACAAAAAAAACCCGACTGCCTAAATGCCTCAGGAGGTCAGTGTCGGGACCAAGGAGGTGACAGACTTTCACAATGAAAACTACAAAAGACCAGTGAAAGAAGCTGAGAAAACACAAATAAATGGACAGACCATGTTCCTGGCTTGGAAGACGTGTTGCTACGATGTCAGTACCACCCAGAGTGACCTACAGATTCAGTGCGATCCCTATCAAAATCTTAAGGACAGTTTCTTTACATAAACAGAAAACTCATTCTAAAATTCCTGTAAGATCTCAAGGGACCCCGAATAGCCAAAGCCATCCTGGAAAAGAACAAAGCTGGAGGACACACTTCCCGATTTCAAAACTTTCTGCAAAAGCACAGTAATCGGTGTGCATCTGCCCTCAAGACAGACACACAGACCGATGGAACTGAATAGAGAGCCCAAGAATAAACCTCACATCCACGGGCAGGTGATTTTCCACAGGACGCCGGGACCCTTCAGCGTGGAGAGCGCAGTCTCCCCAGCAAATGGCACTGGGGAAGCTGCACATCCACGTGCAGAAGGGTGGAGCTGGACCCGCAATTATTTAACAGCAAATACACAAAAAACCAACCCAGAATGGATCAGACCTAAGCGCACAATGTAAAACTACAAGACTCTTTGGAGAAAACACAGGGCAAAAGCTTCAAGACACTGGTAGTGTCACGAAGGTAATGATTTCTTGCATATGACACCAAAGGCACAGGCCACAACAACAAAAATAGACAAACCGGACTTCATGAACATTTAAAAATGCATCAAAAGACACTATCAACAGGGTAAAAAGACAACCCACAAAATGGGAGAAAATATTTGCAAATCATATATCTGATAAGGGATTAATGTCCAGGATATATAGAGAACCCGTAAAACTCAACCAGAAAAAAAACCAACAAACAACTCAATTCAAAAATGGGCAAAGGACTTGAATAGTCCTTTCTCCAAAGAAGATATACAAGTGGTCAATATGCGCATGAACAAACGCTCAACACGACTGATCATTAGGGAAATGCAGATGAGAACCATGAGATACGCCGACACCCATTAGGATGGCTGCTAGCAACAATAAAACAAAACAAAACAGAAAGCAACAGGCGCTGGTGAGGCTGTGGAGAAACTGGGACCCTCCCACACTGTGGGCGGGGATGTAAAATGGTGCGGCCGCTGTGGGAACACCATGGAGGATCCTCAAAAAATTTAAAAATAGGGACTTCCCTGGTGGCACAGTGGTTAAGAACCCGCCTGCCAATGCGGGGGACACGGGTTCGAGCCCTGATCGGGGAAGATCCCACATGCCGCGGAGCAACTAAGCCCGTGTGCCACAACTACTGAAGCCCACAAGCCACAACTACTGAAGCCCGTGCGCCTAGAGCCCGCGCTCCACAACGAGAGAAGCCACCGCAATGAGAAGCCCGCGCACCGCCACGAAGAGTAGCCCCCGCTCGCCGCGACTAGAGAAAAGCCCGCACGCAGCAACGAAGACCCAGCGCAGCCAAAATAAATAAATTTATTTTAAAAAATTAAAAATAGAACTACCATTTGACCTAGCGGCCCCACTCCTGGGTACATACCCAAAGGAACTGAAAGCAGGGTCTCAAAGACATATCTGCACACCCACGTTCACTGCCGCACTATTCACAACAGCTAAAAAGTGAAAGCAATCCAAGGGTCCACTGGAGAGTAAACAGATAAACACAACGTGGTATAAACATCCAGTAGAGTATTACTCCGCCTTGAAAAGGAAGGTGGCTCTGACACGGGGCTACCACACTGATGAGCCCCGAGGACAAGATGATCAGTGAAATCACCCAGACCCAGGGGGACAAGCGCTGCGTGACTCCACTCAAACGCGGTCAAATCATAGAGACAAAAAGTAGCCAGTGTGTGCCAGGCACTGCAGGGGAGATGCGGAGGGAGTGTCTAATGGGGACAGAGCTGCAGTTTGGGAAAATGAGAAAACTCCGTGGATGCTGGTGGCGGTTGCACAACGACGGGAACGGGCTTAAAACCACCGACCCGTACACTTAAGAGTGGTTAAGATGCTAAATTTTGCCACAATAAAACTTGGCCAAACAGAAGTCAGCGTCACGGACACCTAGCGGCTGAGGACCCGTCCCCGGCGAGGCAGCGTGCGCGGGCGGGGGCCTCAGTCCTGCCGCCACGATGAGAACAGAGCGGAATCAAGATCACACCTGCGCGAGCCCGTCCGATGGTGACGCACAGGCGACGGGACACCCCCGAGTCCAGGCCGTGACCCCCAGGAGGTGCACACGCTGGGGCTCCCCCGGGGGAGCAGGTGCAGCGAGCCCACGGAAGCAGGAAGAGGGGCCGGGATTGGCACGGATGCTAGAGGTCCCTGGGTGCCCACACGGGGGTCTGTGCCCCTTCCCATGAGCCCGCTGAGTGCTCCCAGGGAAGGTGGGGCGGGCGGAGACCCGGGAGGGCCCCTCGGCTCGGGCCACAGGGTGGTCCACAGTCACAGGGTGAGGATGGGGCTGCTGGGCTGGAGGGACGGCGCCTTGCCTTTGGGGGAGGAGCAGGGACCCTGAGGGAGCCCCACCCCAGGGGCTCAGGGACCACCTACGAGCGCGGCCGCCCGCCCCCCTGTACCCCAGGAGCCCTGCCAGGTAGCACACAAGGGTCGCCACCCTGCTAGGGGCCCCTCTGCACACAGGGCTGTGCTGCCGTGGTGGGAGCGCAGAGAGGCCCCCGGGAACCGAGCTCAAGCAGTGGCAGAGGCTCGGCCCGTCCCCTCTCCCCACAGTGGGCTGGCCCCCACCTCTGCTGTGCTCTTACACACAGAGGAAGAGGGACAAATTCCACCCTAGAGATTAAACAGCCAACAGAACCAGATGTACGGCCAACCAGACAGAACTGAAGCGACCACCCTCCGTGTGCAAAGGGCCGTAAAGGAAACGGTGGGCGGCTCAGACAAGAACCAGGTCCTGGGGACAGAGGCAGGACCTCCTGTGCTGTAAAGGGCCCAATCGGGCAGCTGAAGCTAAACGGGCGTGCAGGTGAGATGCTACCATGTGTTAGTGTTAAACCCCCGACTCTGAAGTCACGCCGCTCTGAAGGCCTCCGGTCTGCAACCAGCCTGGGGTTTGACCCGAGCCCCGGGGACCAAGTGGGAGGGGAAGGAGCAGATCCCTGTCTGGAATGTCTGTCCCGCCTGGAACAGAATCAGGCCAGCGGGTCTGCCCCGTGGGGACGCGGAAGGGACAGAGGGTCAGCGGTCTCTGCAGTCCGTGTAGAGTGAATAAGCGGTGCGAGGCGGTGACCGATAACGGGCTGGGGGGGGGCGCCTGTCGGGGGGTGAAGGAGACAGAGGTGTTGGTTGCACAGCACCACGAATGTGCTAAATGCCTGAAGAGTTCGCTTCAAACTGGTTAATTTTATGTTATGTGAATGTCACCTCTACCTAGGAGGAGGGGGGAGGGGGTGGGAGGGGGAGGAGGGGAGGCGGGGGGAGCGGGAGGGGGAGGAGGGGAGCGGGGAGGAGCGGGAGGGGGAGGAGGAGAGCGCAACAGAAACCAGCAGAGCCTCGCCAGCCAGGAGCAGCCTCTCTGAACTCTGCAAGATTTGGGGGTTGGCGGTTGTACTGCAGCGGGAAGAGGCTTGAGTCAACGGGTGGAAATTCCCTCCGTCCTGGCGACCGCTGCCGTGTTTCCAGACTCCCTGCAGGACGTCTGAAGTTCCGGCTGACGGCAAACGCGGGACTTGGCCCGCCCGGCGCCCTCGGCGGCGCTCCCTCCCCCAGCGCGCACCCACCGGCTCACCTGGGACAGCGCCCTCGGGCACCCGGCCGGTGAACACCTCCTGCCTGAACACGGGCCGGTTGTCGTTCTGGTCCACAACCACGATCTCCAGGTCCGTGGGCTCCTCCAGCGTGGACCCCCCCAGGTCCAGAGCAAAGGCCCTGAGCTGGTCAAGCAGAGAGCAGGCGCTGGCACCGCGGCCCCCACAGCGGCAAGAGCGCCAGTGAGCGCGGACTCCGTGTCCTGCCGGGGACGGGGCGGTGCCGGCACGTGGCGCCTCCCTCGAGGGGAGCCTGGGTCCTCCCAGCAGGCAGGGCGGCCGCCGCGCTCCCCCGCCGGCCTTGGCCACCAGGAAGCCCACAGCTAGGTTTCGAGCGCGACCGAAGCAACGCCCTCCCTAGCGCTCCTGGTCTCTCTCCCTTTTTCTGTGAACGGTTTTGGCTGCTTTTGAAGTTTCCTCTCCACACGTGAAATGTCAACTTCAAACATCCCCTGTCCCTTGGGAGAACAGACCTGGCACAGCTTCCAGGGGAAACACACCCTCTAACTCTCTGTGTAAGGGAACCCAGAGCTGGTTCTCAAAGCCTGAGGGAGACTCAGGGCACAGGAAATGCAAAGGCTGCAGCCCCCTCCCAGGGGCACCTCTGACCACCATCTCAGGGAGGCCAGGCTGGGGGGCTGACCACCTGCCTGTAGGGGACTCAGGCGAGCTCCAGGCTCCCCTCCTCGGCCCCTGCCCAGCCCTCCCCACTGCCCCTTCTCTCAGACCCCACCATCCCACGGCCTCCAATGGGCGGATCCCATCCCACCCCCCCTGCCGCCCCGCCCTGACAGTCACGGGGCAGCTGCCGCTGGGGGTGGCCAGTTCCGTGGGATTCCTCATGGCAAGCCACGCTCAGCACACACAGCAGGCTGGGGGAGAACCGGCCACACCAGTGCCCGGTGTTGCTTTCCTGGGAAGGCTGCCGCCCACCCTGATGCTGGCTGCCCAGTCGTCCTGGGCAGGACCCAGCGCTCGGTCTGCCCACGTACCTGCCTGTGAGCCTGTGATCCTGAGCACCTGCCTCCTTGGGCAGCCGGTCCCAAATCCCACCCCTGCCCCCCAGTTAACGATGCTGGTGGAGGTGCGGCCATGGCCCCCCATAGGGCGGGGCAGGGCGGGGAAGGGGAGGGGTGGGGAGGGGAGGGAGGGGAGAAGGGGGAGGGGGAGGGGGAAGGGGGAGGGGAGGGGGGAAGGGGAGGGGAGGGGGAGGGGAGGGGAGGGGGAGGGGGGAAGGGGAGGGGAGGGGAAGGGGGAGGGGGAGGGGGGAGGGGGGAGGGGGAGGGGGAGGGGGGAGGGGCCCACCCTGAAGCGGTCTGTCTTCTCTCGGTCCAGCATGGCATTCAGGGACACCTTCCCTGTGAACTTGTCTATGGAGAAGACCCCCCGGGGCTCCTCGTCCACGCCGGGGCCCTGGATGCTGTAGATGATGCTGCCCAGCTGCTGCTTGTCCGACTTGATCTGTGCGACAGGTAATGGGCTGTGGAGGTGCCCCAGGGGAGGGCTCTCCCCTCTCTGCAGCCCCCCGGTCCCTCCCCCAGCTGGGATGGGGTCGCTCAGCCTGTGGCCCCAGGGGTGTCCCCGTCCTAAAGCACACGGCTTTGGGGCCCCTGTCGGGCCCTCACCTGCACCAGGGGGAAGGGCAGGCGCTTGTGGTTCTCAGACACACTGATGGGAGGGATCACCCAGGCTCTCCGCACGCGGCCCGCCGCCGGCCCCCGGTGCCAGGGGTACAGGGTGTGGGGCCTCCTCAGCCCGGGGACCCCCACTGACAGGCACAGGCTCTGCAACAAAGAAAAACCTCCGTCACCACCACAGCAGCGCCCAGAGCTCCCCCACCGGGGCTGGGACGTCCCCTCCCTGGCTGCCAAGCCCTCCGTTGTGTGGCCCGCAGAGGTTCGGGCTCCAGGACTTGGGGGGCATGGGGTGCTCAGGGGGACAGAAAGCAGCCTGGCTCCCGGGAGCCCGGGGATGGGAGGCGAGGCCCGGGGGGGTGGTGGGTTGAAGAGGAAGGACAGCGGGGCTGGGCTGGGGCCAGTGGGAGGGGACACGCGGCCATCCCGGGCCTCCTCGTGACTTGAACCCTGGAGGGCTGGTCGAGGTTGACCAGGCCAGCGCTTTTGTCCTAAGACGCCCAGAGAGGGGGGCCACCTGGGGGGCCAGCGCGCCCAGCCCTCCGGCACCCAGGGCAGCTGTTCCCACGGCGGGTCTCCTCTGCCAGGCTGGGGAGGGGGACAGTCCACGCGCCTCTGCGGATCGGGCGGTGGGCCGTGTGTCCCGGGGCTGCTTTGTGGAAATGAAATGTAGCTGAGCTCCCAGCTCCCCGCCCCCTGCGGCAGCTGCCCGTGGGGCTGGGGTGGGCCGCCCCCCCCTCTGCCTCTAGGCACTGGCAGCGGGGTGGGGCGCGTGCAGCCGTGAGGCTGAGGGGCCGGCGGGGAGCACGGGGCAGCTGGAGTGTTCTGGACCCCGATGCCCCAGAGCCCATCCCCAGCCCGGGCTGTTTTCCTCCCGGAACCGTGGAACCGGGTGTGACCGTCTGACCAACACTTTAGTACCTGCCACCCGGGACGCCGTCTCCGGCTCCGCACGCCCAGAGGACAGGGGCGCCCTGCGCGCAACGTCCCCGAAGCCCAGCGCTCGGGGCCTGTGGGGCTGCAGAGGCAGGACGGAGTGCGGGGCAGCCGTGTCCCCCGATGTTACCCAACAGGCGGGGCCCGGGATATGCACCCCCGCCCGGCCACCACCCGCTGAGCTCTGGGCTCAGCACCACTGAGGCTAGTCAGGAAGCTGGCAGGGGGCGGGGCGCCCGCGGGGCCGGAACCCTCCCCAGACCCACTGTCAGCTCGACCCCCCCACCCCGCAGACGGGGAAACTGAGGCCCAGAGAAGGAAGCCACCTGGCGGGGCGAGGGCAGAGCTGGAGGCAGCCCCCCCAAAACACCCAGAGTCTCCTGGGACAGCCCTGGTTTAAACACGTGGTCTCCGAAACCCGCGCCTTGATCGGGCAGCGGCTCGTCTGAGTGTGGGCTCAGGCACGCTGGCCGGCTGCGCGTGGGGGCCCTGGGGGCCCTCTGTGCTCCCCGAGTCATGAGTGGGGCCGACGCTGGGGCACGCTTGGAGGGCAAAGAGCCTGGATGCACTTGGATAAGGGCTGTCAGGGCCCAGGGCGGGGGCAGGGACGCTACTGGGACCCAGCTCGGCTTGGCTATAGGGGACCGTGAGCCACGCGCCTTCCACGGCTGTCATGACCCCCCAACCCCCCCGCGTTTGCAGCTGCCCCCTTCCCAGCCCCCCTCCAGATTCAAGGCAGGGCGGCGGCGGGAGATGCTGCCAGGCCCTTCCCCAGCTCCCTGTGCTGCAGGATTGGCCCCGGGCCCTTTGGGAGGGGGCTTCCTCCCCCTCCACGTCCCCTCGACCCCTCGACCCCTCGACCCCTCGACCCCGGCCGCCCGGTCCCCCGACTTCGGCTGAGGTTTCCACCCCTCCCCCCTTCGCAGCCGGTAGAGGGACTGGGCCTGGGCGGGTGCCTCAGGGAAGGGGGGCTGGTGACTGCAGAGTGGGGGGACTTGGGGGGCAGAGGAGGGAGGAGACGCCCTCAGCCAGGAGGCTGCTCTTCCGGGCAACCTCTGGCCTGTGCCCCCGTTCTGCCCCCCTGCGTCCTTGTACGCTTTGCTGACAGAACCGCACTGACATCCAAACTAAAGTCAGCCTCCCTGGGGGGCCCCGGGCCACCTCCCCGGTTCCCCGTCCTCATGCTGCCACCGCCCTTGAAATGCCAGGGGCCTGGGGTCCAGGCAGCAGCACACCCGGCTTGGAGAAAGGGCCGGGAGGTTCAGCAGGCCCCCAAGCTCCCCGTGGCCCGACAGATGGCAGCGCGGGCTCCAAGCCTCCCGGGCAGCTGGCTTCTCCCCAAGACGGCCCAGCACAGGCCAGCATGGGGTTCCCGCCAAGCGGAGACCTGCCGGCCTTTGTCACAGGCTCGGGGGGATAGCGTCTGTTTCCTGGGCATCTTGGGGCAGCAGCTCCCTTGCCCCCAGCCCCGCCGTTCCCCGCCCCTCCCCAGCCCCTCTCAGCCCTCAGGAAGCAGCACAGGCGGGAGGCACAGGTCCACCAGCGCCGAACCTCCGTCGCAAGGAGCATCTCTGGGATGCCCCCCGACACGGAGGCAGCGCCCCGAGCTCAGCGGGGAGGGGGGAGCCTGGGGCTGGGCAGGGGTGAGGGACAGCCTGCAGGTGCTCCTGCGCCTCAGGCTCTTGAAGAGGCACTGGGGGACACACTGCCCTGTCCATACCTGGGCCGGCCCCTCCGCCCCGGCAGCCCGCCTCCAAGCCTCCGCTGCCCCCTCCCTGCCAGCAGCCCTGCTGACACTCCAGGACGCCCGCCGGCTCGGCACCGGGCATGTGGCCGGGGCGGAGTCTGGGAGTCCTGGGTCCCAGACTCTCCACGGCCCAAGGCCACGAGGTCAGCAGAAGCCGCAGAGCCTTGGCAGGGGCCCCTCGCCCAGATCAGAGGCTGCAGTAGGTGGCGCGGCCAGACTGGGCTGCAGCCGACTTCCGGCTCCCGGGACGCTTCTCAGTGTGTCCTTTGTCCTCCCGCCAGCCCCTGCCCAGAAGACGCAGGTGGCCGGGTAAGGCCTGGGAGCCGCCTGGGAAGCACGGGACGTTGGAGCCGGGACGAAGCCACGTGCACAGAGCCGTGGACGTAGAGCGCACGCTGCTCACAAACGCTGCCACCCTCACCGGCCCCGCACCACACAGATCCAACGGGCAGCAGGGACCCACGTCTCCCAGTGGCTCCCCCGTGTGCACCCTCTGCCGCACCCTCAGCCAAGAGCCTGAGAGAACAGCCTGGAAGCCCTAGAGACGCCGGGCCACCGCCCCCTTGCTGAGGTCCCAGCCCCAGCTCCCAGCCCCACGGCTACCGAGGAAGAGAGCTCCCCGGCTGGTTCGGAGCTCCTGGGGTTCAGCAGCGCGGTGAGCACCCTACAACCCCACTGCAGGGGCAGGAGTGGCCTCGCCCACCCCGGACCCAGGCAAGGGCCAGGGCGGGTGACACTGTCTAGCTGCAGGCCATGGTGGGCAAGGCCCTGAGCCGGAGAGCAGACGGCCACCTCCTCCAAAGACGCTTCCTTCCAGATGCCTCTCTGGCCTCTGGGCGGTTCCTGTCCCCTGGGATCTGTGATGGCACCTCCTCCCCTTCAGGCCCCCGCAGTGGGGCTGGGCTACTTCACCACCGGCTGGGGCTTCCAGACTTGACTCGTCATCAGAACCAACCAAGGTCAGTAAAAAACACGGATTCCACCAGTCTACCCCAGGCCTAGAGTTCGAACTCCCAGGGGGTCCCGGATGTTCTTGGGAACATCTGGGAATCAAGGCAGGCACAGGGCTGAGAGGCGGGACTTGAGGGTCACACAGCCCACCTGGCTCCCCCCCACACCTCAGAGGCTCTGCGTGGGGATGCACCCCACCCTCAACCGTTCAGAAGAGATCAAGTGCCTGAGCCCTGGAGGGAATGCCTGCTGCCCTTGCCCTCTGCAGGGGTCTGTGCTGCCTGGGCGCCTGGGGGCAGCCTGCAGAGCTCTCCGCTTCTCTCCACCAGTCCTCGGTGGGTTCGGAACAAAGAATTACGAGGCGCGGCCCTGTCTCCTGGGAGGAAAGCTGATCGCTCACCTGCCCTGGGTAGAGAGGCTGGTGACCAGGGCGGCCAGGGAGACAGAGAGGAGAGCCTGCTTCGGCTCCTGGCACTACGGCCTCTAGTGGCCCCTGTGAGGGGCAGGCGGGAGAGCCGTGTGCATCTTGGTCGACGGAAGGGTGAGCATCTTCCATCTCCCTGCAATCGGGCAACCCTTACGCAACTCGGAGGCCGCCACGGCTGGGGAAGGGGCTCTGGGGCTCTGCGGAGCCACGTGGCCTCTGGGAGGGAGCCTCAGCCACACTGCTGGGGTCTTTGCAAAGCGTGAAGACCCCCTGAAGCAATGGGAAAGTCCTGGAACAGGACGGTCCCCACGGCAGACACACACGGTCTTCTCCAGAACAGGCAGAGGAGTCAGCCCCACATCGGTGTGACAGTAAGCAGGGCCGTGGAGGGAAGCCAGATCGGGCGCCATCCTCTCAAGGTGGGCAGGACAGCGAGAGCACGGTGCCTGCCCCAGTCGGCGGGGGTTGGGGGGGAGGCTGGAGAAAACAGCTGTCCCTTCGCCTCGCCATCCTCGCCCCTCCTCTGAAGCCCGCAACAGCTGGAGGGGGGCTCAGGGGAGAACCGCAGGGGCCTCTCAGGGCCAGGCAGACAGCTGGGTCCATTCCTGGCATGCCTGATGCCTGCCAGGCCGTCCAGGAACAGGGTGGCCTGGATTCCAGCGGGGGGGTGGGGAAGGGGCTCAGGCCCGGGAAGCTTGTGGGGCCTCTCCCTCAGCCCAAGCAAACCCCACCCACGTTCCCCCAGGCTCCAGGCCTCCCACCTGCTTCCTGGAATCTGAGGGACCCAGGCCCGGAAGTGATGTTGGAGGGGTGTCCCCGCACGTGAGTGCACGGGCAGCGACGTGGCTCAGCGGAGCCGGACGCAGGCTTGGGGCCCCTAACAGCAGCACGTGGGTCTGCCATCTGGGCTCCTCACCCCCAGGCAGGGTGGGGTCCCAGTGTAGGCCCAGCTACTGGGGACACCACGGGCACAGGTGAGGGGCCGATAGAGGCCAGCTCCAAAAAGACACACGCTAAGCCCCCTGGCTGAGATTTCAGGCAACACAAAGGAAGGGTGAGCCTCGTCCAAGGCCACCAAGCAGATGACGGGCCTGTGCGGAGTCTGGTCAACAGGCCCCAACCCCAGGGGCCCACCCGAGACAGCCCTGGTGGGGGGCTCCCGGAGGTGGAGGAAGGTGTGTCCGGGAAGCGGCTGCAGGACCCGTGTGGCTGGACAGGAGAGGACAAAAGTCTGAAAGCTGAGCTGGATGGGGGAGGGCCGTGCGAGGTCCTGACGCAGACATATGTCGGCCAATCCCGAAGTCGCTCCCCTCACACCGGAGCTAATTTGAGCCGCGGGGAGTGCGGGAACATGAGTGGCCAGGCCCGTTGGCTGCTCTCCCAGCGCCACCAGAATTCCCGCAGTCCCCAGCTGTCTGCGAGCGGGTGCATTGGGCATGACCCGAGGGGAGGGGAGAGGCATCTGAGAGGGATCTATTCCCCTCCCCCGCAGCAGAGTCCCCCCGGGGCCCGGTCAAAGGATGACACCCCCAGACCCAGGAGTGGGCCTCCGAGGACATGCCGCCTGATGCGGGGCAGGGGCAGGAATAGTGGGGAGGGGGCGTTGCAGCCTGGAACCTTCTGGAGCGCATGGGGGCATCCGGGCCCTGGGGTGGGGGCAGAGAGCCCGCTGCCCCGGGTTGGCTCCCAGCAGTGGGCCGCCAAGCTGTGCCGGGCAAGGGTGACCACGGCCTCACTCTGGGTCCGTTGGACATGGCAGTGGGGAGCGGCCGGCACCGTCTCCATGGGGGTCAGTGTAGGCCCAGAGGCAGGGGTGTGGGTAGCTGGGGCGGGGGCCAGCTGCTGGAGGGGACGGCACCTAGTCAGCTGCCAGGGGCTGAAACCCGAGCTGGTGAGCTGGAGCTGGGGGCGCCGCGGGAGTGAGGGGGGCGCTCACCAGCCTGGGGCGCTGCATGACGGCTCTGGAAGTGTAGCAGTGAGTGATGATTCGCGGGCGCAGGGCAGGCCCTGTGCTCCTCACCCTCACCCGTCAGGTGTAAGAGGCCTGAGGCCGTCCTCCTGGCCCCCGGCCCTCACCAGTGGCCACAGCTTAGCCCAGCCCCCCGAAGCCCGGAGACCACCACTGAGGCCACACGCTCCACTCCTGGCCCCAGCCTAGCGCCTGCCCAGCAGCCAAGGGCCGAGAGGATGCGGTCCCACCCACCCAGGGGTGCCCGTGTGGCGAGTGGGGCGGCCTGTGTTTCCTGCCGCCTGTCCTGCTCCCACCAGGGAGACCAGGGCCCAGGGGGAGGTGCGGAGGGCGGCCGCTGTGCGTGCTGGGCACAGGGTTCCCCAGGGAGAGGGGGTTTCCGGAGGGCAGAGCCCACAGCTGCCCCTGCCGGCGGGACACACGGAGGCTCGGACTCCACCCAACTAGACGAAGAGGAATCACCTGCCAGCTCACGGGGGGGGGGGGGGGGGGGTGTCCCTAGGGACCAGGCCTCCAGGCTTTCCCAGCGGGGGGTGCTTCTGCCGCCCCCTCTCCCTCGCCTCCCCCAAGACTGAACACTCCCAGACCCCAGCAGGGCTGAGGGGCGCACCTCCGGAGTGAGGGCCCGCCTTCTGGGGGCTCTCCTGGCCGTCCCCGAACTTGGCTCCCCGTCGGCCCAGCAGAGGCGGTTACACTCCCCCCTGAACAGGGCTGCCCCACGCAGAACTCTCGGCTCTCGGGCCAGGGGCTGAAACCCGAGCTGAGTGAGGGGGGACGCTCACCAGGCGGCCAGAGCCAGTGGTCCCCGAGGCCGGGACGGCCAGAGACCCCCGCGCAGCGCCCGTGCCTTACCTGGGCCAGCAGCCCGAGAGCGAGGAGGAGCGCGGCGCCCATGGCCCGGCGACGGGCAGCAGGCCGAATGTCCGGCGGCGGGAGCGACGCCTTCTGCTGGGACAGGACCCGGCTGAGTGACAGCACAAGTGTGCGGGGCGAGCCTGGCGAGGGAGTGATAACGTGTGCGGGGGCGAGGCTGGGCGGGGCGTGGGGCTGAGTGACGGCACGTGGGCGGGGCGGGGCGTGTGGGGGGGGCTGAGTGACAGCACGTGTGGGGGGCGTGGCGTGGCTGAGTGATAGCACATGGGCGGGGCGGGGCGGGGCGGGGCGGGGGCGGGGGGGCTGAGTTACAGCACATGTGCGGGGCGGGGCCTGGGGCTGACTGACAGCATGTGTCCCGGGGCAGAACAGGGGTCGGGCACTGTCCCAGGCTGGATGCGGGGCTCCAGGAAGGAAGCTGTCAGAAAGGCAGCGGTGGGTGGGGGCTGGGGATTAGGGTGGATTCCCTCATTCATTCTGAGAACCAGGCACAATCCTGCCTCAGTGCCTTTGCACCGGCCGGTCGTGCCCTCGCCAGGACTGCCCGTCCGGCTCTCCCCAAGGCCAGCCGCTCGCTGCCTTGAGGGTTTGGATCACATTTGCTGTGTTCCTTTACTGTCTCCCGCTCTGGGGTGGAGTCCCCCAGGGCACGTTGTCCACTGCTGACCCCCAGGGCTAGCACACAGGAAGGAGAGGCACAGACCTGGCCCTGTGCCCAGTTCTACCCGCCCCTTCCTTCCTCCTCGGTTGGCAGTTACTTGGTTGGTAACTACCTGGTGGAAGGGGGAAGCTCTCTCTCTCCTCCAAGCCCCTGCACTCCTGGGTGGCCTGTGGCTCAGAACCAGGGGAGGGGGGGAGGGAGTGGAGGGGGCCCTGCGGACCTCGAGCCATCTTCTGGGTAGGGAAGTGGGGAGTGTCCTCTCCGAGAGCCGGTCTTCTCTGCAGCAGGAGCAGGCACGGGGGCCTCGGCTCTCCTCTCCAGATTGCGGGGCAGCTGAGCAGGTGCGGCACCATCTGTGCCCTAGGCCTGCTTGGAAGGAGGCCAGGCTGCCGGGGGTAGGGGTGAGGGCAGGGGCTCCGGCAGTGTCTGTGTCCCTGGCACTCACCGCTCCAAGGTGGGGGTGGAGGGCGGGAGACCCTTCCAGCTGTAGGCTCTGAGGCCCTGTGACTGAGCAGCTCCTGGAGGCCACCGTCCTGCCTCTGAGGTCAGACCCCAAACCCGGGTGGAGGAGCCCTATGAATGTTTTTGGGTTTCTGCTCCCTGAATGGGTGGAGGGTGAAGTAGACGGGGGCGGGGGCTCAGCGTCCGAGTCCCCCTGACCAACCTCAGGCACCCTCTCCTCCCGCTAGGCCATCCCTCCTCTCGGCCATCTGTATCCCCCTCAACAACCTCCCGGGTGCGGGGGTGCTCCAAGGGGGAGGGTAAGCTGGGTCTGGTCATGGGGGAGCCCGAGGAGCAGGAGGGATCCCTGGGGGAGGGGCGTGGTCCCCAGGCTGGTTAGGACTCCCCCACAGCCCCACCCCCCGTCTCGTGCCCGGGGCAGCCAGGGCTGGGGAGGCAGGAGCCTGGGGTCCAGTCTGGCTCTGGGCCCTGCGCAGGAAGTTGTCTCCGCTGACCTCTTGTGTCTGAGCCCCGAGGTCCCGTCCGGTGCTGGTCCACCCCAGGCTGCAAGGGCCAGTTGGCCTTCCTTGCCTTTGGACCGGCTCCTCCAGAAGAGCCCTTTTTCCTGGTGGACTCAGGGTGACTGACCCTCCAGGCGCCCCCCCTCTCCTTACCAGGCCGCCAACCCCGGGGTTCAACCCTTCACCACCAGCGGACCCTCCCTCGGGTCCTGTGTGAGTGGGAGGGGCCTGAGGTGCAGTCCCGCCACCCAGCCCAGTGGGGCCATGACCACGCCCCTCCCTGGGTGGCCTCTCTGTCTCTGGTAGGACACGGTTGGGCACCTGTGAGCTGGGAGGAGGGCAGCGGCTCCACTGTACCGGGGTAGGATTGTGAGGGAGTGTTGGGTGAGGTGTGGGAGGGGGTGTGGGAGGGGGCGTTCCAGCCCTGGAGGTTCATCCACCCATCTAAGGATTTTCAACTTTCTCTTGATAAAAGGGGGGCACTGAGGCTTTCAGCAGAAAAGTAAAGCTGTTATAACTTTAGGAAAAAAATGCAGTTACATTAGAACAATACCATAATTGTAGTGTAATAAGAATCATTATGGGGACTTCCCTGGCGGTCCAGTGGTTAAGAATCTGCCTTCCAATGCAGGGGACGTGGGTTCTATCCCTGGTCGGGGAACTAATATCCCACATGCTGCAGGGTAACTAAGCCCCTGCACCACAATGAGAGAGAAGCCCGCATGCAACAACTAATACCTGACACAGCCCCAAATAAATAAACATGAAATAAAGAATTATGTGTAAAAGTATGCAGGTTTGTATAAAATTGCAAACAAAGACACCCCCAGTAAGGCCCGGTGTTAAGTCCCCACAGTCCTATGAAACAGGGGTCTCTCTCCGTGTGCAGGTGAGGACACTGTGGCCTAGCAGGCATGGCAGAGATGGCCTGCCTGAACCTGTGAAAACGTCACGTTCCTTGACAGAGGGACCCTGAGGTGGGGAGGGGCTCCTGGGTTGTCTGGACCAGCCTCGTCCATTCACAGGAGCCCTTAAGAGCAGAGAACGTCCTGTCCCTTCAATGGTCAGCTGGAGCCAGAGAAATGCAGCAAGAGAGGAAACCAGAGAGATTTCAGGTGCCAGGCGGACAGACACGTGGGTGCAGGAGCGGGAGGCCCACAGCCAGCGGAAATGGGGCCCTCAGTCCTACAACCCAGAGGAGCCTGAGTCTGCCAAGGACCTGGATGAGTTTGAAGAAAGTTGTCCCCTGAGCTCCAGGTAAGAGACGGCCCAGACGACACAGAGCCTTCACCCCATGTGACCGGGAACAGAGGACTCAGTGGAGCCCACTCAGACGACTGACCTAAAGAAACAGTGAGGGCCTTCCCTGGTGGCGCAGTGGTTAAGAATCCACCTGCCAACGCAGGGGACAGGGGTTTGAGCCCTGGCCGGGGAAGATCCCACGTGCCGTGGAGCAACTAAGCCCGTGCGCCACAACTACTGAGCCTGCGCTCTGGAGCCCGTGCTCTGCAACAAGAAGCCACTGCAATGAGAAGCCCGCGCACCGCAATAAAGACCCAACGCAGCCAAAACCAAACAAACGAAACAGAAACAGTGAGATAAAGTTGTGCTGTTTCAGCCGTTAAGTCTGCAGTAGCTGTTCTGGCCGTGTAGCCGGGTGTGCACCTGGGCCGCACGGCTGGTACTCGGCAGGCATTTGCTCGCTGGGCTCACTGGGATACTCGCATGACCCCACGCCCCAGCACAGCCCGCCCAGGGCTCCCATGCACACGTCCATTCTGCAAGCGAGGGTCAGCTAGCATCGTGTGGCCAGCCCGCCCAGAGTTCAGGCTCCCGTGTCCAGGATGGGACACAGAAGGGAGAGAGCAGAACATGGGGGTTCAGGAACTGGACAGGAAGGGGGTGACCCGGACACGAGGCATTGGCCTGGGTGGAGCACAGGTTCCTCGTAGATATGAACTGGGTGCCTGTGGTCATTCAGATGGAGGTGCCCACTGGGCAGCTGCAGGTAACCACAGTCAAGGGTAGCAGTGGGCTCCGGGAGGCCCAGGAACTGATCTCACCCCACACGTGGCCCGTCCCTCTGGGGCCTCATTTTACCAGGCAAGGACCCAGAGGCCAAGGTGACACGGCCAATACAGGTGAGGCCTGGCCAGGAGCCTGGGCAACTGGCTGCAGGGCCCACGCCCTTTCCAAGTTCAAGCCTGGTCTGGAGGTCAGGAGAGAGGCTGGGTGGAGGCAGACACTCCTCTCCAACTTCGCCCTCCCCTCCTCCCCCCTCCCACCCCTCCCTCCCTCCGCAGTTCCCCTGTGCCAGGCCCCTTCCAGGCCCTGGGGCATCAGCCCTCATAAGTCTGCCCTCCCAGCGGAGTCAGGCACCGACAGACCCTAATGTGATGAAGCGGCATGAGCGGGGGCCCTCCGTGGAGGCAGGCAAACGTGGGGCGGATCTGGAGGGGCTCTGAATCCCCACCTGGCCCCCACGGTTTGGATGGAGCAGTGGGGCCCTGCAGAGGGCTTCCAGTCCCTTAAATGGGCCCCAGGGTTAGAGGGGATGGCGGGTGGGCTGGAGCGTGGGGAGTGCAGAGCGTCACTGCCTGGGTCCTCTGGTGGCCAGGGCACAGCCAGGCGGGGCCTCCGAGGGCAGCAGAGGTGTCAGGTTTGGGGGCCTTGCCTGTTCAGCAGCCCAGTGATGCCCCCCCCCCCCCACGGAACAGTCATTCTCAAACTACGCTTCTAAAGTCTTGGGTGCTCAAAAATACGGACGGACAGACAGACTGATGGACAGAGACAGAAGAGAAGCCGGGGGTACATGCAGCCCCCACCGGCCCTGCAGCCATGAGAACTGGGAGCCGGGCTGGAGGCCCTGGGGCGGCAGACTCTGTCCCAGCCTCCCCCAGGGCTGTCCCTGAGCTCCAAGTCCCCACATGCTGGGGCCGGGGTCCCTTCCTGCCCAGCAGCCCTGACACGGGGGACGGAGGGTCCCGCCAGGCACCTGAGCGGCAGGAGAGCAGGGGTCCTAGCGGCTCCCGCCACGCCCGGCGGCACCAGCAGAGGGCAGTGTGGCTCCGGGGAAGGCCAGGCGGAGGCAGTGGTCTGGTCCTCCCAAGTGCCGGCCCTGAGATCTGCGGGCATGGCCTCGGCCAGGTGGCACCTTCACTGGCCGAGCCAGGCTGCCCTGCCAGAATCCCGAGTTCCTGAGGTCCGTCCAGGCCCCGGGCCACGGCAAGGACTCGCGAGGTCAGGGCAGCAGGCCTGGCCACACTGACGGGGGTTCAGGCAAGGCAAAAAACAGAGCTCTCTGGACTCAGATGGTCAAGCTTTAAGGCAATTTGTAAGCATACCTGTCACCCCCAGAGGGTGGCTTTCATGGAAAAACCCACTCCAGTAAAAACCTTCACCAACATGGGCCGGGGCCAGGGCACCCAGGCACACATGCACCCCAAGACTCCAGGGCAGGGATGTAGGCCCCCGTCCTGCTCACTCAAGAGGCTCAGGGCGCTGAGGACCAGGCGAGGAGGCTGTGTTGGCTGTCCCTGAGCTGGGATCAGGGAGGGGAGGCACAGGCCCTGCGGTGGGTGTGAGACCCCCGCAGGGCGTGCACACCAGCCCGGGCCTCCATCATCACCCGGTCACCAGCGTCTTCGCTCCCAGCTGGCCTGGCGGGCAGCCCGTGCCCGTGGGCGCCAGCAGTAACTGGTGGATCAGGGCATGCGGGAATGCCGTCGGGGAGACCCGCGGAGCTGCCTGGGACCTGGAAGCTCTCGGTTTGGATTTGGGGCTCCTGGGGCCGTAGGAGAGGCCTCAGTGAGCCTGTATCCTGCACACACATCATGTCACGGCCCCCGTGTGCCAAGTCACATCTGCACCCTGGTGCAGGGCCCGGGCTGGGGAGGGTCCTTGTCTGGAAGAAGCTGGGGGGATGGGCTCCGGGCAAATGAGGCTGCCCAGTGGCTGGTCTTTCCTGGCCCGGGGGGAGGGGAGGGGAGGCGGGGGCTGTCTCCCGGCACTGCTGGCTCCTGGGGGCTGCAGGACAACTGCCCACCTCATCTGCCTCATGGTTCTTCCCACGCGGCCCAGAGATGCCGCCAGCACAGCTGCTCCTTGGCACCTCCCCAATCAGAGTGGGTGAGAACTGGGAGGGGTGGAGGGGTGCTGGGAGGGGAGGGGGACATGTGGGGCCCCAGGGGGGCTCCAGAAGGAACGTGTCCCCAGCCCGCCCCACTGGGCACCAGCACCACGGTCTCTCAATCAACATCAAGGGAGCTGGTGACAAATTTGGGAGCAAAGAATCCCAAACAGCTGCATAAATCACATTAATGACCGTTCAAATTAGATCAGGCGCTGTAACAGACACACTGCTGCATCTATGCTCCCCTCCACCCCCTGCGGGCAGGGGAAGCACGCTCCGCAGGCACTGCCCATGCGCAGGCTCTCTCGGGCCTGCTGTGCGTCCCTCTCCAGGGACGGACTGAGGAGGAAGATGCGGGCTGGGTGGGCTCAGGAGCCTGGGCCCTTCCTGCCGGCCTTTCGCCTCCAGGCAGAGGAGCTGGGCAGGACGGCCAGGGAGAGGCCCGCACAGGTGGCGGGGGCTGGAGGGCCGGCCTCGCCCAGCCTGCGGCCTCCTTGCTTCTTTGGGGAGAATTGCACGTTCCAGCCACTCTCCTTGGTCCTAATGGCCGGCTCTCTCCTGAAAGCAGGGAGCATGTGCGCACCTGGCAGGTGCCCCGAGCCCCCGACCTTCCGCATGCCCCACTCCCGCTCCTCCCCACATGCTCTCCATCCAGGCTGCTGAGCTGGAACCGCGACCTTCCAGACTCGAGTGCACTCTGGCTCCCCCTCTGGCCAGTCCTCTCCCCTGTCCTGCGACCTCTCCAGAAGTGCTCTGGCCCTGCCCCTGCCCCAGGCCCTACGGCTCTGTCCTGGGGGCGTGGGAGTGAGGCAGACACTCCCTGGTGTTGAGGACAAAGAAAACCTTTCCGGTGCGGAGGAACAGAGCCGCATCTTATGCCCAGACAGCCTGTCGTTGGAGAGTGACAAAAACTAGAGACTCGGATACACACTCAGCGGCGGTTACTGAGACAACTACTGCAGACAATTCTTCATTAAAGTGAAATCCGTTGAGCCAAGAAGTTGATCAAATGTCAGTAAATTTAATGATTGACCATGAAAACAAAGCCTATTAATTTTTGTGTCCAAAACAAAAAAAACCTGAAATGCTACAGAAACTTATCAAGACGGCGGAGGAGGGACTTCCCTGGAGGTCCAGTGGTTAAGACTCCAAGCTCTCACTGCAGGGGGCGCGGAGTCGATACCTGGTCGGGGAACTAAGATCCGACATGTTGCACGGCATGACCAAAAAATAAATAAATAAAGATTTTAAAAAAAAGAAAAAAGATGGCAGAGGGGCAGGTTGGGAGCCTCATCCCAGCCGTAGGGGAGCCCCGTGCTGCATTACTGTGAACAACTTAGACTTTATAGCAAGTATCTCAACGTTTTAAGGTACTGAAAGAACAGAAATTTAGTTTATAATCTCCAAATAAGCAAAGAGAAAAGAGTAGAGAATTTTTTAAAAAAATTTTAAAGTCTTTACTGAACTTGTTACAATATTGCTTCTGTTTTATGTTTTGGGTTTTTGGCCATAAGGCATGTGGGATCTTAGCTCCCCAACCAGGGATCGAACCCGCAGCCCCTGCATTGGATGGCGAAGTCTTAATCACTGGACCGCTAGGAAAGTCCCAAGAAGTTTATCAATACAATGAAAGAGAAGGCAAAACAACAAATGCCATATCCCTAAGGTGATGGCAAAAAATGCAAATGGGGATTGTAGAAATAAGTCCAAAGACATCAATAATCACAATAAATGGACTACATTTGCTCACTAAAGGAGAGACAGAGGGACATACGTCCCTGGTGGCGCAGTGGTTGAGAATCCGCCTGCCAATGCAAGGGACACAGGCTCGAGCCCTGGTCCAGGAAGATGCCACATGCCGCGGAGCAACTAAAGCCCGGGCGCCACAACTACTGAGCCTGCGCTCTAGAGCCTGTGAGCCACAACTACTGAGCCCATGCACCACAACTACTGAAGCCCGTGCGCCTAGAGCACGTGTGCCACAAGAGACGCCACCACGATGAGAAGCCCGCGCACCGCAACGAAGAGTAGTCCCCGCTTGCTGCGACTAGAGAAAGCCCACGTGCGGTGACAAAGACCCAACGCAGCCAAAGATAAATAAATAAAATAATTATAAATAAATAAATACCAACCCCAGAAGCCGGATAGCAGTACTGATCTCAGAGAACATGTGATTTAATAGGAAAACGCAAATTAACAATCCATCAGAATAGATAATAATAAGGTATAACTGGGGCCTGGGCACCTAGCATTGGAATATCAAAGAAAGAGCTGCCTCCTGAGAAAAGAAAAGCGGCTCTGTAGGGGCACAGGAGGGCCCCAAATTTCAAAGCTCTGGAACCCCTTGGCCCGTGTTCTCGGGGTAGTAGCAGAGACCAGTGGGGAAACAGGGAGCAGACAAGGTGCTCCAATCACCTCCCCCCCCCCGGCTTAAGAGATTAAGTCAAAGAAGAAAGGACCCAGAGTTTGGAGCCGGGTGAGGACGGGGGTGCCCAGGTGAGTGTTAGGAGAACAGCTAGGTGGAGGCCCGTGAGGGCGGGTCCAGCCAGCCACCAGGAAAGGAGAAGCTAAACAAAAGGGAAATTTAACCAGACGCACAGGCAAGATTGATAAGGGACTGTGCAAATAAATCTGAAACCTGGATGAAATGCACGGTTTTACAGAAGATCCCAGGTCATCAAATGGCAGTAACGAGTTTGAATAAACCAGTAACCAGTGAAGAGCCCAAATTGGTCACCAAAGACAGCCCGGCCCGAGGAGGCTGCCGGCCCTGAGGGTCCCAGGGCCCGTCTCCCCCTCCTTCCGAGCCCTAAGTAAGATGGGCCCAGTCCCACATCCAAAGGCCCCCGCGAGAAGCGTGTCGGGATTCCGAGATTTTCAGATGTTTGGCACACGGAAAGCAGCCCTTTTCCCCCTTTCCTGTTTGCCCACTTCTGTCCCCTCTACCCTTAAAAGAACCTAATTATAGGAATGAGATCACCAGGCAACTGAAACTAACTCCTGACTTGTACTCTCCTGAAGGCACACCTCGCCTCGCCTTGTCTACCGCGCTGATTCTTTTCCTAGATGAAAAGAAGTAGTTAAAGAACGACCAGCTCTCTACCCCAGCAGCCCCCTTAGCAATCCTGCAAGAGACCACACGGACAAGAGAACATGCGAAGCGTCAGCCAGCCTGCTCGCAATGGAGAAGGCAGAGCCAACCTCCTGTCACCCCCGTCACTCCGACTCCACCCCCGTTACCGAAGGCCAGTCCATGTGCCTGATGCACAGTGACAATACCAAACCGTCAGGGCTGGCGGGTGGCTCGCGCCCTAAAAGGCCTCCAACTCCTGGAAAGCTTTCAGCAAAGCCCTTTTATGGGAAAGGTGAGAGAGGGGGTGGGTAGTTGTTGCAGACTTCTAGGTGTCAGATCCTTTGTTCTTTGTTTGTTTTTTTTTTTAACATCTTTATTAGAGTATAATTGCTTTACAATGGTGTGTTAGTTTCTGCTCTACAACCAAGTGAATCAGCTATACATATACATATGTTCCCATATCCCCTCCCTCTTGCTTCTCCCTCCCTCCCACTGTCCTATCCCACCCCTCTAGGTGGTCACAAAGCACCGAGCTGATCTCCCTGTGCTAGGCGGCTGCTTCCCACTAGCTAGCTATTTTACGGTTGGTAGTGTATATATGTCCATGCCACTCTCTCACTTCGTCACAGCTTACCCTTCCCCCTCTCCGTATCCTCAAGTCCATGCTCTAGTAGGTCTGTGTCTTTATTCCCGTCTTACCCCTAGGTTCTTCATGACTTTTTTTTTCTCTTAGATTCCATATATATGTGTTAGCATATGGTATTTGTTTTTCTCTTTCTGACTTACTTCACTCTGTATGACAGACTCTAGGTCCATCCACCTCACTACAAATAAATCAATTTCGTTTCTTTTTATGGCTGAGTAATATTCCATTGTATATATGTGCCACATCTTCTTTATCCATTCTTCTGTCGATGGACACTTAGGTTGCTTCCATTATCTGGCTCTTGTAAACAGTGCTGCAATGAACATTGTGGTGAATGTGTCTTTTTGATTTATGGTTTTCTCTGGGTATATGCCCAGTAGTGGGATTGCTGGGTCATATGGTAGTTCTATTTGTAGCTTTTTAAGGAACCTCTATACTGTTCTCTATAGTGGCTGTATCGGTTTACATTCCCACCAACAGTGCAAGAGGGTTCCCTTTTCTCCACACCCTCTCCAGCATTTATTGTTTCTAGATTTTTTGATGGCCATTCTGACCGGTGTGAGATGATATCTCATTGTAGTTTTGATTTGCAGATCCTTTGTTCTTGAGGTTAGGTCACAGTCAGGCCAAGTCAGGTCAGGATAATCCTGTAAATCTCCACCAAACAAATGGTACTCCCTGTTCTGGCAAGAAAAAGGAAAGGTCCCAAGGCTCAACTTTCACCCTCCGAGGTGCAGGTCCGGGCTAAGAGAAGGGGGTCCCTGCGGGGGGTGGTTACCCTGCCCAGAGCGTCCGTCAGCAGCCAGCCTGGGTCCTCCCGCCAGTGCCCAGGCTGAAGAGGCAGATCTCAGCTGGCGGCACCCTCGGGGCCGGGTCCCCAGACCCCGCCCTGCCGTCATCACTGAGGGAGCCAGGCGCCCAGGACCCAGCCGGCTCTCAGGCTCCTCAGGCCGCCCAAACGGGGTTGGCAGGGGGGGCGGGTGCCAGGTCCAACGGGCTGAGACCCAGGCAGACTGCCGCTGCCTTTAGGTCGCAGAGGCGGGGATGGCGGAGAGGTTCACGGGCGCCTCAAGATCTCCGCCCCGCCAGTGGGCGGCCTTGGCGAGGGCTGTGGAGCCCTGCAGGGCATACCCCCAGCCTGTTCCCAGGCCCGCAGCTCACCTGCCAGCCGCCAGCCCGAGGCCGGAGGGCCTGGGGAGCCCCGGAGAGAAGGCCGCCATCCGCCTCTTACTTCGCTCTCCACTGGAGGACCACCGCCCAGCCGACCGCCGGCCTAGCGGGACCTCTAACCGCCGCTCTAAACAGCCCGCGTTAGTGGTCTCGCGATAACCGTTGCCTAGTAACTAGGGGTGCGCGGTAAAGGTGCGCAGCAATGGCCGCGTGCTAAGAGTTGCGCATAATTGCACTCCTGCCCCTCTCCACTGGGGTGACACTGGGCCTGCGTGGGGGGCCAGGACGTGGACAACTCTGGGGGCCTCACGGGTGGTCCCAGCATCCGAGGGGGTCTGGGGGGCCTCAGGCACTGGCAGAGGCAGGCCCGGCTGCCTCGGGACCTTCAGCCATGCTGACTTAGCAAGTGGGGCTCTGCCTGTGTCCAGGGCCAGACCAGGGCCCCCGCCAGGCTGGGTTGGACTGACCGTGAGAAGCGGCGGAGGATGAACCTGGCCTGAGAGCGCCGAGGGGTGGGGCGGGCAGGGGCCAGGCTACGTTCTGCGTCCTGAAGGACATGGTCTAAGAGCCTGTCAGCGTCCCAGCCTGGTCTTGTTCTTGGTCAGAGATGACCATTATTTTTCGGAAAGTACTTTGTACAGACGATAGCAGAAAGCAGATGATGACGTGAACGCTTTCAGGAATCAAATTTTCAGTATAAAGACAGACACAGAGTCAAACCAGTGGGATGAAGAAAAGCTCTGGGGACGTGGGAGCTCATTCCTCCCAGGAGCTCGTGGTCCCCAGGTCCCAGGACACGAGGACAGCAGGAGCCGAGCGTCCAGTGCTGCTCTGACAGTACTGGGGTGGCGGGCCAGCACCGAGCCCGGAAGGCTGGCCTGCTGCACAGGCGGGTGACCAGTGCGTGTCCAGGGCTCGGGCAGGAGGGCGCTGGCCTGGGCGTTCCTCCGAGCAAACGCCGTGCCCGGGGCCGGCCTCGCGGAGTCACGGGCCACGTGCACAGGGTGGGAGAGCAGCCCTGGCCCCCACGTGCTGCCCACCAGGTCCCCGGCTCTGTCCGGGCTCCTGCCCACCCTCCCCATGACACCTGGGCCTCCAAGGGCACCTGTGCCCTTGGCTGGGGAGGTCAGGGAACCTGGGGGCTGGGCAGCAGGGCCAGTTGGGGGGGGTTTCTGGGAAGGAGAGGGAGACATGCAAAGACCAAAGGGGGCAGGGGGTGTCATGGAGGGAGCAGCACAGGGGAGGGAAGGGGGGGGTCAAGGAGAGCAGCTGCGGGGCCATTCGTGGTTGGCCTCTGGCTGCTGACCACTTTGGACTCTGTATGAGGTCCGTGGGACCCGGGCTGCGGCCTCGACACGGAACACTGGCCCCAGAGCCCAATACTGGCCCCCTGGCCCGTCCCAGAGTGTGCCGACCCCTGGTCCGGCAGGTGAGTCCCCTCTGGTCACAGGAGCTGCGTCCCTGGCCCTGAAGGCCGAGAGAGCCTCTGCCAGGGCCAGGGGTGCCGGACACCCCAGCAAGGCGCTCGTGTGGTAGGAAACGCCCTCCCCTGGACGCCCAGGACCATCGTCTGAGTCCACCAGAGAGACCCCCGCCCTGCGCACCACGCACACGTGTGCAGACCGGGCCCTCCCTGTGCCGTGGGCGGGGACCACGCAGGCCCTGGGAAGGAGTGCAGGATAGGCCTCTGCTTCTCTGTGCAGCCTTTATTGAGTTTCCAGGGAGACCTGCTTCCCCCGTGACACCTCCAGACCCACAGGAACCTGGGGGGTGGGGACTGCAGAGCACACGGAGCTGTGCGGTGTGCCGTGGCCACGAGGCCGAGGCCGATTCCTTCCGGTCAGGTGTGGCCAGGCGGGTAGCCGGCTCACTGGCGCCCGGTCTCGGGGGCACCCCAGTCGCGCGGGTAGAGCTGCCTGAGAAGGTCTTGCTTGTTGACCTTCCCCATCTGGTTCCGCGGGATCTCCTCCACCAACAGGAGCTCCGAGGGCACCGCGTACGGGGCCAGGACACCTCTGCAGAGACAGGCCAGGCCTGAGTGCAGGAGCCGCGGGCGCGGGTGGCACCTCCGCAGCAGGTCGGGGCCTGGTACTGGGCATGGAGCTGCCCCTCTGCCCGCTGGGGGAGAGGGCGAGCCTCACCCAGGGCCAGGCCTCCCGAGACCCCGCCCCGGAGCCTCTGAGCGGGAAAGAACTGGTCCTACCTTGCAGTCCATTCACTGCAGCCCTGGCCGGATGGCCGGGGGGAGTGGGTGGGCACCTCACAGACCCCTGGTTGCCATGACCACACAGGCCGACTGGAGCCACCCCTCCCAGCCCAGAGCCTGGTGCCCAAGCAGTGGGAGTGGCTGTCTGGGTCCAGCAGCTGGCCTGCAGCCCGCACCCCCAAGAGGAGCGCCGTTAGACAGTGCTCCCTCCTGCGAACGGCCACGTGGTGGGCCCAGCCCCATGCCGCTCTGCACACCACGCCTAGGCTTCTCCTGAGCAGAGCTGCCTGCTCCTCGTTCAAGGGCCGCACACAGGGCCCTTCAATAAGGAACCAGCAGGTGCACAGGATGCTGCCTGGGGCGGTGGGGAGAGGGGCCACCCACCGTGGCCTCCTGGCCCACAAAGGCTCCACGCTCTGTGGCTGCTGCCAGTGACGCAGACAGCGGGGCATCGGGCAGTGGGGCTCCAGACGGCGGCACCGTGAAGTGTGCTCGGGGCCCGCAGGAGTAGGGACAGCCTTGGCCGCTCAGGACGTGTGCAGCCAGGGGCCAGCAAGGGCGGGCAGAGAAACCCCACCCCTTGGCCTCAGGAGCTGGTGCCTCCGTCCATCTGCCCACAGATGGCGAGAAACGCTGGTACCTCAGGGCAGCTCTGGCGCAAATCGCCCGCTCCGGGCCAAAGGTCACAGAGGCTCCACCGGGGACACCCGCCCCCCGCTGCACAGCACCACCTCCCAGGCGGCACCCACCTTCTCTCCGCCCACCAGTGTGGAGCGGGTCAAGGGGCAGCCGCAAGGATGCAGGGCCCTGCGTGAAGAGTAGACGAGGCGGGAGTGGAGCCTGAAGGAAAAGGAAACCCCGTCTGTCTAGAATCCCAAACCCGGAGAAGGTCTCTTTCAAGGATGAAGATGAAATTAAAGGCTTCAGACACAGGAGCTTGGGGTCCCCAGCAGCTGACCCGCTCCCCACACTTGAGGGTCTGTTGTGGGAGGGGCCGCCACGGGAGGGGGGGAGAGTGCGAGACACAGGATGCGTGTCATCTTCCTTATTAGTGAATCCTCCTTAAGAGATAACCGTTTGAACAAAAAGTGTTCAAGAACGTAGCGTGGGGCTTGTAACGACATAAAAGTAAAAGGTAGGACGACAGCACCCCGGCGGGGCGGAGTCACAGCAAAGGCAGGACGCGCAGCCGGAAGTCTACCTCGCGGCCACCACGAAGAAGCAGAAGCTGCAGACGTGGAGGGACGTACTCTAAAGCCTGGAGACCCGCGGGTTCCAAGAACAAACACTGTTTTCCTACGAGGGGCGTCAGCTTAGCAACTGGTCCCGTAGGCAACTGTCAGAGCAGCTCCCAGGCAAACGGAGGCCCTGGGCAGGAACACAGCAGGGCTGAGTGGTTTGTTACAAAGCCAGCTTCCCTGTGGGAAAAGCCCCGTGGACAGCGGTGACCTCAGCCCCACTGCCCAGCCCCGTGGGGAAGAGAGGCGGCCCGGGGGCCCAGTCGCGTCTCCCCTCCGCGGTCTGATCGGATGGCAGCGCCTGCTCCATCTGGACACCGGATTTCTGAATTATCCCCGGGGTGTAAGCCCCACGTGGGCCACTGAAACTGGACAGTTCGGTGGGCGGACCACGTCCCAGACCGGGAACGTGGTGCTGCCACAGAGCCCAGAGGCCACGCCGGCCCCTCCAAGCGTCGCGGTGCCTGAGCTGGGGCGGGGCTGCCAGCCTCCCCCAACTCCGCTAGGAGCACAGCGCAGGGTCTGCGGGAGGATGTAGCACACACTTTGGCTTGGGGGTCCTGTAAGGTTCAAGAATCTTCAGAAATGAAAAATATGGCAGTGAAAGGGAAGACATTATTTTTTTTAAAAAATTAAAAAAAAAAAACCTTTAAAAAGACCCCTAAATGGCACCGAACAGGACACAGAAAGAAAGAGCAGCTTCACTGAGGCAACGTCTGGAAAGCTCGGAGTGAGGCCCCTCCCCCACTCCCCCACAGGCGGGGGCGGAGCTGGCCCTGCGCTCTGAAAGGAGGGTCCCTGCCTTCTCTCCAGGGCATGGGCAGCCGCGGGGTCACTGTCCAGTGACCGCCCCATGGGAGGACACAAAGCCCAGGGAACCGGCGGCGTGGAGACTGCAGGCTGATCACCCGCCCCAGGCCCGCCCTGCTGGGAGCATCTCCCCAGGGACCCAAAGCCTCAGCACACAGCACAGCGCCACCCAGGCCGGGGTCTCAGGCCCACAGCACGGGCCCCTGCGGTGAGGGCGCAACGGGAGCCCCGCGCGGGGCGTGAAGGAGCAGGTTTGAGGGCTGAGAGACCTGCTCTCAGCACAGGATGGCAGGTTCTTTCTTTTAACAAAGCAACTGTTTAACCAAAGCGGCAAAGCCGACTAGAATCTTCTTCGTGCCTTTGTGAAACTGCAGAGTTCCAACTGTGATTCTGCAAATCCAGGGGAATCTAATCGCCCAGCTGTGCTGCCCTGATAAACAAGGATTCCTCCTGTCTGTGAAATCACGTTGGATGAGCCACAAATGTCTTCAGCGCGGAGGAGGAGGTGGAGGAGGAGGTGGAGGAGGTGGAGGAGGTGGAGGAGGAGGTGGAGGAGGTGGAGGAGGAGATGGAGGAGGTGGAGGAGGTGGAGGAGGAGGAGGAGGAGGAGGCGGCGGCAAGTGGCGCGGGGTGTGGGGAGATGGGGGCAGAAGGAGGGGCCTCTTGGATCTAAAATAAAGGCCTTGGGGATGTGACTGAAGCTCCCTTCTGAGTTCTGGCCTGCGGCCAGCAGCGAGCAGCTGGGGGCCCGTGTGACCCCTGCACTCAGCATGTGCTTCGGGCCCAGCAGTGCCCCGAGCCTGCTCTGCCCGCGCCCCGGGGGCCAGTCGGGGTGGCTCTGAGCTCAGCTCCTGGGAACGGACTTTCCTTGACAAGATTCCTCCTACACCCAGGAGGGGACGCACTCGCTCACCATGGGACCCCATCCACCCCTGACCCGGCCTCCTCGGAAGCTTACACCTGAGTCAGGGGTCAGGGTCCTACATCTGCTGCCATTGTCACGACACAGCTTCCCTGGGGCCCTTTGCGCGCGCGTATATATGCGTGTGTGTGTGTGTCTGTGTGTGTGTGTATGTGTGTGGTGCGGGGGGCGCAGCTCCTACAGGACCACGTCACCTGGCCCTCAGCCCACAGCCCGAGACCCCGCCCACCCGCCCGGCCCTCACCTGGCCCACTCTTTGAGCTCCCTGTGGGACAGCGAGTGTCCCTCTTGAAGGGTCACCACTGCGGTGACCCGCTGGCCCCACGTCACGTCTGGAACTCCGATCACAGCCACGTCTGTGGAGAAAGGAGAGGGTGGGGGACCTTAGAAACACAGGAGGATGCGCACCGCAGGCTGCGGGGCAGCGGGCACGTGCGGGAAACACCTGGGACCCGCCGCCCCAGAGAAGCCCGCCTAGTGGCCAGAGGCAGGGTACGGAGTCTCTGAGGGGCCAGGACGGCCCGGGACACCACCACTCCTGAGCACGGGGTCGCGGCCTGCGGCTGGCCAGCCTGGACCCACGCGGGGGCGGGGAGCAGGCCGACTGCGGGGAGGGCACGCCTGACGCCGCACCGCCCGCTGGGGACTTGGTCCCCGTTTTGTCAACACGCACACAGGAAGACACATCTGGACCGGTCCCGAGACGGCCCAGGCGGCGAGCGCAGCTGTGTCAGCCAAAGGTCAGGGTCCAGGCACCTGGCCGCTCACCCGTGATGCTGGGGTGGCCCAGCAGGAGCCGCTCCACCTCCAGGGCGCTGACCTTGTAGCCGCCGCTCTTGATGATGTCCACGGACGTGCGGCCGCGGATCCAGTAGCTGCCGTCCTTGAACACGGCCGTGTCACCTGCGGAGGGGCTCGGGTCAGTGGGAGGCACCGGGCTCGGCCACAGTCAGCGCTGCACCCGCATGTGAGTGCCGCCCTCCCCGGCACGTGTGGGCCCCGTGTCTGGGAGCGTCAACACCTCTCGGGGACAAGGCAGCAAGCACCAGGCGGACGGCTGGGACCCCGCGTGATGCCGACGCCAGATGCCTCGGTGGCCCTGCCCCTAGGCGGGTGGCGGCGTCCCACAGGAACGGGCAGGACCCCCGTTTAACAGCCCAGGGCCACGGAGGCAGGAAACAAGAGCATCAGGGCCTCCCTGGCGTCCTGGCCACAGCAGGGCCACAGCAGGCCCTTTCCCAGCGGGGCTCCGGGCCGTACACAGTGTCACATGGGGGTCTGACAGGAGGGAGGGACCCCACCCTCCCCCCCTTTGTGCTCAGCGCCGGGTCTTCCCCACCCACGTCTCCGGCACGTGGTCCTGGCGGGAGCCCTGCCCAGCTAAGGACCCACACGGCCCCACCTCAGGAGGCGCTAGAGACCTGCGGGCGAGGGACGAGATCAGAGGGGGCTGGGGCCGCACGCCAGACGGGGCGTTGGGGTCGGGGGGCGGGGCTGAGTGTGAGCGTACACACACACGTGTGCACGGACATGTGAGCCTGTGCCCGTGGGGACGCCCAGCGCGCACCCTGAGAGCTGCGCTGCTGTTTCACCGTCTGCTCTCGCACCCCCCGCGCCGCACACGGGCTGGAAGAGATCAGCAGCACCTCGCGATGCGTCACGCCGTCCCACGCACGAGGAGCACCCGTCAGCGCGCACTCCTGGCGACCTGCCGCGCGCAGCGCCCCAGCCTACTAAACGAGACGGATGGCCCTGCCCGCTGGCCGCGGTGGGCTGTGGCGCAGCAGGAGCGGGGCTCCGGCACGTGTGGGGCCTCCCGCCTCACGGGAGGCAGAAGGGAGGTGAGGCGCTGTGGCCCCCGGACAGAGTGACGGGGCAGGTGGCCGGCCGGCGGGAAAGCGTGCGGGCGTGGAGTACAAGGCGGGCCGCAGGGACAGGCGCAGTCCGCCCCCATCCCATGAGGCCCGCCGGGGCCCCTCTCCCGTTCCTGCTGTGCAGCCCTGGCTCCGGCCACGTCCCCCCCACACTGGACAGCCACTGGGTCTCCCGACGGCCTCCCAACCACCGGACACCGGCCCCTTAGATGCACCCAGTGGCCCAGCCAGGAGACCCAGCGGTGTTGGGGGTGGGGGTCGCTGCCCTGCCCTGGTTCTGCCAGGGACGCCCCCATTGCCCATACCAAGGCCGACATGGCTTCGGGGCCTCTGGCTGTGTCGCCTGCACCCTCTTTGCTCTGTGTGACACCAACTGAAGTCAGGGTGAAGCTCCCCACGGCTGCACCCACACGCCCTACGCCAGGCCGCCCAGCCGCGGCCCTCACCCCAGGGGTGCTCACACCTGTTACCCCATCTGCGGCAGCTGGTTCTCCATCTGCCAGACCCCCTTCGCTGCCCCTCTGCTCAGGCATCACTTCTGTGGCATCTCCAGGGGGGCCCCCTCCCCGCGCACCAGCTCACGGTTACAGCAGCTTCCTTGCACTGCCCTGTCACCAGCTCTTGTGCTGACCCTCATCCAGCCGGATGAAGCGCAGTGAGAATTAGGATCTTCTCTGGGAAAAGCCGGGCCCTGCGGTGGGAGGGAAGGTGCGGAGGACACACGGACATCGTCCCCGGGGGTGGTCGGGGGGTCTGTGTGCCGAGCGGGGAAAAGCCCCGCGGAGAGCCCGGCTGCTTCCCGGGACCACCACCAGGCAGGGCGTGCCCACAGATATCAACCCCACCCTGGGCTACCCAGGGGCCTCAGCGTGATCCCACACGTCCCCGTAAGACACGCGAGACACAGAGGAGCCAGGAGACGCCCCATGAAGACGGAGGGAGGAGGGCCCAGCGGGTCTGTGCCCCTCACACATGGCTGTGCGGAGGGCCAAGGAAGACACCAGAAGGAAAACTAAGACACGACCACTTCCCAGAGCGGAAGCCTCGCCTGAGCACACAGCTTGGTTCTCTCCCCCTCGAAATAAAATCAACAGCAACTGTTACAGTTTTCAAGGCACAAAGCAGTGCACACGGAGACAGGAGAGGGCATGATGGTGAGAAAACTGGCATCTGGATAGCAAGCGGACAGACCCCGCGGGCTGGAGGGAGGCTGTGTGAGGCGGGTCACGGCCAGGGTGGCAGGCGCCCTGCGGGAGGCGGCGAGCATGGGCCCAGCGAGGAGCACGGCCGCCGGCCCTTCTCTGGGGACGGAGGAGGGTGGACGGCGACTCGGGAGCCCACGGGCCCTGAGCAGCGGTGGCTGGGCCTCCCCACCCCCTCTTCCTGCTCTCAGCCCCTGGACCCCTGCTGGGCATCACAGGGGAGAAAATCAGCCGTCAACCCCCGGAATTACAAGACGCGGTCTCCAGAGCCCCCAGGGTACGTGGCCTGTCGATTTCAGGGCTCCCAGGGCAAAGGGAAGATTCTCTAGGAGCTCAAGAGGGGAAAGGTCACGACGCGCCAGGAATAACGCAGCTGCAGCCGGCAGCACGTGTGGAAGCTCGTCACCAGTAAAGACAATTTCTAGCCCAGACTCCTGTACCCGGCCCAGCCAGGATGAAGACACTGGCAGACACGCTGCTCTCCAGAGCTCACCTCCCCCCCGCCCAGCCTCCGGAGGCTCCCGGGGAATGTGGCCGACAAGGAGGAAGGAGGTCGGTGGGCGCTGTGCGCTGGCGTGGGCGGCAAGCACAGGACGGGGGGGTGTCTCCCAGGAGGCCTGGAGGCCAGAACAGATGAGCCCTCCCGCCTCGGGAAACACTGCGGCTCCCACGTGGCTCAACCCCCAACGGAGTGTCCACAGGCATCTGGCAGCCTCCAGGTGGCCAGGATGGGCACGGCCGGGGCACGAGGGCCACGCACCCTTCTTCCCAAACCGGACAGACCGCTGGAGTCTTCCAGCTGCGCATGCGGGACCTTGATAAAAACAAAGACCTTCTGCCCAGAGGTCTGAGGCCGACCAGGGCAGACTCAGCGGCCAAAAGGCAGTGCAGGGACTTCGCTGGCAGTCCGGTAGTTACGACTCTGTGCTCCCAATGCAGGGGGCCCAGGTTCGATCTCTGGTTGGGGAACCAGATCCCACATGCCACAACTAAAGATCCTGCACGCCACAACTAAGACCTGCTGCAGCCAAAAAAAAAAAAAAAAAAAAAAAAAACCCCAGAAAAACAAGTAACAACAACAACAAAAAACAAAGGGCAGCGCAGAGGCCCAGCAGGAGCGCGTAGGACGGGGACACGCCGTCCGCAAAGAAGCCGCTCCAGGTGGCTCGGAGACTGAACTCCAACAAAGCCGGGCATTTCAGAAGAACATGGAGGAACAGCTCGTGACGACCGCTGGGGAACAAAGGGTAAAACACACACAAAGGGACAACCGCCAGACAGGACCGCGACACAGCCCCAGCCTCCAGCTCACAAGGCGCCTCCACAGACAGCCCAAGCCCCGCAGGGCGGCGGGGGCCTGTGGACTCGGCAGCCTGACCACACCACACGTCCTGGGGGGCCTGGGGGGCCCTGCCCGGGGCTCTGGTCGCACGTGGTCAGCAGACGTGAAGGGGTCGACCGCCTCCAGCTACACGTGCTGTCACACCCCTAACACGAAGCACCCGGCCCCCTCTTTTCAACACGCGGCCTGATTCCTAACCATTGTTGGTCAAAATAAAAGCACTGCTTTCCGGAGAACCACGTCAGAACGCAGCGTGGCCCCGAGAGAGCGGCTGGGCAAGAGGACGGAGCTCACGCCTGCGTCCACCCTGGGGCCTTCATCACACGAGAACTGGAAAGGTTTTATACTTCTCCTCTGTGTTTGCAAGGGAACGAAGCTTACTGAGGAAGCGCCGGCAGAGAGAAAACAAAGGAACAGACGACAATCACACGGAGGCAGCGGCTAGCGTCTGTGCTTGGCAGTGCAGCCCCGCAGGACGGCCGCACAGAGACACACACACAGACACACAGACACACACACACAGACACAGAGACACACACACACACGCGCGCGCACACACACAGACACAGAGACACACACAGAGACACACACACACACAGAGAGACACACACAGAGAGAGACACACACGTGCACACACACACACGCGCACACACAGACACACACGCGTGCGCACACACAGAGACACACACACACACAGAGACACACACACACAGAGACACACACACACGTGGTGCACGCCAGCAGGGGCTCCCTTAGGCCAGGATCACTCGAGTCGTGGTTGCAAAAGGCTCACGATCCTCTGTGCTCTGGATGCACCACGAGGCACCCACAAGCCCAGCGCAGAACAACAGACTCCAATTTCCCACTTTATAAACATCGCACGCGTCCCCCCACACCCCGCTTCCTTTGAACGGATTCCCAGGAGTCCTCCTGACACACAACCCGCCCGCGAGTGCCAAGCACCCGCCTCACAGCGCCAAGTGTCAACTCTGGAAGAATCTCTGCCAATTTGGTGAAAGGAGACCGTCTCCATATTTGCTCTTTCACCACCAGGAAGTAAAACGTCTTCCCTATCTTTATGGCCAATTGCACTTCCTCTCGATCTGCCCGTGGCCGTGGCTCGTTTTTCCTCCTGGGGCTACTGGGCTCAGGGACCCGCTCCCTCGGCCCCCGTCGGCCCTTCATGTCATGCGCTCACCAACTTCGCAGTGGACTCCACGCTCCACCGCGGCTGCAGACCTCGGCCACGTGTGCACCGGCCACAGCAAGGCTCTCTTGTTTCCTGCTAGTGAGTCTTTTTTTCTTAGGTAAATAGCTTTTTATGTTTTCCCCTGATAACATCATGTGCTCCTTAGAGAAGAAAAAAAAGGGAGTAAACTCAGCACCAAGATACCCCCGTTAATGTTCTGGTGGATCTTCTTACAGACCTTTTCCCCAGTTACCTAAATTTCTTCTACAAATATGTTGATTTGTCATTAGGTGTGTGCAGTGTACTACGTCACTTTTTAACAGTAAACGGTGTAAGGAGATCTTCTTTAGAATAAGGCAGAGATACCGCTTCTGTTTCCTCGAGTTCAGTTACGGTCTCTCTACCACGTCCAGAGGGCAGGAGGAGCTGTAGCGCAGCTCAGCTCAGTCCCTGCATCCCTGTGTCCTCAGCTCCGTCCGCAGGGTCGAGGCAAAGCCGCCCTGAGCAGAGGGGCGTCCTGGCACTGCCATCTCCCTGCCCGGCCGGCACTGGGCCCATGTGCGCGTGGAAGAGTCTCCCAGCCCGGCGCGCTCGCCATTGGAGGCGCTTCTTGATAGAGAGCTTTGGTCTCCTGCCTGAGCTGCGGCCAGGGCCCCTGGGGCTGGCAAGGAGCGCCCTGGTGGTGGAAAGCAGGCTTCAGGCAGGGCAGGGAGGGCGGCCTCTCCTCTCCTCCAGACACGGATGAGGCCTCTGAGGAGAAGCCGGCTGGGTGCGGCCCCTCTCCAGCCCAGGCCGGAATCTGTGTGGCGGGAAGGGCTGGCCAGGGAAAGGGTTAAGTTTAATTCATCCTGATTTCTATTTAATATCACGCTCTCCCCGCAGGAGCGGCAGCTGTGAGCTGATTGCTGCTCTCATTATGCAGCCTGTATCGCTAATGGCCTGTGACAAAGGCACGCGGCTTCCAGGCCTCACCCCCCGAGAGCCAATTAAACACACAGACTCCCTTCCTGTTTGCTGCGCATTACAATGAAATTAAACTGAATTTCAAAATCGTTTTCTCCTGAAGACATCTCTTTACGATAATTAATGCATGCTATTCCTTTCAACTGAAATCTTCATCGCGACCAGGGACCAAAATGTTTCACCGCTGTCGGCCCTGCACTTCGCAGTGCTGCCCGCCCAGCGTTCAGCGGGCCCTGCTACCTGTAAAATCCACAGGGCTTTGGTTCCTGTGCTTGAAAAAAAAAAGTTGCAGCTCTTTAGCTGAATTTAAAAATGAAAGAGGACGGCCACAAAGGAGTCAGATTTCCAAGTCAGGACACTCGGAGGGCTACAGGAGGGACCCACAAAAAAGCACTATTAGCTCAAAAGTAGTATTTCTTAAATACTGCGTTCGAAGGACAATAACAGTGGTTGGCTGCCACCAGGCTGGCCCGTATGAACACGAAGTTTACAAAGGGAAGCCGGGGCGCCTGTGAATACGCCACGCGGACAGGTGGCCCGGGCTCCTGGGCCCCAGCCACAGAGCGTCTGCTGGCGCCGGCCAGGGCTCCCGGCACAGCCTCTGCTCTGGGCGGGCCCAAAACGGAGCCCCGAGGTCCCCCAGGAGAACCCCTCACGTGCCCCTTCCCACTCAAGGCCCAGCCAGCGGAGCCCCAGCACCCCGAGACTGCTGGGGGGTCTGCACGTGGCCGCCGGCTCTGTCACCTGGTGACCTCAGGCCCACGACGGAGACAGACTGGAGGTGATTTCTGCCCTTACTAACCCGCGCTGCCTGAGCCCGTGGGGAAGACACGCGTGTGGTATTGGCCGAGAGCAGTTCCCCAAGGGGTCACCAGGCCAAGGACACACCCACCGCGCACCTCCTTTCCCACTCCCAGGTGCGCCTGGCACCCCGTCACGGCCCCCCCGCCGCCGCTGCCTTTCTCTTCAGCTCCGTGGTCCACAGAAGACCTGCCAAGAGGTGCGCTCCTAATTATGAGGCCAGCACACGACGACAGGGGAACAGGCCTTCCTTTTCGGAAAACACTGCTTTAAGATTATTGTGAAATACTGCATTTTCAGTACGAAAGTTTTAGAAATACAGACAGGCAATAAGAAAAAGAGAAACCCCAGAACCCCACCTTCTGGCCGTTACGAGCTGCTGTTCCGGCGTGTCCTGTGTGAACACAAGCCAGTGAATCAATGCAGCTGCGACCGTGAACACGCCCAGTACCTGCCGAATCGTCCACATCGGCGACCGCTGGGACCGAGGAGGAGGGGGGCGGGGGGGACAGAAGGGGTGGGGCTCCGCAGAGCGGGCGCCGGGTGCGCGTCCGGTGAGGGGGCTCCGAGGCTTGGGGGGTGGGCGCCCGCCGCCCACGCACAGATGCCGGGCTCGGCTCCACGCGCTGCTCTAGCAGGCGACAGCGTGCAGACTGCAGGCCAGGGAGTAACGTCGTAAGGAGGGGCCCAAACCAACCTCCTTCTATGAAAACGGAGGCGGGGTTACAAAGCAGGGGGCGGCGGCGGCGGCGGCGGCGAGGGCGGGGCGCCGAGGAGGGTCTCAGAGGCGGAGTGCAGTGGTCACGCGGGAAGGGGCGCCCTGACCCACGAGGGGCAGAGAGAGCACCTCGTGCAGGGCTGCTGGGCCAAGGGACAGGGTGGGGGCCTGGCCACAGGGCCGGGGGCTGCCAGTCCCCGAGGGTCATGGCCGCAGGACCTGCCTTCTAGAGGCCTCAGCGGGGCTGGGGTGCAGTGCGGGAGGTGCAGCCTGTAAGACTGGAGCACAAAGCGTACCCCGCCCCATCTCTGCCCGCCAGGGAGGACTCCGGGACGTCCCGGTGCGGTGGTACCCGGGTGACCCTCCTGTCCCCTCTGGACCCTCCCTCCTACCTGTTTTGAACCAGCCGTCCGAGGTGAAGGCGGATTTTGTTTCCTCTGGCCTGTCCCAGTACTCCCGGAACACAGAGGGTCCCCTGACCAGGAGCTCCCCCTCCTTCTCCTCAAACCCTGGGGTCACCTGCAATGAGAGAGAAAGGTGGGCGTCAGAGCTCGCCCCTCCAGGGCACGTCTCCACCTGCCCCTGCCCCTCCCGAGGCCCACGCGCTCTTCTGAAATGAGACACTTGGGCGGGAAAGACGGCAAACGCAGCTTTCCGCGCCCACCTCGGTCACGCCGGCCGCCACCTCCGTGCCTGCGCCGCCCGGCGGGCCGTGCACCTCCCTCCCCAGAGCTCGCTGCGGGGCCCCGTTTGCCCGCCCGTCCACCTCTAACGGCCACGCTCCCGCGAAACTCTGTCTTCAGGGTGTTTCTCGGACCGACCACAGGCACGGGGGGAGAGGGCAGCCGCCCACACCTGCCGTGGCTGCTGCAGCAGCTCAGGGCCGGCAGCTTCAGGGTAGGAAGGGAGCGCACGGGGCAGCCCGTTAAGGAGGGAGAGCCGGGCACCGAGGAGAGCGAGGTGGTCCGGGAGCAGGGGTCTCAGTGCTTCGCCTGCTGGGAGCACAGCATAGACCCCCGAAGGGGGCTGCGTGTTAGAGGACAGAGTCGATGTCTGTGACGCCAGGAAAGGGTGCAGCGAGGCGGCGCCACTCGCCGCGGGGCCCAGCGAGCCCCTCGGGCGCCCCTCGCCGGCCCCGCGCTCACAGGGTCGGCTGACGGCGACCGTGACCGTGACCCACGAGCCCCTCGGGCGCCCCTCGCCGGCCCCGCGCTCACAGGGTTGGCTGACGGCGACCGTGACCGTGACCCGCGAGCCCCTCGGGTGCCCCTCGCCGGCCCCGCGCTCACAGGGTCGGCTGACGGCGACCGTGACCGTGACCCACGAGATCAAGTGCCGAAGGAGCCTGTTCAGCTCATCAACTCCCACCTGGGGCGAACTTCTCTGGGGAAAGACTATCCCCCTCTTTAAAAAAAAAAATCAGGGCCCCTTCAAAATGTGCTGTGAAATCATCTGAGTTGTTTTGTCTGAGGCCTGGAAGGCAAGCTGAACGCCCCCGGGGCCAACACTGCAGGCAGACGGTGAGGAGAGCCTGCCCCACAGCAGCTCTGTTCCCAAGCCTTGCTGTCGACTCATCACCCTGGTTCTCACACAGGAGTGATGTCACCTGAGGGGACCGGGCTGCATGTTCTGGACCCAGCCGAGGTCCTGCCACCAGCCTGCTCAGAGGAGGTATTTGTTTTTTCAGCTAAACTGCAGGCTTTATTTGTATTTCACCATTTTTTCCACTGCCAACCTTTATCTCTTCCACTGCCAAGGTCAGCCTGGCCGTGGGGTGGCACACCTGCAGGGCAGGTATACACGGCAAGGCAAAGGCTGTGAAAATAATCTGACATGGAAACCAACCCCAGAGATGGCAGGTTGGAACTTGCAGACTTAAGTCAACTAGATAATAGTAAAACAAAAATACCAACATCCTCCACTGGACGTGAACAAGATCCAGAGTCTCATAACACAATATTCAAAATGTCTAGGACACAATACGAAATTGCTCAGCACATGAAAAGCCAAGAAAGTGTCAACTCTTATGGAAAAAGGCCATCAGTGCAGGACAACACCAGATGGCACAGATGCTGGGAGTGCCTAAGAAAGATGTTAAAGCACATATTATCAACGTGCTCCAACAAGGAAGGGCAAAAACACGGCGAACAAGTGGGAATATAAAGTCTCAGGAGAGAAATAAAAGATGTAGAGAAGAACCAAATGGAAACTGTAGAACTGAAAAACAGAACAGAAATAAGAAAAATTTGCTGGATGGGCTCAATAGCAAAATGGAGATTACAAAGGAAAGAACCTGAGAATTTGAAGACAGAACAATAGAAATTATTCGATCTGAACAACAGAGAAAAAACTATTGGAAAAAATAAACAGAGTCTCAGAAGCCTACACCAATACCACAAGGGCTAACAGTCATGCTATTGGATTCCCAGAAGAGAAGCTAGGGGCAGAAAGATATTTGATAAAATTTGGCTTAAAACTCTTCAAGTTTGGTGAAATACATTAATATACAGATTCAAGAAGCTCCATCAACCCCAAACAGGACAAGCCCAAAGAAATACAAGCCCAGACACATCATAATCCAATCACTGAAAACTAAAAAGAAAGACAAAAATCTTGACAGCAGAGCATAACTTAGAGGCATTCAAACGACTACTGACTTCTCAGCAGAAACAATGGAGGCCAGAAAAAAGTGGAAGAACATTTCTTTAAAGTGTTGAGATAACTGTCAACCCAGAATTCCAAATCCAGTGAAAATAACCTTCAGGAATGAAGATAATGTAAGGACATTCTTAGATGTAGAAAGAAGAGAATTTGTCGTCAGCAGATCTGACCTAAGAATGTTCAGTCAAAACAGAAATGACACCAGAATGAAACTGGAAGATCAGAAGTAAAGGAAAAGCAACGGAACTGGTAAATATATGGTTGAGTAAAACTGACTATTCTTTTCCTCATGAGTACTTTAAAAATATTTTTGACCACTGAAAGCAAAAATTATAACATTGTTTAATGGAGCTTACCGTATAAGTAGACATTACCTTTGACAACCACATCCTTAAAAGGGAGAGGGATCCATAGAGTCCTTTGCTCCACCCACCTGTAGTGAGGCTCCTGAACCTCCTCTAGGCCCATCTGTGCACTTACTATAAAATCCAGTTTTAGGGGGCTTCCCTGGTGGCGCAGTGGTTGAGAATCCACCTGCCAATGCAGGGGACACGGGTTCGATCCCCGGTCCGGGAAGATCCCACATGCCGTGGAGCGGCTGGGCCCGTGCGCCGCAACTACTGAGCCTGTGCTCTTGGCCCGCGAGCCACAACTACTGAGCCCACGTGCCACAACTACTGAAGCCCGCACACCTAGAGCCCGTGCTCTGCAACAAGAGAAGACACAGCAATGAGAAGCCCATGCACCACAACGAAGAGCAGCCCCCACTAGTGGCAACTAGAAGAAAGCCTGTGCACAGCAACACAGCCAAAAATAAATAAATAAAACATTAAAAAAAAAACTAACCTCATTTCCATAAAGACAAGCAAAAAAAAAAAAAACCTTTAAAAAATCCAGTTTTAGCAAGAACTCGGTTAAGTCAGTGTAGTGAGAGGCCCCCTCTGCCCTCATATCTGCTCACCCTCATATCTGACCAGGTTCTTCATCCCCCACCATCTCGCAGTTGATGTCTGACCACTGGGCTTTCAAAGATCCTGTTAGGTCAGTTTAGCCAGAATCCACGACCCTGATGTTTCCTCTTAGCAAATTTCCATCCAATGACTCCACCTGCTCCTTGGCTGTGAACCCACACTTGCCGACACTGTATCTGAAGTTGAGCTCAATCTCTCGCCCCTCCTGCAAATCCCACTGCAGTGGCTCCTACACCCATCATGGCAGTCCTGAGTCGGCCTCATCGTCTTTAACATGAATGATGATTAATTTTTCTTTGACAGTACATGTAGTAGGAGTTCTGTGTTCTTCTGGAAGTGTCAAAATGTTGAGTCTAAGTAGATTTCAAAAGTGAAGTATGTATTTTGTAGTCCCTAGAACAACTACTAAAAAACTAGAAGACATGTGTTCAAAAACTCAACAGATAAATTAAAATGGAACACTAAAAAACTGACCCCAAAGAGGGCACTTAGAGGGAAGCCAAGCAATGAGAAACCAAGGGACAGAACAGTAAGCAAATAACAAATGAGAGGCTTAAGTTCAAACATATCAATAGTCACATTAAATGCACATGGTCTAAACTTGCCAATTAGAAGACAAACTTCAGATTAGATTAAAAAACATACATGATCCAACTATGTGCTGTCTATAAGAAACTCATTTCAAATACAGTTACATGGTAGGTTAGAAGCAAAGAGATGGAACAATATATACCATACAAACATCAATTGAAAGAAATGGAAGTGGCTATATTAATACCAAACTAAATAAACTTAACAGAAGAATGTTAGCAGCAGCATTACATGATGATAAAAGTCAAGTCACCAAGAAGGCATAGTAATTATAAGTGTGTGTTCACCAAGCAACAGATTTTCAAAATTCATGAAACACAAAACTGATAGGAGGGGGCCTTCCTGGTGGCGCAGTGGTTAAGAATCCACCTGCCAATGCAGGGGACACGGGTTCGAGCCCTGGTCCAGGAAGATCCCACATGCCGCAGATGGAGCAACTAAGCCCGTGCGCCACAACTACTGAGCCCACGTGCCACAACTACTGAAGCCCGCACGCCTAAAGCCCGTGCTCCACAAAAAGAGAAGCCACTGCAATGAGAAGCCTGTGCACTGCAACAAAGAGTAGCCCCCGCTCGCCACAACTAGAGAAAGCCCACACAGCAACGAAGACCCAACGCAGCCAAAAATAAAATATAAATAAATATATATATTTTAAAAACCTCAGCATATCAAAAATAGAATGGAATCTACAAAAAGCCTATAGCTACTGTCATGCTTAATAGTGAAAGACCAAATACTTTCCCCATAAATTGGAAATAGGACAAGGACATCCACTCTCACTATTCCTATTTGGAATCATACTGGAAATCCTAGTCAGGACAATTAGGCAAGAAAAAGAAATAAAAGGTATACAGATTGGAAAAGAATAAATAAATCTGTTCTATTTGCAGAAAAAAAAAATGTGTATGTAGAAAATCTCAAGTAATTAAAAAAAAATCCTCCTAAAACTGAAAAACAAATTTACCAGGATTACTACAGGATACAAAGTCAATAAACTAGAATCAACTGTATTCCTATACACTAGTGATAAACAATTAGAAACAAAAAACCAAAAAATTCTATATTTACAATCGTTGAAAAAAAAGAGGATGAGGAGGAGAAAGAGATAGAGACAAGAAGAAATACTTAGGTATAAACCTAGCAGAACATGTTCAGCATCAGCATGCTGAAAATCTCTCACATACACTCCACCACACACCCCCCCCAAAGCAGACCTAAGTAAATGAAGAGGGGCACCATGTTCATGGATTGAAAGAGTCATCAAGGTAAAGATGTTAATTCTTCCCAAATTGATCTATAGGTTTTTTGTTATTTGGTTTTTGTTTTAAAGAAGATGTTGGGGGTAGGAGTTTATTAATTAATTTATTTTTGCTGTGTTGCGTCTTCATTTCTCTAGTTGTGGCAAGAGGGGGCCGCTCTTCATCGTGGTGCACAGGCCTCTCACTATCACGGCCTCTCTTGCTGTGGAGCACAGGCTCCAGACGCGCAGGCTCAGTAGTTGTGGCTCACGGGCCTAGTTGCTCCGTGGCATGTGGGATCCTCCCAGACCAGGGCTTGAACCCGTGTCCCCTGCATTAGCAGGCAGATTCTCAACCACTGCACCACCAGGGAAGAACTGATCTATAGGTTTAATGCAACTTTGACCAAGATCCCAAAAGGATTTTTTGTAGATACAGACAAGCTATTTCTACAATTGGTATGAGCAAGCAAAAGAACTAGAATAACCAAAAAAAACCAAAAAACAAAAAAACTGAACAAGAATAAAATTGGTAGAATAAACACTACAATTCTGAGGCTTACTATAAAGCCACAGTAGTCAAGACTGTGGTATTGCAAAGGAACAGACACACATATCAGTGGAAGAGAATATATAATCTATATATGAACCTGCTGAAATACGTAAAATTGATGTTTGACAAAACTGCAAGGAAGAAAGGGTAGTCTTTTCAGCAAACAGTATTTGAACAACTGGATACAGAAAAAAATAAGCTCCAACTAAATTTCATATATAATGCAAAAATTCACCAAAATGCACAATAGATATAAACGTAAACTGTAAAACTATAAAACTTTCAGGAGAAAACCTTTGAAACCTGGAGTTAGAGATAACACCAAAAACATGATCCATAAAAGTAAGAGAAAGAGAAATTAGACCTCATGAAAATGAAAATCTTCTGCTTTATGAAATACAAGACAATGTAAAGACAAGCCACAAACCGGGAGGAAATATTGGCAAATCACATATCCGACAAAGAACTCTTGAAACCCAACAGTAAGAAAGTAACTGGAGGGGAAGTGGACGGTGCAAGAAACACCAAGAATCCAGCTCCCACCTGGACAGCAACTGCACCGGCAGGATCTGTCTGATGTAACTATTTTTGAAACCTGGAGTCTGTTGAAGGCTTGCAACTTCCAGGGGAAGGCTTGGAGGGTAAACTGTGGTTAATTTTGGTCATTTTCAGCTCTTAGCACTGTAGCAGCTACCACTCCCCGCCCCCCCACCCCCACCCCACAGGCAGCTGTGCATGTATTCCTAGAGCAGCTTGCACACAGACTGTGGAAGCCATGGTGAGCAAAACGGACGCAGATCTTCAGTAAGATTATGCCAGCAGATTTCTCATCAGAACTTTGGAAGTCAGAAGCAGTGCACCCATATATTCAAAGTGCTAAAAGAAACAAAGTTAACAAACAATTCGATATCCACTAAAAATGTTCTTCAAAAGTGAGGGAGAAATTAAGACATTGCCAGATAAACAAAAACTGAGGAAGTCTGTGACCACTGGACCTGACCTGCAAGAAATGCTCAAATGAGTCCTGCAGTTTAAAAGAAAGCACCTAGTCTGTACACCGAAGCTGTATGGAGAAAGAAAGGTCTCAACAGAAGTAAATACAAGCACTATTACACATTGTTTTCTACATGATGTAGGAGACTAACCCATTAAAAAATTATCAGTGTAAAAATTAGTATTACAAACTCTGGTTTGTAACTCCAAATCTCGTTTTCTACATAATTTAGGAGACTAATACATTGAAAAGAATTAATTTAAGTTTTAGGGCACAGAATGTATAAAGATGTAATCTTGTGATATCAACAGCTGAAAGGGGTAAAGACAGAACTGTAAAGGAGCAGAGTTTTTGCGTGTTATTAAAGTTAAGCTGGTATAAATCCAAATTAGTGTTAAAATATTTAGAATGATAAATGTAATCCTTGTGGTAACCACAAAGAAATTAGCTGGAGAAAATACACAAAAGGAAATGAGAAAGGAATTTAAACATTTCACTACAAAAAATCAACTAAACACAAAAGAAGACAGTAATGCAGGAAATTAGGGACCAAAAAAAGCTATATGGCACACAGAACACAAATAGCAGAAGTTAGTCCATCCTTATCAGTAATTACTTTAAACGTAAATGGATTAAATTCTCCAGTCTAAAGACAGATTGGTGGAATGGATAAAAACCCATGATCCAATGACAGTAGACCCTTGAACAATGTGGGGTTATGGGCAGAGACTCACCACACAGTTGAAAATCTGCATATAACTTTATAGTCAGCCCTCTGTATCTGTGGTTCCACATTCATGGATTCACCCAACTGTGGATCATGTAATACTGTAGTGCATGTTTACTGGAAAAAAAAACCCCCACATATAAGTGGACCTGTGCAAACCCATGTTGTTCCAGGGTCAGTTGTATAGCCTGCCTACTAGAAATTCACTTGAGATCCAGAGACATAGGTGGATGGAAAGTAAAAGGATGGATCAAGATATTCCTGCAAATAGCAACCGACCAAAACAGACCAGGATGGCTGTACTAATATCAGAGAAAATAGACTTTATTCACACACCTAAGGACAAACCATCAAAATATATGAAGCAAAAAACCTGACAGAACTGAAGGGAGAAATGGGCAGTTCTGACTGAGTTCCACTCTACCTCAGAAAGCCTCGTCCCTGTGTCTCCTTCCGCAGCACTCCCCAGCACTGGGTGCCCGACAGAGACCTCTTATCACAGTCACCCTTCTGTCTCAGGGCAGGCATTCTTGGCATTGCACATCACCTGGTGAAATCACTGTGCACTTGTGTCCTGACAATACCTACTTTGTGTTAGTTTACAGACACGATCACCCAACCCCGTGCTGCGTTCACTCCAGCTCCTGTCGTCTGTGGACCCTCCCTTTACTCCTCCATCATGCTGGACCCCCGGCCAGGTGCGTGGTGACCACAAGCGAGTAGGCCTGTATGACGGGCAGGAAGCAGGGACCAGAGCTCATCCAGTCAGAGGGGACTTCCTGCCCACCCGCAGCACTGAGTCCTAGATCTCTGATTTCATACAGTAAGAAAAGATATTCGCAATCTTCTTCCAGACAAGTTGCATGAAATGCAAGATACTAACTTTTGAACTCCATGGAGCACAGGAGCTGCTGGCATGCAGGCTCTGTGGCCACAGACACGCAGAGCAGAGAGTCAGGGTCTTCTGGAACCAAAACCAACTCTTTGAACTGAATCCTCTCCAGACCCCTCACCTGCTCAGCACAATCCCACTCAACAGTCCATCTGAGCGTGTTCTTAGGTTCATCTAATACACCCATCGTGGGTTCAGTGCCAGAGAGACGCACCCACCCACCAATTCTGATTTTTGTACACATCTGCCAGGGAGTCTCTAGTCTACAGAAAGCAAGTACCAAGAAACTAAGACATGGGACTTCCCTGGCGGTCCAGCGGTTAGGACTTCACCTTCCAATACAGGGGGTGCGGGTTCCCTGGTCGGGGAGCTAAGATCCCACAGGCCTCACGGCCTAAAAACCAAAACAGAAGCAATATCGTAACAAATGCAATAAAGACTTTAAAAAAATGGTCCACTTCAAAAAAAAATCTTTAAAATAAAGAAACTAAGACACGTCACCATTTTCTTTATGCCAGAGAAAGACAAGGCATTTTTTCATTTCTTCAGGGAGCGGGAAAGTGAACCACCAATTCGAAGTTCTAATAATAAACAACCTAAAAGAGCGTGTAACATAAACGCTGCCTTCGACTAAAATCCGTCCTGCGTATCAGCAGGTCACAGGCAGAGCCAGGACGCTGCGGGTTTCTGCTGCCATGCCTCAGAGCCACTTGGAGTTACACCACCCGTCCGTGGGACTGGGCAGGCGGTCCCCGTACTCTGGGGACCCAGCTTGGGTGGGGGGGGCAAGGCACGCATCCAGAACCCGTACTCCCGGCGACTGCGCGGCTTCAGACCACACCTGGCATCCACCCTGCAGTGAAAAGTCTGGCTGTCCTCACGGGGGAGCCCGTTCGGGCGCGAACGAACGTGTTGACCCAGGGCACCCGCAGCTGACACACGCACTCCTCCATCGTCGGGCGGTCAGGGCCATGCCGAGAGCTGCCGGCGTGACCACACGCGCTTCCTCATCTGAAAGCATCTCAGAGGCAGGAGGTGCCGTAAAGTCCCGGGTGGAACTGTGACACAAGCTCCCAGGAGGAGGAGTGGAGCTGGTGGGAGGTGTGGGAGCCCAGGTGAGGGGGGCAGGACCGGGGCAGGGGGGGGACCCGACACACCGCAGAGCCTGTCCCCAAAGGCCCGGCGCCTCTTGGGCCGTGGGTCCCGCTCCCAAGGCGTCCTGATGGGAGGGCTGTGTAGCTCACTGACCACTGCCCAGCCCCAGGACAGGAGCCAGTCCCCACAACACGAAGGATGAAGCCCACAGAGGAGGCGGGGTGGCTCCAGGGGGACATTAAAAGCACATTTGGGGGCAGGCAAGAGGCACAGGGCAGCTAAGCGCTCCAGATGCTCACCTGGCACGTCAGGAGGCCCACTGGACCCGCGTTCCCGTGTGCAAGGCCTCATTTAGGGTCCTGCCACCTCCTACGAGGCCCTTGGAAAAGAGGTAGCGGACCCACCTCAGCCGTAGAGGCAGAAGCACACGGCTGCCGATGGTCAGCGGCCTGTCTGAAGTGAGCGCCTCCGTGAGGACAGCACCCCAGCACTCGTCGCAGGGCAGAGCGTGCCCAGGCCCCGCAGGGCCCCTGTCCCCGTCCCCACCTCCACGGTCCGTGCAGCGGCAGGGCAAGTGGCGAGAAGGAGCACGGGAGAGGCGGGTGGCAGGGGGAGCACAGGCACCCCCACATCAGCCCACTGTCCAGGGCGGCAGCTTGCACGTGGGCCACGCGGGGTGACTGATTTTAAGGGGATAAAGGGAAGCGCGCTCGCTGCCGCGGTCCTCCTGCCCCAGCCTGTCCCACGCCCCACGTGGGTGTCCGCATCCCCTGCAAGACAAGAGGATTCCGCGTAAGGCCTGGTCACCTCTGTGTTACACGGCAGTGTGGCCTGTATCTGTCAACGGACCCGTCTCTGCTGGCTGGCATTTGGCTCTTATGTAAGTGAGCAGATTGAAACAATAAATAAAGAGTCAACTACACCTCAATAACTAAATTTTTTAAAAAGAGAGAGACCACACCACGTGCTTGCTTGCAGTTTGCCAGCTGGGAAGACGGACGCACACAAAGAAGCATCGCAGCAAACAAAGCCCCCTACCCCATCCCCAGGGCCTCAGGGAAGACAGCAGGGGACACCGTGAAGCTGGAACCACCTCACCGGGGCCAGGGGACCCTCACGTTGTGGGGAGGCCGCCCGCTCTTCCAGCCCCTGACGTCCCGCCAGACAAAGCGCTAGACTCAGGAAGCGATGGCTGCAGAGCCGTGGAGGCTGGGGCACCAGAGTGCCCCCAGGCTGCCGACCAGGGACCACCCAGCGCGGCCAGGGCACCCGCACACTGGGAGACACCGACGGGGACCCACAGCAGGAGCCCAGCCACGCTCTGCAGGGTGGGCAGGTGACCACGTCCCGGGCAAGGGCGCACCCGCTGCGCGTCGGGCTTCAGGCCTCCACAGCCTGCCTCTGCCCTCGCTCTGGGCTGGCAGGAGTGGACCGATTCTCCCTGCTGCCTGGGGGCACCCCTTGGCCCAGGCACCCTGTGCCTTCGCAGGGCTCCTGGCCTCCGCCTTGCGGGGCAGACACGGGCCCGAGAGACCCCTGGGCACCACTCCTGATTCTCGGCGGTCGGTTCCTGCCAGAGAAGCAAGAGCTCTCAGGCTTCAGAGGCGGGCGGACCCTGACACCGCAGCACTGCGCCGCCTGGTGGGCGCCATCACCGCGGCTGCGTTTCCTTCCTTCCCCAGGTTGCAGCCCAGGGGGGCTCCCCACGTGCTGGCTGGAGGAGAGAAGTAAGGAAGGGAGGATGGAGAGGCCCCAGCCACAGACCCCACAGAGAGGTCAGCCCCGGAGAGGTTCTGGCCCCGCGCCCGTCCTGCTGCCCCGCCGCGGGCTCAGCGCGCACGCCTGCTACGCTGCACACGTCTCCTCGGTCAATGCGCCCGCGCTGACCTTGCACCCGCCATTGGGGTCAAAGGGCCTGCGACCATCTGGCTTAGGAGGTACTTCCAAGTTCAAGATGTGCCCTCATGACAAGCAAAGAGGACCCTGACCCCAGGGAGCCTGCAGTGGAGGGAGTCGCCACGCGGCATCATGGCGGGCGGGGCGGGGACAGCGGCAGAGAGGGGCGCCAGGCAGTGAGAGGAGGCGGCCGCTGCAGGAGCCGGGCCGGCCCGCGCGGTGCCCGGACCGAGGGGAAGGACACGTGCGCCGGGAAGGGGCGGGCGGGCTCTCTGCACACTGGTATTTCTGCAACTTTCCTGTAAGTCTGAAGTGGTTTCCAAGTAAATGTTAACAAAAGCCGTGAACCACATCGCCCGCGGGGCAGAGCCAGCACTTTCCAGGCCAGGCGAGCAGCCGGCGGCGTCCTCTCACTGCCGCCGTCAGCAATGGGGAGTCCCTGTGAGGTCACAGAAGCCGAGAGCAGGCGCCTCCTCAGCAAGGCCTGAGCCCGGTTCTCCTGCCTTCGGGGCGCACCGCGGCCTGGCCCGTCCTGCGCAGCGCGGGGACCCGGGCGGAGGCTCCACGGAGGTCTCGCCCGCCTGAGTGTGGAGTCTGGCCTTGTTCCCCTGTAAGGGTCCCGGGGGCGGGGCGGTGAGCAGTACCCCGGCCGGGAGGCGGCTCCTGGGGAAGGCGCACGGGAGGGGGGCAGTGCCCCTGTCGCGCTCCCGGCAGCGGGGATGGGGGGGACGGCGGTGGCCTCTGACCAGCCCGGGGCACGAGCCCAGGCCCGGGCTCCAGCCCAGCCCCTGGGGGCAACCGGCCTGTGACTGCGCCCTCCGCCCCGGGCAGTCATCGGCCATGGAGACGGCTCCATTCTGGACCGCGTGTCTCACTGACCCCTCGACTGAGTTGGAAACGTTCTAGAACACGCCGCCGCGAGCTCCAGGTCTCCCTACCCTCACGTTTACGGGGCCTGGTTGTGGCCAGCGGATCGTCTCCCCTGCCCCCGGGCCCCCACGCCGGGGACTACGCGCTTCCTTCTCTGTCGAGATGCTCAGGGCCAGGCTGCCACCTCCTATTCTGAGCGCGTTTCAGTGAGGAAACCCGTACGGCCCGGAGCGGGAGCCGCGTGAGGGGGCGGCCGCTTGCCCCCAGTTGTTAAACTTCAGTGTGACTGCGGAGGGAGACGCTGTCCCCCCGCACCTCCTCTCTGGCGGCACCCCTGCCACATCCAGCCTTACCGGTGCTCCGGCAGGGTGGTGCAGGGCCCCCCTGCCATCTGTGCCGCTACTGCCTGATGGACCCACATGCCCGCGACGCTCCTCTGCTGGGGACCCCCTCCCAAGAGGGGCCCCTGGAGCGACACCCAGAGCCGGCGGACAGAGCACCCAGCAGGGGGAGGCAACCTCGTTACTGCCAGGAGGGCTGGGCGCTGGGACAGGCGACTCGGGCGCGAGCAGGGGCCCACGAGGAGGCGGGGAGGACCGCAGGGCACAGGCCAAGAGCCAGAAAAGGGCCCTAAGCCACGGGCGTGGCTGACGGGCCTGGACCAGCTGGGGCGGCGCAAGAGCCCAGGCAGCAGGCAGCCAGGGAGCGAGAGCCACGGCTGGGGACCTTGAGGCCAGCCTGAAAGCCGCCCGCACCCCGTGGCCGGGAGCAAGGCTGGTCTGCAGGACCATCCCATCTGGGAGGAGAGGCCAGGAGGGCACGAGCCCAGCAAGAAGGATCCAGGTGAGAGGTTCTTGGGTAAACGGAACACATACTCCTTGATGTCATTTTTCATAAAATTACAGTAAAAACCACCCGAGTTCCACCTACGTTCCCGAGCTGAGACATTCGACAACCACCTCTTGAACGCTGCCGTTTCCCACTGGAGACCGAGGCCCACGAGGGCCGGGCCTGTCCACCGCCCCTCCTGGCACAAGTGAGAGGCAGGATCCCCGCTGCTTTCAGCTTTTAAAACTTCTCAGGCTAACAGAAGTCAAGCGTATGTACCTCCGCTGTGGAGAAAACAATCTCCTACATCAAAATTTCACTTCCTACCAAAACCGAACCCCTGCTATGACCCTGATCACTTACGACCAGCAGACCTGTGGCTGTGGAAGTCCTCGCTGAAACCAGACAACAGTCCTCTCTTCCCCTTGCCCTCCGGCTCTTAGAACAACACAGAAAGCAGGGAACAGTGACTTCCCAAGGCGGGAACCTCGATTTACAGCTTCCGTGAATTTGCCCAAATGGGCGACGGCAGGGCCGGGGGCCGGTCACACTGTCGGCGTCCACTCCGAGCGGGTGCCAGCGTCCCGCCCGCGCAGCCTTTTTAGCAGGATCCTGCCGACAGTGGTCTCTACTTTAACTCGGGCTCTCCTGGCCGAGGCCATCAGGACCCATGTCAACGTGGCCCAGAGGACGGAGCCCGGGAGGAGCCTGGCTGCGCGCGGGGAGCCCCGCTGGGCCTCACCGTGTCCGGCACCGTCCGCACGGCGGGCGACGCCCCGAACACCAGCAGCGCCCTGAGTCAAGGCCAGCCAGCGGCGCCGCAGTTCAGGGGCCGTCCCCGAGCGGTGGGGACTCAACCTCTGCCATCGGCCCGCTGGGTGGTCGTGGCCATGTGATGCCCACGTGCCGCCGGAGAGAACACAGGGGCTCACCTTGGTGTCCTCCTCATTTCCCTCCGCGTGGACAACGTAGGGGTGGCCGTCCTTCTGCAGGTTTTTTGACACGATGCGCACCTCGACGCCAGGCAGCGGGGTCCCCACGGAGCCTGCAAGGGGCAGGGAGGCGCGAGGGAAAGAGGCGGTCAGCAGGATTCTGAAGGAGAGAGCTGCCCACTGAGGTGCTGGGATCTGCCTGACGCCACGTGCACGCACGGAGGTGGGGGAAATCCCGCGTGGATGTCGCGTGCACACGCACGGGAATCCCGCACGGACATCATGCGCGCACGCGGATCCTGCCCCGTTGTCACGTGCACACAGAGGGTCGAAGCCCCAGGGGCAAGAGCACAGCCTTAGGGCACGCAGAGCAGCAGCCAGGGCTCCGAATGCCCTACAGGGCCTTCAGGTCACTTCGGGAGGGCCGCCCAGCACCCGGGGCAAGATGCAGGGGCACCTCTATCTCACTGGAGCACCTGGCGGGGCGGTCAGGGCACGGATGACCGCAGTCTGTCACTCGTGAGGGACTGGAGTGGGACAGATGCCAGACGGTGAGCGGGTCCTCATGGCAGGGGTGATGTAGCCAACATCCTGGCTCACTTGTTAGCTGCCTGTGGTGGCTCAGTGCCCTCACCCCTGAGTGGTTATAATCAGCTTTTGAACCTGCAAAGGTTAGGGCAGGTGGTGGCCGCAGTGGAGTCCCCGCGGGCACTGTAATGAATAGCTGAGGTGGGGCAGAGATTCTAGGGCCAAATGCCAAGTGTCCGAGGCTTCACTTCAAGGTCTCAGGCCCTTTATTTTAACTGTTATCCATGAGGACTTGTCACAGGAGAAAAAGTCCCAGGAAGCCCACTTGGCAAACTCCACGAGCTGCTTAGTACTCTGGGATCCACACGCTTGGAAAAGTCTGTGACACAGGGCCCAGTTTGCTAGATGGTGCCGCCCTGTCCTCCTCAGCTTGTCTTCTGTCTGAGGTCCTGGGGGCCACCACCGTCGCCTCTCCCTCCTCCGTCCTCCCCCCCTTCTCTTTTGCTTCCAAAGGTTTAAAAACTACAGTGAAATCCATATATGATGCAGCTATTCAACATACAGCCTAGGATTCAGGGGTATTCAGCACATTCACAACATTGTTCCATTATCACCTGCATCTAGTTCCAGAACTTTCCATCAGCCCAGAAGGAAACCTGTCCCCGTGAGCTGTCACATCTTTCCACCACCCCAGCAACCACTAACCCATTCTCTGTGGACTTGCCCCCTGGATGTTTGTGTATGAAAGGAACAGCCAGGAATGTATCCTTCTCTCTTCCTGCTGGTCAGCTACTTGGGGCCAGGGGCTGCACCAGTGCCAGGATGCTCAAGACCGGAGACAGCCTGGAAAAAGGGCTGTTCCACCTCAGCTGCAGACGAGACACGAGGACCAGAGACAAGACCTAGGCTGGGAACATGAGCTGGGTCCAAGCCCTGCCCTCCTGCAGGCTCTGCAGGACCCGGGGCCAAGGCGGCCACAGTCCCGACACGCGGGATGTGTTTCCCAGCGGGCCTCAGCGTCGTAGCTTCCCTCTGGATCTGTCTCCAGTGAAGAGTTTGTCTCAGCCCTGTCGTCTGCATTGCTCCTCCTTGGACCTCGTGGTCTGATAAGGACCGGCGGGGCCACAGCTCTGACTGCTTGGTTACAGAGCAGGCCCGGGCATCTTGGAGATTTTTTTCCAAGGTCTTCAGATCACTCCCAATTGCTCATAGTTTATGGCCAAATGTCAGCAGGCTGACCTAGGTTTTAGCCCTCAGTGTGTGTGTAAAAGCCACAGAACAAAAGGTTTAAGAGAAGAAATGGGTTGATAAAGTGCAGGAGAGAAAGGCCACGTGTAAGAGGACATCAGTCGGGCCCACGGGCTGACGGTCCTCCTTCCTGGGTTCCCAAGCAGTGAGAGAGTTTCTTGCTGTGTGAAGGAGGTGTACTGCGAATTGATTTATCACTTTGTGAGACTGGTCAGGATGATTTCTTTAGCATGTGCCAGAAGTAAAGAGTGCCCTGAACACACCTTGAGCCGTCAGGCAGAGTGTGATGAGTCCATCAGCAGGCACTTCATTAAACTAAGTACAGAATCTTAAGCACGAGCGACCACCTCGCTCAGGAGTGAAATCTGCTCTTCTTCCCTTTTCTTCTGAGCTCTCGTCCCCGCAGTGGTGTGACGCCTGCTCAGGCCTAAGCCCTCCAGACAGCGACGCCTCCTGAAGTGCGAGCCCTGGGGATCCTTGGAGTATGAAAGCCCCTCCATGTCCCTCGTTTCGCGTTTGTAAAAGACACTTTAGGCTCCTAAACCTTCCCTGAGTTCCAGAGAGCAGACCGAAGCAGTTACTAATTAGAGAAATAGAGGAACACAGAAACAAAGAAGAAGCAGTTACCTCAGAGCTCGAACAATAAATCGGTAATAAGACAGAGTCGCACCTCCTCCTCAAGAGGCGTACACGCGAATCTGACGCACATTTTGGAGTTGTTCTGCGTGAACTAAGGCCCCCACGCAGGTGGAGGACGGGGACTACATGCTGAGACCCCCAGACTAGTTGGAACCAGAAGGCTGATGACTGAGAGTCCTGGGACACCATCCTGTTACCTCACCACCAACCAATCAGAAGAATGTCACACATCCTGCAGCCCTCCCCGCAAATGTCGCCTTTAATAGCCCTTCCCTGAAAGCCATAAGGAGTCTGGGTCCTTTGAGCACCAGCCGCTTGTTCTCCTTGCTTGGATCCTGCACGTTCCTTCACCACAACCCAGTGTCAGTAAATTGGCTCAGTTCAGTAACACTTGCAGAAAGGAGGAAGCAGAGGCTCCATCCAGGCGCTGGGAACACAGGGAGATGTGGGGAGATGCTGTGGAGAAGGGAACGCTACGGGATCTGCTGTGGCCTCCAGGGCGGTGAGTGGCTGCCCTCAGTCCCACGGGACTGACAGTCACAGGGGCATGTCCCCACTTACCCACAACTTCTGTACAACTTGGCTGCAAACTGGGGGTTCCCTGGGCCCCTCGTGGGATTAAACGGTTTGCTAGAGCGGCTCTCAGAACCCAAGAAAACAGGTCATTTCCTAGAATACCAATTCATTACAAAGGATACAAGGTGGGAACAGCCAGATGGAAGAGACGCCTCTAGCAAATATGTGGGTGGGTGGGAGTCTCTAAACTTGCACACTCTCCAGGCACATCACACTCCAACACCAACCTGTGTTCACCAGCCTTGTTCTGGGTTTTTATGAAAGTTCTGTTATACAGGTACAATTGATTAAATCTTTGGCCACTGGTGCTTGATTCAACCTCCAACCCCTCTCCCATCCTAAGGAAGTCAGGACGGTCCACCCTATTCAATGAGACCTGAACTGCTAAGAATGTCTATAAAGAAAACACTGACAGGGCTTCCCTGGTGGCGCAGTGGTTAAGAATCTGCCTGCCAATGCAGGGGACACAGGTTCCAGCCCTAGTCCGGGAAGATCCCAAACCTATGATTTGTTAAAGTGAGGTCTACAAACGGCAGAGACTTCTGTGTTCCTGTGTTAGGGCAGGAGAGCTGCTCAGACCCCAGAACCGCCCCCCCCCCGCCCCTACCCAAGTGGGCGGAACAGAGCAGGGACAACGAGGCAAGGCCAGCCTCCTACACCCACCTAGATGGGATCCCGCCCACACCGCGTGACGCGGCCCTTCCCACACCACGTGCATGCTGCCACGCCAACACCGGGAAACGCAGCCCCTCCCACACCGCATGACCCAGCCCGTCCCACACCGCGTGACGCGGCCCCGCCCACGCCACGTGACTCTGCTCCTCCCACATCACGTGCACGCTGCCCGCCCACACGGCGTGATGCGGACCCTCCCATACCACGTGCACGTTGTCCCCCCCCCCCCCCATCACGTAACGCAGCTCCTCCCAGACTACGTGATGCAGCCCCTCCGACCCCGGGTGACGCTGCACCTCGCACGCCACGTGCACGCTGCCCCGCCCCCAACGCATGACGCGACGCATCCCACGCTGCATGGACGAGGCCCCTCCCAGAACGCGTGATGTGGCCACGCCCACAACACGTAACGCAGCCCCTCCCAGACTACGTGGACGCAGCCCCTCCCACACTGCGTGATGCGGCCCCGCCCACACCACGTGCACGTTGCCACGCCCACAACACGTAACAGCCCCTCCCACACTGCGTGACGCGGCCCCGCCCACGCTGCGTGACGCAGCCCCTCCCACACCGCGTGACGCGGCCCCGCCCACACCACGTAACGCAGCCCCTCCCAGACTCCGTGGACGCAGCCCCTCCCACACTGCGTTATGCGGCCCCTCCCACCCCACGTGGACGCGGCCACTCCCACGCTGCGTGACGCGGCCCCGCCCACGCTGCGTGACGCGGCCCCTCCCACGCTGCGTGACGCGGCCCCTCCCACACTACGTGCACACGGCCCCGCCCCCGCCGCGGCCCCGCCCACACCACGTAACGCAGCCCGTCCCAGGCTGCCTGGACGCAGAACCTCCCACAACGCGTGACGCAGCCCCTCCCACACACGTGCACGTTGCCACGCCCACAACACGTAACACAGCCCCCCCCCAGACTGCGTGGACGCAGCCCCCCAACACTGCGTGACGCGGCCCCTCCCACACCACGTGCATGTTGCCACACCCACAACACGTAACACAGCCCCTCCCAGACTGCGTGGGCCCAGACCCTCCCACACCGCGTGACGCGGTCCCGCCCACACCATGTGAACGTTGCCACGCCCACATCACGTAACAGCCCTTCCCACACTGCGTGACGCGGCCCCGCCCACGCTGCGTGACGCGGCCCCGCCCACGCTACCTGACGCGGCCCCTCCCACACCACGTGCACGCGGCCCCGCCCCCATCACGTGACGCGGCCCACCCACACCGCGTGACGCGGGCCCTCCCACACCACGTGCTCGTTGCCACGCCCACAACACGTAACAGCCCCACCCACGCTGCGTGACGCGGCCCCGCCCCCGCCGCGTGACGCGGCCCCGCCCACACCCCGTAACGCAGCCCCTCCCAGACTACGTGGACGCAGCCCCTCCCACACTGCGTTATGCGGCCCCTCCCACTCCACGTGGACGCGGCCCCGCCCACGCTGCGTGACGCGGCCCCGCCCACACTGCGTGACGCGGCCCCGCCCACGCTGAGTGACGCGGCCCCTCCCACACTACGTGCACACGGCCCCGCCCCCATCACGTGACGCGGCCCACCCACACCGCGTGACGCGGGCCCTCCCACACCACGTGCTCGTTGCCACGCCCACAACACGTAACAGCCCCACCCCCGCCGCGTGACGCGGCCCCGCCCACACCACGTAACGCAGCCCCTCCCAGACTACGTGGACGCAGCCCCTCCCACACTGCGTTATGCGGCCCCTCCCACCCCACGTGGACGCGGCCACCCCCACGCTGCGTGACGCGGCCCCGCCCACGCTGCGTGACGCGGCCCCTCCCACACTGCGTGACGCGGCCCCGCCCACGCTGAGTGACGCGGCTCCTCCCACACTACGTGCACACGGCCCCGCCCACGCTGAGTGACGCGGCCCCTCCCACACTACGTGCACACGGCCCCGCCCCCGCCGCCTGACGCGGCCCCGCCCACACCACGTAACGCAGCCCCTCCCAGACTGCGTGGACGCAGCCCCTCCCACACTGCATGACAGGCCCCTCCCACACCGCACGCACGTTGCCACGCCCACAACACGTAACAGCCCCTCCCACACTACGTGACGCGGCCCCTCCCACACTACGTGCACACGGCCACGCCCCCGCCGCGTGACGCGGCCCCTCCCACGCCACGTGGACGCAGCCCCTCCCAGACTGCGTGGACGCAGCCCCTCCCACACCGCGTGCACGTTGCCACGCCCACAATACGTAACAGCCCCACCCACGCTGCGTGACGCGGCCCCGCCCACACCACGTAACGCAGCCCCTCCCAGAATACGTGGAGGCAGCCCCTCCCACACTGCGTTATGCGGCCCCTCCCACCCCACGTGGACGCGGCCACTCCCACGCCACGTGCACGCTGCCCTGCCCAGACCGCGTGACGCAGCCTCTCCCACACCGCGTGCACGTTGCCACGCCCACAACACGTAACACAGCCCCTCCCAGCCTGCGTGGACGTAGCCCCTCCCACACTGCGTGACGCGGCCCTGCACACACCGCATAACGCAGCCCCTCCCAGACTACGTGGACGCAGCCCCTCCCACACCGCGTGATGCTGCCCCGCCCAGATCGCGTGGACGCGGCCCCTCCCACACCCGCAGAGACAGTGTTCTCCCGATGTCCACTGGGCAAAAGGCTGGCTGCATTCAGAAGGGCAGGCTATCCTTTCCACCTCTATTCAGAACAGGTGTTAGCTGTGGCCAGGTGACTTTAATTGTCCTGTGGCTCCGGCCTCTGGGGCGGGTGAGTGTGCCTCACTGGGTCCTGGAGCGCCTGTCCGGCAAGCCCTGCATCTGATAGCAACCTCCTATGAGCGCATGGCAGGCCCAGCAGTTCAGGTTAGCACCCGGGGCCTCAGCCGGGCAGTCTCCTTCAGGCCACGCGCCCCTCCGGGCCACCAGGGAACCTGTGATAGGCCAGGCTGGCAGGATGTGTCCCCGGACCAGCCTAGAGTCCCGGCTGGAAGGAGCCCGGCTCAGGAGTCAGAGGCACAGAGGACACAGCCTGATTGCTCCGGAAGCGGCGCTCAGGGACTCACTCCTGGATTCAAGGTTGACGGCTATTTCCTTCATCGTTTCTAAACCAAAGAGGCGGCTGTGCACCCACTGTGAGCCGCCTGCTTCACGGGCGAGAATAGACCCCGGGCGCTTGGTTCCGGTGACGAGAAGAGGCCACGCTCAGCCACGGCAGAACCCTGAGCCTGAAGAGCTGCAGCCAATTAAGATTCGAGAATTTCTGCCCAGAAGCCTCGGGTTTAGGGCCCGGGCGCAGGTCCCTCTGTCCCGGGGCCTTTGCCCCCGCCCGACAGAGGGTGTCCTGGTCCGACAGTGTGAACACCTGCTCCGTCTGTGTGACTTCTCCAAGGCCATCAGAGGGGTAAGATCAGCCCAGTATCGGGGCTGTTGTGTGGACAGTTTGCAGCTTCTTAGAAAGTCAAGCTCACACCCCCTTCTGACCCAGCAGTTGTACTCTGAGGCGTCTGCCCACGAAATGTAAAGACGCATTCACACAAAAGCCTGCACACAGACCTTCACAATGGCGTGACTGGAAACTATCCAAGACCAGACACAACGCAGCATCCTTCGGTGGCGGACAGGTTAACACCGAATATGCTGCTTGGCACAGGATGCGTCTCGCACTTGTCCTGCCAAGTGAGAGAAGCCAAACCCAAAGGCAGGTCCTGGAGGCTGTGCCTCTGTGTCGTTCCAGGAAATGCACGGCTACAGGGAGAGGAACCAGGGGCGTGCTCACCGGCCTGGGACAGGAGGCGCTGAGCACGACAGGGGGAAGCTCTGGAGGTGAGTCAACTTCGTCGACCTGAGTATGACGGCAGACACACCGAAAACTCACAGACCTGCCCACCAGAAGCGTGCCTTTTACTGTCGTGCAAGACAAGTGGATGCACAGAGGCAAGTACAGGCACACGATGACTTAACGTTTATTTCCAGACGCCTACTGCGTTTCGGACAACTTGGAGGGGACTGACCGGGAGGGCTGGGAAAGGGCCCAGCACAGAACAGGCTCACGTCTCAGGCCTCTGACTCCACCTGCAGGTTCCCTGTCAGGGACCCGGGCTGTGAAGGCTGTTTATGTGAAATGGCCTAGAGAAGGGGGACAGCAAGACCAAAGGGCAGGACCCCGTCTAGAGCAGCAGGCCGTCCAGACGCGTGCAGGGCCCCAAGCACAGGCGGGGTGTCCCTCCTCCCTTGCCCCCGACACCTGCCGCCTTTCCCGCTGCCACCGGCCTGTGTGGCTGAGGGCACCTGCATGGGAGACTCTGGGCCGCGGGCGACCTGGTCTGGACGGAAGTAGCCCCCAGCCCGGGAGGGGGGGAGGGGGGCGCCCTGCCAAGCACACGGCGTCTGGGTCATCTGGGAAGGCCACTGCCACCCTGAGAACGTGGCCGTGGCCCAGCAGGGGAGCGTCCTCCACAGACTGGCCCACCCGAGGACCTAGAGCAGAGAGAGGACCCAGCGGGCGGGCGCCACGCGTACCTGGCAGGCGGGCTGCGGCCAGCGGGTTGGACAGGGCCATGCCAATCTCCGTCATCCCGTACCTCTCCAGCAGGGTGTGGCCGGTGATGCCTTTCCACTTCTCCAGCACAGGCAGGGGCAGTGCGGCCGAGCCCGAGACCATCAACCTGCCCGGCACAAGCACAGGCTCCTGAGCCCTCGGGAGCACGTGGCTTTTTCAGCCCGGTGAAGGCCACACGTGCCCAGCGCCCCAGGCACCGTCACCCGGTAACGCACGGCTAAAACTGCAGTTCGGGCTGAAATTTCACTCTGTGCTTTGGAAAGAATCTTGGGTATGTTTTAGAATGTAAACAGACCTTCACAAGGAAGGGGTAATCACAGTAAAAGGAGAAGTGATTTGAGGGTCCCTGGTGGCATGCTCTGCACTCAACGCGCTGTCCACAAACAGCCCCCAAAAAGAGCAGTGATAAGAGTAAGGTGATGACGGCTTATCTGGTTTAGGGACAAAACAGCACCGGGTCTGAGGAGGAGGGGGAGGCGGAAGCAGGCAGCCTCCAGTGAGGGGCGCGTGGGGGCTCCTCCGCGAATACTGCCTGGCGCTGGGAGCTCCCGTGACAATGACAGTGATGGGATACCTGAGGGCCTCGGCACGCACCACGTCCCGAAAGCACTGTGTGCAGGAAGGAGGGTGCTGCTGCTTCCGGTGGGGGCTGGAGCAACGACCACCCCGTGCCCCCCCCACGGAGGTGCAGGCACGAGGACCCTCCCCATCAGGAGCCCGGCTGCTGAGGTCTGAGGGCCTGTCACCCGGTCACCCTGATCTCCCCTCTCGGATCTCATTCTTGCCCCTGGCTCCTGAGATCTGGGTTCACCGCGCTACCAATCCCACTCTTGTCCCGGTGGTTGGGCTTTGGACCCCAGCCCCACCATGGCGCCTCGTGGGAGGCCGGTCCAGGAAGGTGCTGGCAGTGGCACCCTCAGAAAGGGGCTCTAGTTCCACCAAAACGTCGTTACGGAAAAGGAGCAAAGAGTGGTTAAATGGGAGCAGAACAAGATGAAACGCTCGTCTTGGGTAACTGGAAATCCTCTCCAGGAGACGGGGGGCTTTCCTGAGCTCCTCGTAAGGACCAGGAATCAGATGCACAGAGGCCACGAAGCTCGTGGCTGTCCCGCGCCAACGTGCTCTCCTGTTAAAGGCTGTGTCTGCCACAGACACAGGTGTCACACCTCTTGGGCGCACGTGTGATCACGCCTGTGAGGACCTGCCAAAGTGCTCACTTCCGTGTGCTCTGCACGTGAACCGCTTGGCCGCGAGCAGAGAGGAGCTGCGGGTGGCAGGCCCGTGGGAACACGCAGAGCAAACCCCATGCCACCAAAGGGGCCAGACAGCCACACGTCTGTCAGGGAGGGCGTCTGCATGGGGTCGGGGAGGGGGCGGGGCTGAGAGCCAGCAGGTCGGGGTCAGAAGGGACTTCCCCATCCTTGGCTTTCAGACTCTGCCGGAAGACAGGTGGACAGACGGAGACAGAGGGACAGAGAGACACAGAGATAGAACAGAGAAATGGATACAGAACACAGGCAGCTGCATCAGGAGCTCAGATACGTAGAGAGAGACGGAGATACACATTTTAAAGCAGAGAAAAAAATACTGCTTCCTAAAACTTAGTAGAACTAAGTAGAACTGACTCACTTAGCAGAACTGACTCACTAAAAATAAGTTATATTTGACTTTCTGGATGGGAAGGTGGACTATGTACATTTACCTGATTTTTTCTTCACAAACTGCACGCACGAAATCCTGGACATGAGGGTGGGTAAAATGTTTGTCGTAATAATCCATCAACTTGCTGTATATGGTAGGCACTGCCATAAATACATTAATCCGTGGAGTTTCCGAGCTTAAGAACTTTTCCCAAACCTGAAAAGAAACAGGGAAGCACAAAGCACGAAGATTAGAAGACGTGCACGCGCAGACACGCACGGCCCCTCGGTGCCAAGACGAGCGCTCTCGGCAGAGGACCCCCCTTTTCTTAAGCATCAGAGGGCCTGTAAGCGGCTCCCGTCTCAAAGGGGGTCTCACTTTGACAGGGTGACACAAGCTCCTGGAGCTTCCACGGGGTCACTGTGCAGGGGACACTGGCGTCTGGCCTCAGGGGTGGTCCGTAAGGAGGAAGAGGATCAGGGGGAGGAGTGGGCCCTGGGCCTCGGATCTGCTGTCAGGGGAGAGGTGGCTCCTCGGACTTTTCCAGCCACGCAGACGAGGGGACAAAGCTGCACGGGGGGCCAGGCAGGCCTGAGCACAGCACAGCGTCTGGCAGACGGCGAGCACACGCGGGGAGCGGATGGCGTCTGCTGTTTTTTCCGAAGAAGTCATGTGAATTTTGAATCTCACTCTGTAACAGATGTTTCTCGTTTTAATATGAAGATGCTTCGGGTTTCTCAGCTCATGCTGAGAACGTGCTCGTGTGTTAGCCCTCGTCTTCAGGAGAAGGGGCTCTCCCCGTGCAGCCACCGCCTGAGCCCGTGGTCAGGGCGGGACGGGGAGGCGGGGTGCTGCGGGCTCAGCACACCCCGCACAGACAGCCTTCCCCGCAAGGCATCCACAACGCTGCAGCCAGCCCCAGCCCGCCCCGGTCCCTGACCGCATGCTTGTAATTTGCTCCTCACCTTAGCTGCTTGACACAGCAAATGCACTCCTCTTTGGGGAGAAAATTACATCGTTTTTTTTTTTTTTTTTGGTACGTGGGCCTCTCACTGTCGTGGCCTCTCCCGTCGCGGAGCACAGGCTCCGGACGCGCAGGCTCAGCGGCCACGGCTCACGGGCCCAGCCGCTCCGCGGCACGTGGGATCTTCCCGGACCGGGGCACGAACCCGTGTCCCCTGCATCGGCAGGCAGACTCTCAACCACTGCGCCACCAGGGAAGCCCTTACATCGTTCTTTTAAAGACAACCCCGCCCCCATTATAAGCATGTATGAAAAGAGAAAAATGTGACCCATAACTAAGAAGAAAGTCAATAGAAGCAGACCCTCAATATGGATGGTGGAATTATCATACAAGGAATTTAATAAATAGGTTAAGAAATTCTGAAAAGATGAATGAAATGGGGGATGATCAAGGATTTCATCAGACAGGTGGAACTGCAAGAGAACCATTATAAGCTGGAAAGTACATTATGTGAAACCTGGAATTCACTGGATACACTGAACAGACTAGATGCAGCAAAGACAGCAGTCAATGGAAATGATGTAAACGGAAGTACAGACAGGAAAGAGGAGAAAGAGAAGGGTGTCATCACGTGTGGGACAAGATGACACACTCTGACCTGTCAGGAAAGACAGAACTGCTCGGTCAGTGGAGACACATCCACGTCCACACGTGGGAAGACTCGGTGTTGCTAAGATGGCAGCTCTCCCCAAAGCCCACCAAGCTCTGTTTTCCGGAAATTGACAAGCTGGCCCTACAGTTTACAGGGAAAGGCAGAGGACTCGGAAGGGTCCGAACAGATGTGAGGAGGAGGGAGGAAGGTGGAGGACGCACACTTCCTGACCCCAAACTTACTCCAAAACACCAGCATTCAACACCGTGTGAAGCTGGTGTAAGATCAGACACACAGACGAATGGAGCCGATGCCCAGAAAGAAATCAATATGACGATGGCCAACTGGGTTTGACAGAGGAGCCAGGTCACTTCCATAGGATACTCTTTTCAACCAACAGCACTGGGACAACTGAATATCCACATCCAAAAGGATGCATTTTCGACCCTGACCTCACCATACCTAAGAATTAATCCAAAGTGGATCAGAGACCTAAACGTATCAGCTAAAACTATAAAACTTTCAGGAAAAAACATAGGTGAAAATCTTTACGACCTTTGGTTAGGCAAAGATTTTTTACATACGACAGCAAAAACATGCTCTATGAAATTAAGAAACAGAAAATGGATTTCATCAAAATTTAAAGCATGTGTGCTTCAAAAGATACCATCAAGAAAATGAAAGGACAAGCCAAAATGGGAGAAAATATCTGCAAACCATCTATGTGATGAAGGACTAGTATCCAGAATATATAAACTCAATAATAAGACAAATAACCCAATTTAAAAATGGGCAAAACATCCCAACAGATAGTTCACCAAAGAAGATACATGGATGCAAATAAGACTATGAAAAAACACTCACCGTCCTCAGTGATTAGGGAAATGCAAATTTAAACTACAATGAGCTGCCACATCATATCCACTACGATGACCATAATAATGGTTTTAAAAACCAATAAAGGGGGCTTCCCTGGTGGCGCAGTGGTTGAGAGTCCGCCTGCCGATGCAGGGGATGCGGGTTCGCGCCCCGGTCCGGGAGGGTCCCACGTGCCGCGGAGCAGCTGGGCCCGTGAGCCATGGCCGCTGAGCCTGCTCGTCCGGAGCCTGTGCTCCGCAACGGGAGAGGCCACAGCGGTGAGAGGCCTGCGAACCGCAAAAATAATAATAATAATAATAAAAATAAAAAATAAAAACCAATAAAACAAGTGTTGGTGCGGATGTGGGGAAATGAGCCCTCGCGCACTGCTCATGAGGAGAATGAGGACAGAACAGCCACTGTGGGAAAGTTTGGCAGTGTCTTAAAATGTCAACAATAAACTTATCGTGCACCCCAGCAATTCTAATCCTACTTATCTACACAAGGTACATGAAAAGTGTCCACACCAGGATTTGTATGTAAATGTCCACAGCAAAAACTGGAACTGACCCAAATGCCCAATAAATGATAAATGGGTGAACCAAACGTGGCCTGGCCACATGAGGAAGCACTACCTAGGGACCAAAGTGACCAACCACTAACACACGTGCTACAACATGGACAGAACTCAGAGACGTTCTACAGGGTGAAAGAAGCCAGACCCCAAAGACCACATGTCCTGTGGTTCCATTTATATGCAAAGCCCAGAAAAGGAAACTCTGTAGAGAGGGAGGACAGACAGGGGTTGCCAGGGGCTCGGTGTGGGAATATGGACTGAGATCATCGTTGAACAAATCCTATAAATTTATGTAAAATCACTACATCATTCACGATAGGTGAATTTTATGGTATGTGAATTACATCTCCATAGAGCTATTTTTAAAAAAGGACAATGCAATGAAAACATTTTCAGTGAAACAAAGCTGAAAGAATTTGTCTTCAGCAAAGCTGCACTACAGGGCTTCCCTGGTGACGCAGTGGTTAAGAATCCACCTGCCAATGCAGGGGACACAGGTTCAAGCCCTCGTCCGGAAAGATCCCACATGCCGCAGAGCAACTAAGCCCGTGCGCCACCGCTACTGAGCCCACGAGCCACAACTACTGAGCGGCGTGCCTAGAGCCCGTGCTCAACAAGAGAAGCCACCGCAATGAGAAGCCCGTGCACCGCAACGAAGAGTAGCCCCCACTCGCCACAACTAGAGAAAGCCCGCTCGCAGCAACAAGGACCCGATGCAGCCCAAAATAAATAAAAATTTTTTTAAAGCTGCACTATAAGAACTACCAAAATAATTCTTCAGGATTAAGGGAAACGATCCAAGAGGGAAACACAGATCTGAAGGAAGAAATGAAGAGCGCCAGAAAAGGAAATATGTGGGTCATTTAAAAAAATTTTAAGGACCCCTGACTGTTTAAAGCAACACCAGTAGCAGTGTATCATGAAGATGAAGGAAGAGAATAATAAAAAACAGAAGGAACAGGAATATAAAGCTCAGGTGCATTAGAGAAAAATCAACACAGGTGGTTCTTAGAAAAGATAATAAAATTGATAGGCCTCTAAATCAAGAGTGATCAAGAAAAAACGAAAACATAAACTACCAATATCAGACATTTAAAGGAGACATCACTACAGATCCTCAAGATATTAAAAGGATAACGAAGAGAAATTATAAACTACCCTATGGCAATAAACTTGACAATTTTGTTGAAATGGACAATTATTTTTTTTAAAGTACCAAAACTGACAAAAGAAACAAAACAGAAAATATTCGAAGTCCTACATCTATTAAAGAAACTGAATCCTTAATTAAAAACCTTCCCAGAGGGCTTCCCCGGTGGCGCAGTGGTTGGGAGTCCGCCTGCCGATGCAGGGGGCGCGGGTTCGTGCCCCGGTCCGGGAAGATCCCACATCCGGGAACCCGTGAGCCATGGCCGCTGCGCCTGCGCGTCCAGAGCCTGCGCTCCGCAACGGGAGAGGCCACGACAGTGAGAGGCCCGCGTACCGCAAAAAAAAGACTATTAAAAAAGTGAAATGAGAAACCAGAGACGGGAAAGATTCACAACACGTATTTCTGACAAAGGCCTTTTATCCATAATATATACAGAACACCTACTGATTAGTTATAAAAAGACAACCCAATTTAAAAATGGACAAAGCCTTGAGACGGCATTTCATAAAAAGAAAATCTCCGAATGCCCAGTAAGCGCGTGAAAAGTGCCCAAGACGATCACTCATCAGAGAAATGCCAATCTTATAAGGCCAGGGAGGTAGCAGCATTACACACCCACTAGGATGGCCGACATCTAGAAAGCCCGACCCAGTTGCTAAAGGGTGGGGCACGCTGCAGACAGGAGCATAGCACGGATAAGCGCTTGGGAAAGGGTTGGGAGTTTCTTAAAACATTTCACATACGTGATCCTGTGACCCACTAGTTCTAGCCCTGGGTATTTACCCGGAAGAAATGAAAATGTACATCTGCAAAAAGACATACGAGAATGTTCCCAGCAGCTTCATTCATAAAAGCCCAAGCTGGGAAAAGCCAGACGCCCATCAAGAGGAGAAGGGGTGAGAACTCTGGGTCCTTTTCGGTGCTGGAAGGACCTCGCCGCCGACACACGCAGCGCAGATAAACCTCCAAGGATGCCCAGTGGGCGAAGGGAACCGCTGATCCCATTACATGCACATTTCAAGAACGGGTCCGCTAACTTAGAGTAACAAAGATCAGAAGAGGCGGTTGCCTGCGGGTGGGGTGGGTGGGGGTGGGGGTGGGGGTGGTGACTGGGGGTTGTCATGAGACAAGGGGAATGTTTTCTTTCCCAGCCTGGCTGTGGGTTATACAAGTGTAGTCATCAAAACGTACTACACGGTACACTTAGATCTGTGCGTTTCACTTCATGGAGACTAAAACTCAAAACAAGGAAACAAAAGCACACTCACTGAGATGGCTAGAGTTAACAAGACTGACCACAGTAAGTGGGGGTAACGGTCTGGAGTAACTAGGACTCTCACACATTGCTGCTGAGAGTATAAAACACGCACCCACTCTGCAGAACTCTTTGGCAGTTTCAACCATGATTAAATATACATCCAGCCCAGTGCGTGTCCAGCACCAGCAGGTACAGATCCAAGAGAAATGTCCACAAAAAGATCTTTATGCAAATGTTTATAGCAGCTTTGTTCAAAATATCCCCAAACTTGAAACCTCCTTCAACAGAAGAATGGATAACTTGTGCCACTTTTATACAAAGGAATGCAACACAGCAACACAAAAAGAACAAATTGCAACTGATGGAACTCAAGAATAAATCTGAAAGTAGTACGATTAACTAAAAAGCACGAAAGGACACATACTATCGGGTCCATGTATATGAAGAACACGTGAAACTCAGCTATGGTGCAGCCCCTGACTAGAAGAGAGCAATGAGGGCCATATAAACGTGCTCTGTCTTTATCTGCGTGGTGACCGTCACACAGACGCATACTCAATTTACATACCCTTCACTGTAACTTAGGCCTCAGTTAAATAAAGGAAGCGTGGCAACATTCCCCACTTACAAACCCCGGTGAGCTGACGGCTCTGGGCTATAAGCATGAGCAACGCTGACATCAGAAAGAGAGGTGCAGCTGGGCGTTGTTATGTGCCCTGCTGGACAGATACACACACGACCTGTGACGTCTCCTGCCTGCCAAAGCAAAACAAAGCCCTGAGCCCCATCACACCTCTAGACCTAAGAGCCAGTTTTGGAGAAGGATGAGGGAGGGCGGGACATGTTAAACGACACCACAGGGATGTAATGCACAAGGTCAGACCTGTGGGAAAGTCCACGGGACACACAGCCTAATCTCATAAGCAAAAACCACGAGGAAAAGACCGAGAAGACACTGAGGAAGTAGAACCACGTGCTCGAGCAGTGGTGCAGCCGCTGGGAGCGAGCGCCTTCCCGCCCAGCTGCGGCTGTGGCCTTGACCAGGCCCCGCGGCTTCCTCGCTATCTTCTCACACCACTGTGAATCCCTCAGGTCCCTTCCAAGCTCTGACATGCAGATTGGCTGCAAATCCTGCAGGGCATCCTACTTCCCACTGGCTTGTTAAAGAAGCTCTGTCCGCCAAGTCCGCGCTGCTCCCCGAGGTGGAGGGCGGTGCCCTCGCTGCCACCACTCGGGCATCTCCCGGGAGCGCGGGCATCCCGACCTGGCTGACCAGGAGCAGCCTCGAGCCCCCGTTCCTTCTCACTCACGGCGGCGGCATCTACAGGTTAGCGGCTGTGTTTCCCCCGGTGTGCAGAGCCTGCCACTACCGGGCCTGGCGAATCCCGACCACGCCCTGACGGGAGCCCGGCCCTCACCCTGCTCACCAGGCTCGCCCGTCACCGCGAGCGCTGGCAGCACAGACCGTAGCACGTCCAAGGGGAGGCGCAGGGCCCTGGCTCGAGAGGAAGGGGGACAGGCTGCGGGAGGTGGCCGTCGCTCTGGGAACCTACGGTCCCGGCCAGGCCTGTAGCGGCCGCACGCGTGGCCCCCGCCCAGGCTTCCCAGCGGAGGCTGAAGGAGCTCACACTCAGCCGAATGAAGGAGGAGGGCTGGCCCCAAGGTCATCAACTGGGACACCTGACCCCTGGCACACAGACGACACGTGCCCCAGGGGCTGCCTCCTGAGAACCGTCTGCGGCTGGGAAGGAAGGCCTGGCCATTCTGAGAAATCAGCCACGTCGGCAAAGGGAACAGCGGCAGCCCCGCCGCGCCGCGTCCCCACTGCTTCAGCACATCCACACGTCAGAAGCTGAAGGTGGGAGACGCCCTCAAAAGCCTCTCTAGGGCCTGCGTTTTACCAGTGACAGCACCCCTGTGACGGCCGGACCGCGGAGCCCGGCGCGGATGTGAGCGGCCGCCACCGGCCCGCGCGCCGGAACCCGCACGGGATGCAGCAGAGCGAGGGGCCGGGGCCTCTTCGCGCACCAGCTCGCCGACGTGACCCTGCAGAGCAGCCGGGGCTGGAACCTGGGGCCGGGGCCCCAGCAGGACTGCCCTGCCCAGCAAAAGCCAGGACAGGGTGAAGCGCAGCTGCCACGGAGGCCTCCTCAGCTTGCAGCCACGGCCAGGGGTTAGGCCGCCACCCGTTTCCGGCGGTGCTCACAGCCCACGGGAGGGCTCTTACTCTGCTTTCCAGGTGCTCTGGCCAAAATGTGGCAATGACGGAGAGCACCCCATAACGAAAGGCTGGAGACAGGAGAACGGATGCCTGTTGGTCCCGTTCCTTGGGCCTGTGTGCCCGGCCCGCCCTGGTGGCCCCAGCCTGCGGGGCACACCTGAGACACGCTGGCCCAACTCCGCCTGCAAACACCTCCACCCACTTCAATAGGACGCAGATTCCTCGAAGCCCAGAGTGAACGGCCTCTGCGGCCACAGGTGCGCCGCGCAGCGGGCTTCACACGGGCACCGGAGTCCCGAGCAGGGCACTGGTCTCTACAGAGTGCCCTGGCAGAGGCCCCCCCGGCCGGGCCCCACCCTCACTCAGTGCCTCTCCGAGAGCCACCGCGATCCCGAGGAGCCGCCGGGGCACGTCATCTGCGACAAGGAATCGATCTCGGCCAGGCAGCCTAATCAACAACCAGATTTCATTCTGCGGGGCTGACGCCGGACAGCCCGCCATCCGTCTTCCTGCGTCCCCGCGTCCCCGCCACCTTGTCAGTCAGCCTCGCGGGACGCAGACAGCCCCTCGGCCCACTGTTCACAGAAGGACTTAAAGCCGCCAGGAGCTGAGACCGTGTCAACACCAGTGCAGGTTTCTGGGCCCCGCACCTCTTTACACTCATTTCTTTGTTTTTTGTTTTCAATGAATGGTAACACTCGATTTACGTATTTGGCTGCGCTGGGTCTTAGTTGCGGCAGGCGGGATGTTCGTGGCCCCAGGCGTGATCTTTACTTGTGGCACGTGGGAATCATCTAGTTTCCCGGCCAGGGATCGAACCCAGGCCCCCAGCACTGGGAGCGAGGGGTCTTGGCCGCTGGACCACCAGAGAAGTCCCTACACGCATTTCCCAAAAACAAGCGTAGACAAGCCCCGATATTTAATAATGCTAAAGGTAGGGTTTTCTTGTCAACAGTATAAGTAGATTCACAAAACTCTGAAACTCAGGGCTGCGTCTTTTATCAACCACAGCAAACGTGTTTGACTCTTCAGCCCTGCTGCGTGGTTCTGAGAAACCCCAGTCAGCGCCTAGGATCGGGCAGGCCTGAGCTGACTGTCCCGGCAAGCTGCCCGGCAGCCTCTGGTCTCCAGCCCCCGGGCAGGGGCAGGAGAGAGGCAGCACCCCAGGGTCAGAGGCGCAGGCTGAGTAGGGACAGCGAGGGGCCGCTGGAGTGACGGGAGCGAGCTGGAGGCCAAGGAAAATAAACGGGACCTGGTGGCCTGGGAGCAGCTGGGAATCCCTGAGGTTTGCTTCCCTGTTGAGCGCTTCCTTGTCCAAACCCCGCTCTCGTTTTCACAGTACCTAAGCTACACAGGTACATGTTGAACAGAGCTAATCCCATCAAGCTTTACACCAGCAAGACCTCTCGGCGGGGTGACCACCAAGGCCGACAGGTGGAGCTGCCCACACCCCGAGGATGATATTTCACGGAACCCGGCTCAGGGACACTGACAAGCCCGCCCACGCAACCCGCCACCTGCGGCCACGGGCATGGCTGAGGTGAGCTGAGCTGTGAGTGCAGGAGGCCCCATTCGCCATCCTGGTCCTTCTTTTTTTTTAATTTAATTTTTGGCCTCGTTGGGTCTTCGTTGCTGCGCGCGGGCTTTCTCTAGTTGCGGCGAGCGGGGGCTACTCTTTGTTGCGGTGCGTGGGCTTCTCACTGCAGTGGCTTCTCTTGTTGTGGAGCACGGGCTCTAGGCACATGGCATTCAGTAGATGCAGCATGTGGGCTCAGTAGTTGTGGCTCACGGGCTCTAGAGCGCAGGCTCAGTAGCTGTGGCTCACGGGCTTAGTTGCTCCGCGGCACGTGGGATCTTCCCGGATCAGGGCTCGAACCCGTGGTCCCCTGCATTGGCAGGTGGATTCTTAACCACTGCAGCACCAGGGAAGTCCCCGTCCTGGTCTTTATACACGTCTACAAACCCAAAGTATGCAGAGAAGTATATCCCTTTAAGGGAACCTTGTGGTGGGTTTTTCAGTGGAATGTTATGTTTATCTGCTTATGCTCTGATTCCCGAGGAGCTGATATGGTAAAGTTTTCATTAAACAAATAACCACTCCCCTAAGTGACTTTCAGGGACGCTCCCCCCAGAGGCCTGTTCACAAGTCCAGACGATCATGATGACAAAAGCCAAGGGGGAGCCTGTGGAGAGGGTTCAAGGAGTCAGTGTTCCCTCATGGCCCTTGGGGCCCGTAAGTGATAACCGTCCATTCATCTACAACAGCTCTGAGCCACCTGCTCTAGGCCCTGGGGACAGGCCCTAAACAGAAGGAAAACCATGCCCTCCGAGGTGACATTTTAGGGGGAGAGAAATGAGGACCCACAGCAGAGTCTACGTGGCTTGGAGGTGGTAAGTGCTGCACTGGTCAGTAGCGCAGATGAGGCCAGGACGGGGGCCAGGATGCACAGGGACCGAGCCTGCAGGCCCAGGGTGCTGGAGGCAGGGTGGGGACGAGAAGGCGGAGGTGGAAGAGGCCAGCAGGGGCTGGGGCTCCCCTCCTGGACGAGGCAGCCACACTTCCCGCTCTTTCTTTACCTCCCTGGGTCTGTGCTTTGGGGGAGGAAAGGTCTTGCTCAACCTGCAGGCCAGCAGCCTGCCTGCACCCCTGCCTCACCCACCAGGCACTCACATGGATCAGGAACGAGGAAATCGGGAAGCTGGGACTGTAGCCGGCTGGTCAGCCACTGCGGCTCAGCCTGTCTGGGTCCCTCATCTAAGCTCAGGGTGGGGGCACCTCACCCTCCTCCTGTCCTTGTGGTGCCCTGAGGGGAGGCCCTCCAAGTGAATGAAGAATTCGTGGGGAGGGCAATTTGCATTCTTTGGAGACCCCAGGGCACTCCTGCATTCCTGCTGCACAAGCCCAGCCACAAAACCTCCCCGGGGACTAGGGGGGACTAGGGGATGAGCTGGCTGTCCCCACTTGCCCTTAGCAGTCACTCCCGATAGCCTCAGGGCCCCCCTTTCTCCCCCTCCCCGCTGCCCACTCAGTCCAGGCAGAGCCCCCTCAGGAAGCCATGTGTGCTGGGCCGGACCGACCCCTTTGGAGAGTCACTGGGACTTGTGTTAAGAGGCAGATAGCCCTCTGTAGACCCCGCTGTCTAAATCCTGAGACCCTGCAGCTGAAAAACAAACAGCAGGATGGGGGTGGAGCTGTGGTAGTGGGCAGAGGAGGGGGCTGGCTGGCTGGCTGGGCAGGCTCTGAACGGGTTGCCCTGGCCCTTGGGCTGCCACCTCTACCGTTCGGCTCGCTGGTCTGTCCACAGCGCCCACGCCGGGTTTTAAGCTACGTTCTCCTCTAAACCTAACAGCATCACCTGTCAGTACACAGGCTCCCCAGCTCCCCTGATGCTGGTCTGCACGCAGCACCCTTACAAACAGGAGGAGAAAGGGTCCCTGCTTCTCCCTGCTTTGCGTTGCTGAGATTGGGCTCAGTGCCCACCCCGCGCCGGGCTCATCGCTCCTCCGATAGAGGACGAGACGGAAGGTCAGGGAGGTGCGGGGCTCGCCCGGGGCCGGCCTGTCTGTAGCACCTCGTTCTCTCACTCTGACCTGGCACCATCACCGATGTGGATTAAGGCTCCAGGAGTGACGTGAGGACGGGCCGGAGACGATCTATCTAGAGCTGCCTCTTTCTGGTGGAGACAGAGGAGGCCGACTTCAGTGAACGATGGATTCTGCAGACCAGACACCCCAGGCCTCAGAGACCCCTCGTGAGGAAATTCACCCTGGAATAAAGTGACTAAACAACGAGCTCCGTGCTGCGGGCCGAGCCTGGCCACTTCTGCAGAGACCTCACTCGGTGGCCCTGCTGTGTGTGCAGAGGTCTCCAAGCCACTCCTCTCCTGGGGCTGCAGACCTGCAGGACAGCAGCCAGCACAGGAGCCCCGCCCCCACAGGAGCCCCGCCCCCACCCAGAGCCCCGCCCCCATGTGAAGTCCAGCGCCCACAAGAGCCCAGCCCCGGTGCTTCCTGGGCTCTCCCACTTCACATTCCCATGCTGTATAGGTTACAGTGTGAGTCAGTGACAGTGTAGGGTCTCATTCAAGCCCTGTGCTTCCTGGCGGCCCCATGGGGATGTGTCACTTCGGCAGCCTCTCCGTGCAGCCAGCCCATCACCACCTCAGAGCCCTGCCTCCACCTGCCCCGGGCACCTGTCCCCACCAGTACGTGGGACGCGGAGGCTGGGCTGGGACTGCCGCGCGGCAGCTCACCACGTGCCGGCGGCAGGGGCAGCGTCTGGCCAGGTGTCCCCCGTCCTTCTGCACTCTGCTCTGCAGTGCCCTCTCTGCCCCACCTCGCATCCACTTGGCCTCCCTCCCCCGCTGACCCAACGGCAGTGCTGGGGAAGAACCACCTGCTGAAAAGAGGGAGCGGTGGGGAGACTGACACGGGGCCCCCAGCTGGACCATCCCCCTGGGACCTCGACAGCCAGCAGCCGGCTGGGTAACAGCCCCGAGACGCGCGCCGCTCACCCCCGTGGACGGGCCGCCTCGCGCGGCACAGGGGGCCCCGCAGGGGTCATGAAATCCAGGGTCTGGAGACGGTTCGGTTGCCCTGGACACTGGGTGGGCCCGACACGGTCCCAGGGTCCTTATGTAGAGGGAGATCTGGCCGCAGAAGAGGCGGCGGTCACGGGAGTACAGAAGCAGAGGTTGGGGCGACGCAGCCACGAGGCAGGGCACGCAGGTGCCTGCGGCAGCTGGAGGAGGCAGGAGCAGATTCTGCCCCGCGGCCTCCAGAAGAATCAGGCCTGCGGCGCCTGGCCCGTAGCCCGCGAGGCTCATCTTGGACTCGGACCTTCCAGAACGGAGAGTCCACACTTGTGCTGTGCGAAGCCCCGGTGGGGATCCTCTGCTCCAGCAGTAACAGGAAACTCGCCACTGGGACTCTGCACCCCGGAGAAGGGACCCAGCCCGGGGAGGCCCAGGGCCCGCGACGCCGAGAGCCCGGCCCTGACTCACCCGCTGAGCGCTGAACTCGGGCAGCATCACGCAGGTGGCGCCCACCCAGAGCGGACAGAGCAGCTTGTTGAGCACGCCGTGGACGTGGTGCAGCGGGAGGACGTGGAGGATCACGTCGTCCTTCGTCCAGGCCCACTTGCGGACCAGCCCCGTCACCTGTGGGGCAGCACAGCCTCAGAACCGGGGGGCGCACACACCCGGCCTCCCCGGCCGCTGCCCCGCCCTTGACGGCACGGCGAGGAGATGGTAACGAAATGACCTGGGGTCTGACCGGGGGGCCGTCTGTCCCCCACTTACCCTCCTGCTAGAGAACAGGGCCGCGTGCAGTCAGGGGCTTCAGCCAGTTTGAAAGGGCCTTTGATTTGGGGTCAAAGGCCTCTGCAGACTCTGGGCGGCTCTCCCCCCCCCAGGCGGCTCCGACAGGCCCTGGGACTCTGGCCTCACCAGAGTCCAGGCTTGAATCCGGCTGTCTGTCGGAGCCACGCCGATTCTGCCACCACCCTCGCCCCGGCTTAGCCAAAAAGTGCCCAATCACTGCCGAGCCTGTCCTGGTGCGTGCCGCAGTGACAGCCGTGTGTGAACACAAGTGAGACGCCCACCCCGCAGAGATACTGGCCCAGAGATGGCCTCTCCAGACAAAAAGCACGTCTCCTCCTCGGAGCCAGAGACCACGGACAATCACGCCTTGCCTGCAGCCAGCCCGACTCAGCTCGTGCTGATTTATGGACTGAGTGAGCCTGAGTCGATGGCGTTGACCTCTGACCTCCCTCTTTGTCGGTTTGAACTTCTCTCTTATTTTCCCACTCCTGCTGCGTAAGAGTCTTCATTGTACGTGCAGATGCTTTTTGGAAGCAAGAAGAGTATAAACTGCTGATAAATACAGCGGCTGGGGAGTTTCACAAAAATGGTAACTGAGGCCACAGAACACAAAATAACACCTAAGATGTGGCACACATGAGTTCCTGCTTTCTTGTTTCCAAAATAAGCCGCAATTCTAGGTGCCGACGGCACATTCTGGATATTCGCTTTGTGGCTGGTTTCTTTTAAAACCTCAGCGTCACATATCGTGGCCCGTCCTATGCTCCACACGCCACGGCCCTGGAGGAGCCCGAGGGGGCCTGCAAACCCCCCGCACCTGGGCACTGCACCCCCCTACGCGGCCAGCGGGGCTGCTGGTCACGCGGCCCGGGGGTGGGATGGCGAGAGCCGCGACTGCCCGGCAGAATGAACGGAAGGCCACCTGCGGAGGCACTGACACCCGCCGGGGCTGGCCCGACGGGACGCAGCACACACCTCCCGACTGTGGCGGCCCCCAGAGCACTCACCACGGCCCTGATGTTCTGATGGGTGCTCAGCACGCCCTTGGGTCTCCCCGTGGTCCCACTGGTGTAGATGATCATGGCGCCGCGGTCGCTCCAGTCCCGCTCCGGCACCCGGCCTTCCCCGGGGTCCTCGGCTGACCCGTGGTAGACTGCGGGCGGGAGAGGCAGGAGCGGGACCCCCAGCTTCTGGACCACCGGGCTCAGGAGCTCCACGTGCTCCGGGCCGGCGAGGACCATGGAGCTGCGCGAGTCCTGGATGAAATACTCCAGCTGGGCCCGGGGGTGCTTCCTGCAGAGGGGGACGGCGATGCCGCCGCCCATCCACGTGGCCCACTGCGCCACCACGAAGGAGACGTCATTGCCGCACAGGAGGGAGACCCTCTCTTCCCGCAGGTCCCCGTCGGCACGCCCACGGAGCCGGCAGATCTCCCGGGACAGGCAGAGGCTGCGAGAGTAGAGGTCCTTGTACGTGTGGCTGCCGTGCTCGTCGACGAGGGCGATCCTGTCCCCGAAGCCCGGGGCGCGGTGGAAGCCCAGGGCGCTGCCGTCAGAGCGCACGGCCGGGGCCGTGTGCAGGGTGCCGCGTCCTCTGCACCTCCGGGGGGCTGGCCACCAACGCGGCCCAGGCCAGGCCCAGGCCAGGCGCCGGAGGGCCATCCCCACGCGGGGTGGCGTCGCAGCAGCAGACGCCAGCTGCTGGGACCTGGCGGGAAGAGAGAGAACCGCGGTCATTGCCCTGTCCTGCCGGACCCCCACGGCGGCCAGGAGAGGCGGCCCCCCTTCCAATCATGGGGGGACGTCCCGAGACCGGAAACGCTAACGATCTCACAACACACACCTTTGGAACTTAAATGACCGAAGTTTCAGCTTTTCTTCAATCTCATTGCTTTAAAGGTTTTAAAAACATGCAGGATTCTAAAACAATGAACTAAACTAGGTGAAGCCAAAGAGAAACAAACAGGACTCAATGCACTTCAGGTAAATTCGGAATAGCGGTTTTCAAAAACCTGAACCCGGAGAAATACCAGCCGAGAGAAGTAAGTACCGAGGGCCCGTGAACAGCACAGTCTGCCCGACGCAGGTCCACTTACGCGCGGATTGTTTTCACTCATCTGTGCTGCGTGCGGCACTTCCACGAGTGTGAATACAGAGGCCGGGGATGTGCAGGAGGGGCCGGCTGTGAAGTCACTCGGATTTTCGGCTCTGAGGTCGCCCCTAACACCCACCCGACCCCCACCGGCTCAAGGGTCGACTGTGTTCCCTCCCCGCCAGCAGCGGGGCCTGGAGATTCCAGCGAGCAGAGCACAGACACTGGGCTCGCTTCTGCTCTGGAACACGTGCCAAGCCACAGACGCTCAGGAACTTGTCTAAAATAGAGCAGAGACTCAAACAGGACGGGTTCACTCGTCTGCAAAGCGTCGCTCTGTTTTGTAAGCTAAATCCTAACTCTTCCCTCTCTTCCCCACAGCCTAACTAGTAAACAATGACCAAAACAGTCCGCCAGAAGGAGCGCTCCCCAGGAAGGCCGAGACCCACGACACGGCCCTGGAACTCTCCAGCGTGCTCAAGAGGAGGCGGCCCGGGAACGGGCGGCCGGGCCACCCTCCCACGCTGCCGCCCCTCCACTCGAGAGGTCAGGAGCCCCCCTGCGCCCCAGGACCGCGGAAGACGACGGTTCCTGCCCAGCGCCAGGGCGGCCAGCAAGGTCCACGGACCACCACCTGCCCTGGCTCGGCGTCCGCACTGCCGTGCCCTCCCCACTGCAGCCTCTGCTCCGCCTGGGCACTCTCAGCCAGAGCAGCGTCCCTGACGCGGAGCTGACGGATGCACCAGCTCTCCCGGTTGCTCCTGAAGGATTGTTAATGACTATTGTTTGCTAACACACTTAGTGTATCACGGTGTGTTTTCACCTTCGACCACCCTGTTCGATAGCAAGGCAAGCACTGTTAACCCTATCTCACCCACGAGAAAGTTCAAAGTCCCCCTGCTCCTAAACCACAGCCAGGAGCCCAGCCGGAGCCCTCCCACCCCCCCCAGCCATCGTTCCCCACCAGTCACCACGCCAGACGCCCACGGCCACCCTGGCCCACGGTGGCGGCACAAGGAAGTGGCCTGACGCTGGCTCTGCGGCGGCGGGGGGCGTGTCTCTCCCTGTTACTGGGGAGGGGCCGGGTGGGGGGTGGGCGGACGTCACAGGGACCCTAGAGGGCACTTCTGCGCGTCAGAGGCTGATGGGGACGCCTCCAAGGGGCTGTCCAACGGCATCATAAAATCAAACTTGAAACTCTCGTTCCCATTCCAACGGGCCCAGCAAAGCAGGGAAGGTGGGGACTGGTGGGCGGGCAGCCCTGCCGCCAGGAGGCTGCTTCTCCCCGGCTCAGCGCATCCTCTCCCTGACAAGCCTCACTTTTCCGTCTCCTTCATTCACTTGCTACGGGGGAAAACAAATGTGCTATGTTTGTTACATGCACCAAACAGTTTTGTCCTCTGTTGTTAATTTAAAAAACAGACTACACACAGCACTTTATAATTACCTAACAGAACAGCCCACGGCAGTAAAGGTTGGGACTGAGCTCTCCTCTGTCCTGAGATCCTCCGCGGGTGCTGGTTGCCCCGAGTGGCAAGGGCTCTGACACAAGGTCTCCCAGCCTCCCGGCCCAGCAGGCGGAAACCTGGCTCCGGGGAGATGCCCGCCTGCCCGGCCCTCCCGCCTGCAGGGGCCTCGGCGGCCCCACCTCTTCCCCAGGGGCTGCTCCGACGTCCTGTGGAACGCTCCCGAAAGCTCCAGGCCTCCACCATCGGTGGGCTCTCCAGGACACGTGGCCCACACCCCTTCCTGATGAAGGAGGCCAGAGTGTCTTGTGACGTCCTGGGCTCTGCCCTCTACGCAAGGTTCAGAGGCGGGCTCGCAGTTGGCTTCACACCTCTGGATTTCTGTTCCAATAAAGAAACCTGACAAATTGTAAGAAAACAGCTGGGCTTGACCAGAGAAACTAAGAAATGTGATAAACATGTGAGATGTGCCAGTTTCAGAAAGAAAATGAGCTACACTGAAAAGCAAACCAGGGGGCTTTAAGTGCTTCTTCCCCTTGTCACTTCTAGCAAATTCTTCTCTATTGGCTTGACAGGCAGGAGAAACTAAAACAAAGAGAATCCATAAACAGAAAACCTACCGCACAACGTTTCTGGATTACGGCCCGAGGCCTGACTCTTGTTGGTGACCACGCGAGAGAGGTGTTCGGGGGTGCCCGCTGAAGTGACAGCATTTTCTGGGGGGTTGAGGAGCACGGCACTCAGGCCCCGGGTGCCGCGGAGGACAGACAGACGGACAGCCAGGAGTGGCTGCTGCTCCCACCCCCCTGCCTGGCAGGCCTCGCAGGGCTTCACAAGCAATGTCACAGCTGCTGCCAGCGAGACCCCCCCGCTCAGCCTTCCTCTGTGCAGACACCCCAGGAGGGGCCTAGGAAGGGCAAGCTTTCTGCCTGCTCCCCCTGGGGCCCCAGGCACCGTACCACACTGAGGGGGGCCGGTCAGTGAGAAGCTGGGGTCTGAGAACTTGAAATGGAAAACTGGAAGACAGGCTGACCCCCACTTTCCCCCCCTCCCTGGCCGGGGGCAGGAGGGCTAGCTGACTTCTGACTCCACAGCAGTGAATCCACAGTGGACGGGGAATGGATGCGGGGGGCAGGCAGTCAGAGCAGCCCCTCCAAGGAAAAGAGAGGTGAAGCCACCTGCCCAAGGCCACAGAGTAACTGGAGAAGCAGCATCCAGACCCAGGCCCGGCTGGTTGCAGCACATCGACCCACCCTGAGACACCACAGGCGGTGAGGAAGGCCCTGGGCAGTGAAGGCCAAGTCCGTGCTGGGAGCTGCCCCAAGAGACACCACACATTAACTGGCCGGCACCCCCAGCCTAGTGACGGCTCAGCCGTCCAAGAGGACACTCAGCAGTCCCTTCTAGATGCGACGTGAAAATAGGAAATGCGAGCCCTATGTTCCCACGGTTTTGTTTTTTTTTTAAAACATATCCTAAGGAAATAATCAGCGATGTACATCAAGGTTCACTACGGGGTGTTCACTGCAGGGTTATTTCTGATATTGAAAATCTGGGGCTAAGCCGGGTGCTCCGGAAGGTCTGAGGAGGCCAGGGCACACACACGCGTGTGGGGCTGGGCCATGGCCCGACTGCACAAGCCCCTGCAGCGCTGCTCAGGGGAGGGACGTCCCAGCCAGAGACAGGAAGGTGAACCTCCAGGTGGACACGAGGCGGCAGGGCCACAGGTGGCTTTTGTTTTCTTCTTAGTGCTTCTCAATTTTCTCCAGATTTTGTGCAATAAGCACATATGACTTTTGTAATCAGATTTTAAAAGTCTGATAAATGACATTTATATTTTCAAATGGAGATATTTCAGCCTCAGCATTAACATTTTCTTTGGTACAAAAAAGAAAAAGGAAAAAAAAGAGGAAAATATGATTATTTGTTCTGGATGGTGGACCTGCAGGGTGTCTGTAGTTTTCTATAGCTCTTTAATTTCTCAAACTGACAGACGCAAACATAAACGAGGTAACAGCCTTCTTCTCTCAATTAAACCTAGTGGTTCACAGAAGGCCCCGGGGGGCAATGAAGAAGTCCTCACAGAAGCATTTGGAACGCCCGCTGCGCCGGCGCTCAGAGCACCGCAGGGCTGGCGTCCGGCAGCAGTGGCCTGGCCCCGGTGTCCCAGCGCCGGGAGGGGGCAAGACCAGCTGGCTCCGCGTGGGGACGGGTGTCCCGAGGGAGGGCGGGGCAGGTGGCTGGAGCTCGGGGGACGCGGAGCCTGCCAGGTGACCTGCAGGGAAGGAGGCTCAGGGACACGTAGCTGTGCTCACACGGGGGTGTCTGTGGAACAGACGCTGAGAAGGGGCCCTGCCTGCTCACCACGGAACCTCACAACCAAAATGACTGTTAATTGGGTAAATACTGCCAGAGTGGCCTCCCGAGAAGCTGCACTAATTTTTTCTCCCACCAAACATGTGGGAACACGGGGCCACCCCTTCAAAACAGCGTTTATGTGCTCCTGGAACCACTCATCATCAAGCCATTCAACACAGAGCTAAAATCTCCAGGGTCCAGGGGAGCAAGGCCCTGCCTTGAACAAGCAGAAAGAATCAGGTCAGGTCAGATGACTGTGTCCTGAGCAGGTCCAGGTGCAGAAAGACCAACAGCGACCTCAGGAAAAGAGACCACGCCTTCCAACCACCGGCCCCCCATCACTGCCGGTGGCACAGCCTGGAGTGATGTTGCCCCCCAATAAATGCAATTTGGCCACGGATTTTCTCCCCTGTCTCGATTAACCAAAGTCATGAGGTTAGCATAACCGTGCAGCAATGTGAAAAAATCCCAGCCAAGAGCACAGAAACCTGAACTCTGGTGAACCAGACGCCTTCGCCTGGGAAGGCCACGCCGCGCTCAGCTCCCTCCAGGAGGCCAGAGCCCAGGCCTCTCGACCCAGCAGAGGCCACTCAGTGCTCTGACCACCAGGTTTCCAGTTCAGACCACTGAGGTGCACGGCCCTCTCCGGACACACACCCAACACCAGGAAGATGACATCTGTCACGTCCTAACCAGGGTGCTGGCTGAGAGCACAGATTCTAGAGTTAAAACAGATCCAGACTGGAACATTCACTGGTTTTTCCGCGTTTTCCTCAGCCGTCTAAGCCTTCGGTTCCTCTGAGAACCGCCCAGCACACATAGCCGGAAGCAAACGGCCCAGCCATCCTCAGCACCACGGAGCCATGTGACAAAAATTACTCGATAAGAATGATACTTGCATTCAAATGAAGGCGGCTGGTTTCGAAATGAATAAAACGGCACCTGATGGATCAGCGCCACCTGCCCCCAACCCTGCCCGCTGTCTGCAGACTTGGTGAAGCTGCGCGGCCGGAGAGAGGACCCGCTCTCCCTCTGGTGCCGGACACTTGTTTCAGCATGCTGCCTGCGGTTTGGGGGGCTGTTTTCAAAGTTACATTTTTAAGTAACAGACATTCACACTGCATTCAAATCAAAAAACCAAAAGGGAAAAACAAACGCTTAAACCCATATCCACATTAGGACGTAAAATACTATTTTAAAGGTACCATCTGGAGGGATGAAGCTTACAATCTCGGGCCGTGGCTTAATCCACAGATGCCGTCTGCCTTGAAGAGTGGGTCTGGGACATGGGGTGGGGGCACAGTAGGGGCTGAGGAAAGATCGCTAGACGCGCTGGGCTTTCACGTTTCATATCAGAACCTCCGGGGCCCCCTGAACCCTGCTGGGGATGTCTGTGCTCCTGGGCCCAGCATCGGTGCCCTGTACCCCCAACTGTCCCTGCCTAAGTCTCCAGACAAACATGCCCTCCTCGGGATGGAAGCCTACAAACTCCCCAAACACGGGTTTCCTGTTCCCACATCTAAATGTCATTATTCCCTCTTTTGGCAAACTCCTAATCATCCCTCAAAGCCCGGCTGAGTATCACCTCCTCTTTAGTATACAAAGCAAACAAAGAAAGTGGGGGGGAAGGGGTGGTGCTTCAAGGAAGATTCCTGCGCCCCGATGAGGCCGGAAATGGATTTGTTTCCGACACGACAGATCAAGCTCCCTCCAACGATGGCTGAACATGGACTTGACTCACTCCCACACCCCGGGGGCCTGGACGTCGCCGCCAGCGCCGCGAAGGGCAGACAGGGTCCCCACGTGACGCAGCCCCTGCGAGGGAGGGGGCGGGACGGGACGCGGGGTCGGGGAGTTGAGGTGAGGGGTGAGGGGGCGGGCTCTACCTCCTCAGGCCGGGCTCGCGCTCCTCCTCCTTGCCGGGTCGGAACCGGAACCGGAACCGCGGCTGCGCGCGCACCCCACGTCCGGCGCCCAAGCGCGTCCCCCGGCGGGGCACCGCGCCGCGGGTTCCGGGCGCCAACGTTCCCCACGACCGGTCGCCGCGGCCCCGGGGCAGAGGCGGCTGCGTGTTAACCGCTCCCATCCCGAAGCGGGTTGGGAACCGGGCGCCTCAGGTGTTCTAACTCCCTGTTGGGCGGAGCCAGGCACAAGTCCACTCGGCCGAAACGTGAGATGTCTCGGAAGTAACAAATCAACCACGGACACACGGTTCGAGCCAGGGCGTTTCCCGCCCGCCTCCCGGGGCGCCGCGGGCCGGGCCGAAGCCGGGCTGGGCTGCCGTCGTCCCCCGCCCTCCCCCCGCGGTGTCGGCCGTGAACCTCCTGGGGGCTGAGGACGCGGAGCCCGAGGAAGAGGGGCCGGGAATCTCCGAGGAGCAGCAAAACGACTGAGATGGAAAAAAGATGAGAAGATCCCTGGGCCCTCCGTTCGCTCCAGTAAGAAAAGTATAATAGTTTCAGGAAGGGACCGCAGACAGGACAGAGCGGGGGAATCATCGAAGAAATTCAAGAAAATCAGCAGAACTTCCCTGTTGGAGTGAGTGGCAGGGGCCCACAGCACTTGGCAAACAGTGGGTGTGGGAACACGCTCACCTGACCAGACATCCATCTGAACGTGGGCTCTTCTCTGCTATGCTCTGAATATCTGTGTCTCCAAAAATTCGTCGTTGAAGCCCTGACTCCGCCTATGTGATGGTGTTAGAAGGGGGGCCTTGGGAGGTGATGAGGTCATGAGGGCAGAGATTCCATGAATGGGATTAGTGTTTTTAGAAAAGAGACCCCACAAGGCTCCCCCGCCCCTCTCTCCAGGTGAGGACACAGCGAGGGGGCCCTCACCAGACACCGACTCTGTTGATCTTGGATTTCCAGCCTCCGGAACTGTGAGAACTCAAGCCCCCCAGTCTGTGGCATCCATTACAGCAGCCCGGATGGACTACGACTGACCCCTGAGGGTGTCCGTCAGCGCTCCCATCCCATCCGTCACTCCTGGGCTCAGTCGTGCAGACTCCCCTCCTTGCTTCCTGCCTTACCTCACATCCAGTCCTGCTGGTTTCTCCTTCAGCATCTTTCAGAAACCAGCCACTTCCCACCATCACCACTGCAACCAGGGGGCGGTGGGGAGGGTGCTGGGAAACCCTGGTCTCACACCCCGATTACTAAAACAGCCTCCTCCTGTCTTCCCTGCTTACACCTCCCTGCCCCATCAGTCTGTCCCCATCACAGCACTCTTGTCACACCCTAGCGTCCTGGACGCTGGGGTCCCCCACCTGGCAGACGGGAGCAGTCATCCTGAGGAAGATGAAACTGGGGGAATAACTGGTGTGTTTGCTCTATTGAGAGGAGATTTGAACCGCTGAAGGAGAGTTTGGGGCTAGAAGAAGGATAAATACCTAGAAAACTGATCAAGAGGAAAATAGGCGAGGGGCTTCCCTGGTGGTCCAGTGGGTAAGACTCCACACTCCCAACGCAGGGGGCCCGGGTTCCATCCCTGGTTGGGGAACTAGATCCCTCACGCACGCCCGCCGCAACTAAGGGTTTGTATGCCGTGACTAAAGATACCACGTGCTGCAACTAAGACCCTGCGTAGCCTAAATATAATACATAAATATTTTTAAAGAGAGAGAAAAATAGGCGATAGTTAAATACTGGGAGAACAGCAGCAAAGGCAAAGTATCTAGGAGGTTTGGCTCAGACAAGCATTTACAGAATTGCAATAATGTAAACACTTATAATGCAGACATTGACGTTGGTCTAAGGAATTTAGGCAGTCTCCCTCTCCCCGCTCCCCCTTTCCTCTCTCCCCCTCTCCCTCCCTCTCCTCTCTCCTCTCTCCCCCCTCCCTCCCTCTCTCTCCCTCTCTCCCTCTCTGGGGCAGGGATGGGGGCACAGGAAGGGTGTGGGGTGGAGAGAGACACTGAGGCCGGGTGTCCATCACAGGAGCAAAGAGCGCTGGGGTGGACACGTGGAGGTAAATATCAAAGGAATTGAAAGCCATATCTCTGGTGACTGGGAAGGGAAGGGGGTTTCCTTAAACTGTGTGGCTGGATAACTGTGTGTACCTGTGATAAAGATGAAAAAAACTAGACTGCACAGTAAGTTTTAAAGGGGGAGGGGACAGGAAGCACCTCAAGGATGTCCACGTGGACGTGGCTCCTCTCCACCTGCAGGCAGCCCCTGCCCATCACCGAGTCTCCTCGGCTGCTCTCTCGCCTCTGGTCCCAGACACTCCAAGGATTCCCAGGGGTTTGCTTTCCACCAGGCACACAATGGGAAAAGGAACCTGATCGGCAGCCGTGGCAAATCCTTACCATCGCGCCACCACCTCTGCTGAATAACCCAGGACCCCACGGCCTCCCGCAGCTCACGACAGGCAGCTGGGTGTTTGTGCAGGTGCCGACGTGTCCCCAGGTGTGTTCCAGGCACAGGAGATGTAAACACAGCCCCTGCCCTCCGGTCACTTACGTGCTCGTGGGGGAGAAGGAAAGGGAATAGTTAGACAAGTCATATGCCATTGATGACATTACAGACTGAAGTTTTTGTCCCGCCCCCCCCCCCCCCCGCCACCAAATTCACGTTGAAACCCTGCCCCTTAACGTGATGGTGTTAAGAAGTGGGGTCTTGGGAGACACTCAGGGTTACATGAGGTGATCAGGGTGGAGCCCCCAGGATGGGATGAGTGCCTTTTTAAGAGAGTCACGAGAGAGCCTGCTCCCCTCCCTACTCTCCGGCTGGAGAGGACACAGAGAGAGGACGGCTGTCTGCAGGCCAGGCACTGGGCTCTCATCAGACACATCCAGCCTCCAGACGTGGGAGAAAGGCACGTGTCGTTCAGGCGCTCCCAGCCTAGACAGACGAGTGATCTGGAGGGAAACCAAGCCAGGCCAGGTGATGGGGGCCCTCGAGGGGTGCGCGGGGCCGGTGTCTGAGGCTGGCTGGGCAGCGGGCCGTGTGACTCTGACCACGGGAAATGCGGAGGCTGAGGCTCTGAGCGCCTGTCACTGTGACAAAGTGACAGAGTCAGGGTTTGAACCCGGAGCTCTGCTCCCTGCTCCCCGCCTCGTGCCCCTCGTGCTCTGAGATTCTTGAGCAAACAAGCAGACGTGTGTGTCCTTGTGCTTAAGACCAAAACTCTTCCCCACACAAAGCCAGACAGCTCCCTCCGACAAGCGTAAGTGGTCTCCACGGCGACATCCTCAGAGGTGTTCCTGGCAGTGATGCTGTTGTAACCAGGAAACAACCCAAGTGCTGCTCCGCGGGGGCCGAGTTAGGACAGAGGAAATAGCGAGACCACAGGGCCACGCGAAGTACAATAGTGAAGCTGTATAGAAACACTGGAATGGCTCATAGCAGTCTGCGGTTGGATAAAAAATAGCATAAAATAATTTCCGAGATCCTACCACTGAGAAACTGGAACGCAAAACCATGTGCACTAGGATTTCCCGCTGTGTACTCAGACAAGCTCTGAAGGATGGGACAGCTTGAAGGAGGGAGGCACCTGTCTTCTGAAGAGACGGGCTCCTGGGATCACCGCCGCTTTGGTCTCCTAGGGCCACGTGTGCGGTCAGGAGGGAGCGGCCCTGCGTGTAAAGTGCTGGGGCGCCTGGCACGGCAGGCCCTGGAGCCGGGAGGCCACAGGAGGTGAGCGCCTCCGTGCTCCTGGGGCATCCGGGGGGGCCCTGCCGTTCCGGACCTCAGCTGCCCTTGGATCTGGCCACAGGAGGAGAGCCGTCCCCGGAGGGGGTCTTGGGGGGGGTGTGGCCTCGGCAAGACTGGGGGACGCTGGGGTCCACGTGCTCCTGTCCATGAAATGGGCAATGACAGCTCCCACCGCGGTTCCCAGCTTAATCCCACCGGGAAGGTCAAAGAGCCGGGACACTGAAAGCTGTTCATAAATGTTAGCTGCCGTCACTGCTGTCATTATCAGCATCTTTCTCGCCCGCCCCTCAACAGGGCCGCTGAGCAGGCGCTCGGTCAGTGGCAGCGGATTGAATGGGACAGCTTCTCCAGAAGGCAGGTGAGAGCACCGCGGCCTCCCCACCTGACAACGTGCCCTGAGGCCCCCTGTCCACTCCCAACCCCAGCCTTTCCCAGAGGAAACCCTTCCAGCTGGAGCACCCAGGAGCCGCAGGAGACCACGGAGGAACCTCTCCCTCCACTGGGTGACAGGGAGGATGTGCCAGTCCGAGGTGGGGTTAGGGTCAGGCAGCACCTGGGTTCCGCCCTGCCTTTGGCCACCAGCCTCCACGACGGAGGTCCAGCCCCGCTGTGCCCGCCTCCTGGTGTCCGTGCCCACGTTCAGTCCCATCCCAGCGGAAGAGGGCTGACCTGGGCAGGAATGTGAGGGACTCTGGGCAAGGTCGTGACCAGCACTGAGCTTCCTCCCGGCTCTCGGACCGCTCACCCCGGGAGGCCCGCGTCGTGAAGGCTCAGGCAGCCCCGGGGGAGAGGCCACACGGGAGGAGCTGAGGCCTCCTGCCCACAGCCGGGGGAGGAGCCTCCTTGGAGGCGGGCGGGGCCTTCAGGTGCCACGGGAGCCCTGCCGACACTCCAGCTGCAGCCTCACTCGAGTCCGAGCCAGGGCCACCGGGCCGAGCCACTTCTGGGTTCGGGACCCACAGAAACTGACATCGTAAGTGTGTTGTTGTAGCTGCTAAGTTTGGGGTGATTTGAACATGGCAACAGAGAGCCAATACCCCGCTTCTGCTAGCTATAGTTGTGTGACAGCAGGCAAATTAATCTCTCTTGGGTCTCAGCTTCTCACCCGAGAATAAGAATGCCTACCTCTGGGCTTCCCTGGTGGCGCAGTGGTTGAGAGTCCGCCTGCCAGTGCTGGGGATGCGGGTTCGTGCCCCGGTCCGGGAGGATCCCACGTGCCGCGGAGCGGCTGGTCCCGTGAGCCGTGGCCGCTGAGCCTGCGCGCCCGGAGCCTGTGCTCCACAGCTGGAGAGGCCACAGCAGTGAGAGGCCCGTGTACCGCAAAAAAAAAAAAAAAAGAATGCCTACCTCCAATGGATGTTATAAAAATTAAATAAGCTCTTGGCGTTGGGCCTGGAATACAGCAAATGCTGAAAAACTAGCTGTCATCATTATTATGAAATATTTACATAAATATATCACAAGATGCGAAGGGCTTGGGAAGACCTCACTTCAAACAGGTGGGTTCCAGGAAGGCTTTGTGGGAAAGTAATGCTTGACTCGGTCCTTGAAGGAAGCAGGATCTGGACCCGGGGAGATGGCGGGAGGGGCAGGGGGGTCCGCTGTGGGCAGTTCACGCTCAGCGTCAACTCGGCCGGCAGGAGGTGAGACCGTGACGGCTGGCTGGGGTCAGACTGGCGTGCTGGCGTTGAGGGGTCTGGAATTTACATGATGGGAAGTGAAGCCACTGGTTCTGAGTCAGCCCTGGGAAGGTGGCGAGAACCCCAGGCATGGCCCCCCGGCACACAGGAGCCCTTGGGAAGAGGTGCTGAATGGATTAAATTCTCCCCGACCCCCAAAGCATCCCCTCTTGGATTCTGGCAGGAGCAAATAGTAAAGAGGGTGCCTGGGGCTGGAAGGAACGGTTATCCGGCTGCTGCTGCAACTCATCTGTTTTCTCCCAAACCCAGGAATCCAGCTCTGTCTGCTGTTTGACAAACAAACGTTTGCCACTCGACCTTCCTTCTTCCCTCTGAACCCTGATTTTGTTCGTGTTCCCAACTTCCCCGCGAGTCATGTGGGGAAGAGAGGTGGGTCCCAGACCTCCAGCCCCAGAGCACAGATCATGATTGGCCCAAACCAGCCACAGGGGTCTCATCCCCTTGCCAGAGATTCGGGCCCAAGGATGTGAGGGCAAATCTGGGCAGGTTCTCCTCACGAAGGAAACAAGATGCGTTGGAAGAAGCGGCCCCTCGTTTTTCACGGTGGATGCTGTGTCTGCGTGTGATGTCTGGAATCGCCACAGCCGTCTTGTAACCACGAGAAGTGCCGTCCTGAGAGTGAGCCGATGGGAAGACGGGCAGACAGAGCCTGAGTCTGGGGCGATATCCAGAGCCACTGCCCTGACACGTGGAGCTCTCCTGCCTCCAGACTTCTGCTGAGGTGAGCCAAGCATCCTCCTTCCTCTCTGATCATGCTGAGTTTGGGTTTTCACACTGAAGGTACCAGAAGAAGGTGGGAGCGGGAGGCGGGTTCGACTCATGACCAAGCAGTCAGCTGATCGGAGTCTTTGCTGAGCACTGGTTGGGGGGGGGGGAACGTGCGAAGGGAGAGCTAGGTCACCACGCTCAAGCGGCTTCGCCACACGGCTGGGGTTCAGAACCGGCACCCGAGACCAGAGCAAGGAGCGAGGAAGGGAGAGTCCTCAGAAAGCCAGGGCTTGGAGGTGGGGAGGCCCCTGGCTGGGGCAGGTGAACACTGCATTACACCAGGAGGCAGTGAGATAAGGGGGGTGGGCTTGAGTGTTCCCCCAGGGGGCTTGAACTGGGTCCCCTGCGCCAGCCCACAGTCTAGCCCCAGGGCCCCGGCCCTTCTGGGGCCTGTGAGGTCAGACCCGCTGCGTAACGACGCTGCTGCCGTCTGCCTTGGTCGCAAGGTGACCTTTGCACTGTGGCCTCGGCGGGGACCGTGCTCACCCTCACCGAGTCCTCCCGGCTCACGCTCGTGGTCAGAGCAACACGGCTTCCCCGAGGCGTCCTCAGCAGGGCAGCAACGAGCGCCAGTCGTGTTCAATCTCAGCCCCCGGGTAATCGCCTTTCTAATGTCTTCTGGGGCAAAGCGGGAAGTACATAGGCCGCCTGTCTTGCTCTGGGGTCTGATTTCATGTGGCAACGTGACTGGGTTCAGGGAGGCCCAGGTGGCTGGTAGCACATTACTTCTGGGTGTGTCTGTGAAGGTGTTTCTGGAAGAGATGAGCGTTGGAATCGAGTGAAGATCGCCGCCACCAAGGTGTGTGGCCATCACCCAATATGCTGGGGCCAAATGTGCAAAGCGGGAGGAAGGTCAAATGCTCTCTCCTCCTCAGCTGGACACCCATCTGCTGCTGCCCTTGGACACTGGGGCTCCTGGTTCTCAGATGCTCCTCTGGACTGAATCACCCTTGCACGTGGCCTATGGTGGGACTCCTCGGCCTCCGTGACCACGTCGTCACTTCCCACAACAAATCTCTTCTCACGTGTATCTATACGTACAATACTGGTCTGTCTCTCTGGAGAACCCTGACCGAGCGCACGGTGGTCTCAGGGAAGCTTCTCTCCGGGACACCTTTTTAATGGGAAAGAATGACACAGATGGCCCGTTGTCACCCAGACTCGGGCATCTGGCAGACAGTTCCCTGAAAATGAATGAAGTAAACCTGCCAGTTCAAGAAAAACACCTGACAGCATTTGTTTAAATGGTAGCATTTGTCCTGCAATCCCACTCCTGTGCATATATCTGGAGAAAACCATAATTCAAAAAGATACACACACCCCAGTGTTCATTGCAGCGCTACTGACAAGACATGGACACAACCTAGGCATCCATTAACAGAGGAATGGATAAAGAAGGTGTGGTATATAGCTATCTATCTATCTATCTATCTATCTATCTATCTATCTATCTATCTATCTATATACACACACCGTGGAATACTACTCAGCCATAAAGAAGAATGAAATAATACTATTTGCAGTAACATGGATGGACCTACAGATTATCATACTAAGTGAAGTCAGAAAGAGAAAGACAAAGACCATATGATATCACTTATATGTAGAATATAAAAAAATGATACAAATGAACTTATCTACAAAACAGAAATAGACTCATAAACATGGAAAACAAATGTATGGTTGCCAAAGGGAAAAGGTGGGGGAGGGATAAATTAGGAGGTTCGGCTTAACACACACACACTACTGTGTATAAAACAGATACCCGGGCTTCCCTGGTGGCGCAGTGGTTGAGAATCCGCCTGCTGATGCAGGGGACGCGGGTTCGTGCCCCGGTCTGGGAAGATCCCACATGCTGCGGAGCGGCTGGGCCCGTGAGCCGTGGCCTCTGAGCCTGCGCGTCCGGAGCCTGTGCTCCGCAACGGGAGAGGCCACAGCAGTGAGGCCCGCATACCACAAAAGAAAAAAAAAAAAAAAAAAAAAACAGATACCCAACAAGTACCTACTGTATAGCACAGGGCGCTATATTCATGATCTTGTAACATAATGGAAAAGAATTTGAAACAATATCTATACAGAGATAGATAGAGGTGTATATGTGTATATATATGTGGCAATGAATCACTTAGCTGGACACCTGAGACTGACACAACACTGTCAATCAACTCCAATTTTTTAAAAAAGAATTATTACTGGAAAAAATAAGATATTTGCCAGGAAAAAGAACGGTACCATTTGAACTCACAAGAGGAAATTCTAATTTTGGAAAAATTGTGCTACTTCTGTAATCTTAACAGCTTTCCAACATTTAAGGACATTTCTGAGAGCAGGGATAGTATTAATAAAAGTGAACTTTTGCATAAAAAGTGTCAATATTTGGACGCATGATTCAATGAACCGATATCTTCCAAATGACCTACGTGGGATGTTGTGAAATCACGCCTTGAGGAAGGAGCCACTCAGAGTGCAAAACACACCGGTAGATATTCACGGAACAGAGTAGAAAAGGGTCGCTGACTGGGTGTCAGGCTCCACATTACAGCGAACCTTTAAGAAAATACTACTTGTTGAGTTTTGGTGTGGCATCAAGGAAAAAACTATCCAACATTCTCTGTTAATAAAATACTCCACACCACATACCTGTGTGAGGCCGAATCTTCTTCGCGTATTTCCACCAGAACAATGTATCAGAGAGACTGAATGCAGAAGCAGATGTGAGAATCCAGCTGTCTCCTATTAAGCCAGGCAGTAAGAAGTGTGCAGAAATGTAAAATAATGCCAACAATGTACAATAAATAGTGAAAAATACATAATAACAGATACAAATATAAAAATATATAACAACAATTTAAAATAAATGTAAAAGTGTCTAGAATTGTTTTTTTAAAATATAGTTATTTTCATTAAAATGTAATTATATTACATGTATTTATGGTGATTTTTAGTAAATTGGTAAGTAAATATTTAACTTTTTCATTTTGATTTTTAATATGGTATGTATCGATAGCTACTGCTCCATAAACTAAAGCCTTCTGGGGTCCTTGATGTGAGGTCCTTGATGGTTTTTAAGGCTGTCAAGGAGCCCAAGACCCCTCAAGAGCCAGATGGACTTGAGCAGCTCAATGCAGGCCCTGATTCCAAGGCCAGGTGCAAGGGGCAGGCTGTGCAGAGCCTCGCGGGTCCCCTGCCCTCTGCCTTCTCTCACCTGTGATCGCTCAGACGTCTCCCGAAGGCCTCAGCACAGAAAGGCGTGAGCCAGGCGTCCCGGGAAGCCGAAGGACTCTGCTGGCCGCAACGTGGGGTGTGCGGGAGCCTGTGAGGTAGGCGTCCAGTCAGTCGGCTCCACCCTCATTTGTCCTGTAGCCTTTTCTCCTGCTGCCTTGGGCCCCTGAGGACAGGGCACCAAGGCCACAAGCCAGGCCCACAGGTGGATCATCCTTAGGTCCCCTCTTTTAACAGGAGATGTCCTCTTTCCCCCATTTTGTAGGGAAAATCGCCCTGAGATCGGATCAGAGAGGGTACGCGAGCCGCCAGGGTGCACAGCGCCGGGCCCTTTCTCCAGCAGGGTGTGGAGCCCGGGAAGCCGCAGGGACGGAGGTGGCAGGCGGCAGCAAGTTGAGCGGTGCTGCGAGCCCGTGGGGGGCGGGGCGGGGAGGAAGAGCGAGGCAGGCTCGCCGGCCGCCGCGCATGGACGCCCGCGGGGCCCGTTCTCCCGCTGTCAGCCACGAGCTGAGAGCTCGTGCCTGAGGCCGGCAGCCGAGGGGTGTGTCCGCGAGGCCGCGGTGCCCCCAGGTCCAGCAAGACCTTGGCTTGCCCAGGGCAGAGCCATGGGGCTGGGGGGCTGGTGTGTCGCTCGGGCTCCAGGCTCGCCCCCAGCTCCTCAGAGCAGCTTACTGTCGGGGACACCAGAGGCCTGGCCAGGTTGTGGACCTGTCCAGGGCCCAGCTCTGCCATGGTCTGGACCCAGCAGGTGGCCCTGGAGGGGGTCCTGCCCGGCTCACAGCCGCGTCGGCCTGGCGCAGGAGGTCCACCGAGCCCAGCTTTGGCCCGGCAGGCCCGGCCCCGCCCCGCCCCGCCCCGCCCCGCCCCTCAGGGAGCGCAGGCCCTGAGCAAAACAGGTGCGAGCTCACCGCGGCGTCCATTCGGCCATTTGGCCGCTCCTGCTGGGGCCTGGTCTCCCGTCCCCATCCTGTGGCCTGGACTCGGCCTCCGCTCCTGGTCTCCTCTGCTGTTCTCTGTCGGAATGATATTCGAATTCAGGTCACTTTGGGCTCAAAGGCCCATTTCCAGACCCAGGGCAGAGTCCTCAGAAGACGGGGGTCAGCCTGCACCCAGGCATCACCCAGGCAGCCCGGGGCGGGGCAGGGTGGCCTGGGCCCATTCCCAGCACTTGCCCAGCTCCTGCGCCCCGTTCCAGCGGCTTGCAGCAGCAGGCGGAGACTGGAGGGCCCTCGCCGCACGGGGCCGCGGGCCACGGGCGAGCAGCCGGGGGGCTCCACGGCCCGCCCTCCCCTTCCCCCCTCTCCCCACGAAGCAGCTTTCCAGGAACTCTTCTCCGATCCTTGTGCGTGTTTCATTTAAATGCTCCCAGGGCACATGTGCCCCGGTAGGAGGGGCGTCTGGATTTAATCAGAATGACAGCGGAGCGGTCTGGGCCGCCCGCCCCGGGCTTTGCTGAGTGGGCTCGGTGCCAGCCGGTCCGCAGCACGGCCGTCCCGTCCTCGTGCCCTTCCCGCCGCCCCACCGGCCCCGCGGTGCCTGTGTCTCCCGGCCTGCAGAGCAGGAGGCGGGCCCAGCTTCCCCTCCAGCACCTTGTCCTGTCCCCTCAGACGGGAGCTGCCCCCCGGGGCACCTGCGCTTGGGAGAGGCCACAGGGTCAGGCCTGTTCTCGGCCCAGGAGGCCGTCAGATGACGGTCCAGGGCACTGGGGACTGGGCCCTCGGGGGCCTGCAGAGGCCGGGCAAGGTGACGACGACGTGAGAGTAACGGTGGTGACAACGGTAACTCACTGAGCTCCGTCTCGGGGTCAGCAAGGACCAAGCAGTGCCACAAAACGGCCCAGGGCAGACCTCTCAAGCCCACGGAGAGAGCTTTTACCGTGGAGGGAGCGGAGCGGGGGTGGGGGCCACACGTGGTGAGTGACGGGCCATGGATGCTCTTTGTAAGGGAAGCGCGGGGAGACACACAGGTACCAATGTACTGAAGCACAGACGGGCCCTGCGGGTGGGGACGGAAGGGAGGGAGCCCTGCTGGACAGGAGTAGCCACAGCCGGGGCCCCAGACTCCCTTGGGGTCCAGAGAAGGGAAAGCAGCCCCAGGAACTGGGAGGGGCAGCAGAGGAGAAACACAAGTGCTGGGGTCCCGGCTCCATCACCCACCGCTGATGCCTTACTGAGCCTCGGTCTGCTCAGCTGTGAAATGGGTCCGGTGAGGGCACCAGCCTCACAGGCCGGGAGGATCGAATGCGAGCGTCTGAAGAGGCAGGCTTGGCCGACAAACGTCGTTTCTGTCTTGCCTTCTGTCTCTCGAGCAGAGACACAGTGGAAAAGAGGAGCTCTGGGGAGAAGCCAGCAGGGCCCAGCCTCGCGGAGCAGATGACATAGGTGTCCCACTCCCGTCTCCGCTGGTCCTCAGGACGAGAAAGTGATGGTGTGAGTGGCCATGGGTGCAAGTAGCTGAACGCCCGACTCACTGACCTAAGAGCCAAGAGCCGGGAGACTGTTCCGCCCTCCCCCCGGGGCAGCTGGTCTCCCAGGACTGCTCCCTGCAGAAGCAGAGAGACAGAAGCCCCCGCTGGACACCCCTAGGCCTTGCCGCGGCCCAGTCCTGCCAGCAGCCAGGCGGGTCGCCTGAGCCAGGGCGGGTCACTCCGGGGGGCAGGTCTTGCTCCCGTCGGTGAGGGACAAAGGGACGGCCGGCGGCGTCTACCGCAGGCAGGGGTACATCCAGGAAAGGAACCACGGCGGGCTTGGTGTGCAGCTCGCTCGAGTCTGGGAGTTCCCAAGTCTGGACTTTTCTGGCCACGTCCTGCGGCGCAGCCGGGGAGACGGTGGGGACGCGGGGCGGAGGCGGCAAACGAGGGCTCTGGCCAGGTAGGGGCTCCAGGCCCTGCCCCTGCTGCCGGCCGAGGGCCCCTCTCCCACCAGCCGGCCGTGTCCCCCCAGGAGGCCCAGCTTTCCACCCCGAGTCCTATTGCATCCGGCACCAGGTGTAGCCCTGCTCAGGCCTGAAGACAAGACTCTTGGTAGGTGGGAGGGTTGAGGCAGAGAGGCCCTAAGGCCCAAGCCCAGGAGGGAACCTCACGGGTCAGCGGGACAGGTCGCAGAGGGGGCGCTGCAGCTCCCGGAGCAGGACTCCCTCCATGACAGTCGGTCGGAGATCCCCTCCCGTACCAGCCACACCCTCCCACCTGGCCCCTATACTGTCCTCCAAGACACAGCTCAAGCCTTACCTCCTGCACAACCGCAGGCCCTCCAGGGGGCCTCACTCTCTCCTCCGGCTCAGCCCTGGGCCCGTCTCACCAGGTACCTTTGTGGGGGGCATGATGGCTTCACGGGGCAGCTAGGGGCACCGACTCCAACCAACTCTGTCACTCTGAACCCCTGCTGTGCCGCTGCCTGGCTGTGTAGCTTTGAGGAAGTTACTTACGCCCTCTCTTTATGCCTTCCTGTCCTCATTTGTAAGCTGGAGATGATCACTGACCAATTGTGAGAATTAAAAGAGTTAGTATGTATAAACTGCTAGAACAGTGCCTGGCGTCGAGTACGTGCTATCTCAGTGCTAGATATCATCACCACCACCCCCACCGCCGTCACCCCCACCCCCACCAGCATCACCACCACCACCACCACCATTATCACCACCACCATTATCACCAGCATCACCGCCATCAAAACCACCCCCACCAGCATCACCACCATTATCACCATCACCACCATCACCATTATCACCACCACCGTCACCATGACCGTCACCATCCTAGTTGACTCTCCAGCTCCCTTTTCTACTAGCTGCGTGGCCTCAGGTGAACTGCTGAACGTCTGTGCTGTCCCCTCTCCCATAAGTGGCAGTAACACCACCTCCATTCCCAGGTGCCTCTGAGGATCAAAGCCCCTGACCTCTGATGACACCATAGCACATATTGGGTGGCCGTCTTCTCACCTGATCTTCTCAAGGACCTAGGAGGGTGGAAGTACTCCTATCCCTATTTTACAGATGGGGAAACTGAGGACTGGGGAAGGCAGAGATCTGCCAAAGCCTCGGAGCTAGTGGGTGGTGGAGCCGGGAGACCACCCTGCGACTGGCCAGAGCTGGACTTGTTTGTGCCCCTTCCTGACTGTCTCCTTGTTGGTGATTCTCAGCTCTGAGTGCATGTCAGTGAGCCTGGGTGCTTCGTGACAAGGGTTCTGACGGGGCTGCTCTGGCTGGGCCTGGGCATCGGGGCTTCTCAAGTGCACCAGCTGTGCTGAGAGCCCTGCACGAGCTCAGTTTTGGAACTGGGCCACCCGGACCCCTCCCTGGGTCACCCACGTACCTGGAACTCGGTGACCGCCCCTCACTGGCCAGCACGTTGGGCTGTGTAAGCAGCTGGCAGTTCCTGTGTGGGAGGTGGCCTGGCAGCCCTAGCAGAGGGTCGGGTGGGTAAGGGCTGCAGCTGCCGCTAAGGCTCAGCCTCCAGCCCCGGGCAGGGTGATCGGGAGCAGGGCTGCCGCAGTGAGGCCCAACTGCTCTGGGAAACACACTCTGCAAACAAGAGCCACAGCTGTGGGCCAGTGCTGGGCGGCTGCCTTCCACGTGCGCCTGGATGGCGCCGCAGCGGCGCGGCCGGGCCCCCTGGCACTGGCGATGCACACCAGGTGCCAGCCTCCACGGCAGCTGCAGTTCCAGGGCCGGGGCACTGCTTTGGCATCGTTAGCATGGCCTGGTCAGCCCCCAGGGCTCCCCCAGAGGCTGTCCCCTGACCACCTCCTCACCTCGCTTTAGCCACAAGGCTCACGGGGAGACACTTCCTCCCAAAACACGAGACACAACGCCCCTTGAAGGAGCCTCCCCTGGGCCAGCCTTTCACACGTGTGACCCCCTTACCTTCACTGAGCATGCTGCCCCCATTTCACAGGTGGGGACACGGAGGCTCAGCGGGGTCCAGCAGCTTGCCCAGGGGCACACAGCAAGCCCGTGGCAGAGCGGGATCCAAGCTTAGACCCTCAGGGCAGGTGCCCACAGCTGCCCAGCAGATATTTGCTGACGGCAGCGAAGAGGTGGGTGGGGTACACCCATGTCCCCGTGCAGTGGAAGGAGGGCCTCCAAGGCAGGGGCAGGCCTGAGCTGCAGATCTGGCCACACCCGCTACGAGGCCAGCACACAATGACATCTGTACAGTTTGATCTCTTTGGTAGGGTGTGCCCTCCTGTTGCCCCCACCTCCACTTACCTCCTGGTCTGCACCTGGCCATGCCCCCTCCACTGTCACTGCTCCTGGCCCTTGGCTGGCGGGTACGGACACAGAGGCCAGGTGTGAGTGGGGGGCTGGACTCCTGTCGCCTGCCCCTCCCCGACCCGGGCGATTCCACGCACGGGTCCTGCTCCCCTAAGTGTGACAAAAGCACCTGGAGACACGGTGACAGTCCCTGCCACTGGTTGAAGTGCCACAGAGGGCCACAGGTGTCAGGAGCCGCAGCTGGGAGCTGGAGGGCGAGTCCTGAGGGGCCTCCGGCCTGCAGGGGCGCCCCCAGACCCGACTCCGGGGACCGGCTCCAAGCCTGCCCAGCCAGGCTCTGAGTGACAGGCGGGGGGCGTGGACTCCCGGTCGGGCCTGCAGGAGCTCCCACTTGCTCGTGGGGCCTGTTTCCCTTATGTTGAAATATGGGGTTGGATGAAACCCATGGTTTGCATTTTCAACACATATAACTCTTTGAACCATCTTTCCTCCAAAAAAATTTTTCTTAAGCATGGAACCCCAATATTCACTTATTCCAAACGATATTGACCACGAGTGTGTAGACTAGAATTGCAGCTCCCGGGGGTCGGGTGGGGGAGCCTGGGGGTTTTGCCTGGCCACCCCCCAGGGCAGCCTCTGCGGGGCCCATGGAACCTGCTTCTCTAGGGAACCCAGTCGGAGAATGTCTGGACTGGGCCACTTCAGACCCTTCCAGTTTGGCCTGGGAGACCCTGGCAGTGGGTCTCGCCTCTGCGCGCTGAGGGCTCTGCCAGGCTCAGGGGCGCCCGCCCTTGGTTAATGCTCGGCTGTCAACGTCCTGAAATGCTTCATACGCGCCCGACTGTTCATTTTCTGTGGGCCGCACAGCGAGGTCGCTGGCCCCGGCTCTGAGCCTCTGTCTCCTCATCTGCAGAAGAGGTGGGGGAACTGACGCCGCTGCGGGGCTGTGATGAGTGACACGTGCTGGGCGCCGCGTACCGAGGTAGGCGTCTGGCCAGGTGGACCCTCTCCCGCAGATCCACCGCACAAGATGCCCGACCCGCAGGGGACGCTCGTGCACGGGCGCCACTGATCCGGCTGCAGAGTCACCTCCTCCTGCTGGCCGGCGAGCAGGCGGTCAGTGAGGGGGGGGTGTCTCTTGGCAGGTTCCAGCCTCCAGATCCCGTGCTGAGGACACCAGCGTCCACCCCGGTGCCTGGGCAGAAGACCAGCCCCCACGCTGCCCTCGACAGCCCCGCCCGTGGACCCTCCCGCCCCTCGCCCATCCGCCCAGCAATTTCACTTCCCAGTCCCGGTGGGCGGGGCGGGGCGCGGCGGGCGGAACATCGCCGCGCCCACGCAGAGTCCGCATCCGCTCAGGTGCAGCTGGGCCGCAGGCCTCGGAGCCCACCGCGCCTGATGGAGCGGCTGCCAGCACGTGGGCCGGGGGACTGCTCTCCGCTCTCACAGGCCTGGGCTGCAGCCGCACGGGTGGTCACTCCCCAGGGCCCGGACGAGCTGCAGAACGGTCGTACTGGGGGAGGGGCGGCCGGGGCCTCCAAACCGGGCCCTGGGCCTGGGCCACCCTCCTCGGACCACTGGGCAGGCTCAGTGTGTGATCAGAAAGGCAAATGGCTCATGTGAACAGGCTGTCAAGTTCACGGAAACTTCCAGAAGCAGTGGCCGAGCAACCTGGCCTGAAGTGAGCCCTCTCACCGGTCTCGGCCTCGGCCACCTCAGGGCCCTTCCGGGTAACTCCTGCAAACTCCTGCATCCTCTAGGTCCTCCTGGCCGCTGGAAGGAGGGCCTCACCAGCCAGAGGGAAACGCTGTGTGAGAGGGAAGCTGGGTCCTAGCCAGGTGTGGCCAGAGATCTGCTGGGGACAGGACAAGCACTCACCCTCTCTCGGTCACCAGGGGGGGCAGCAGAGGCCTGGCTCCCTGCAGGCTGGCCGCCTTGGTCCTGGACTCACCGGGGGCCGTGGTGGGGCCCCTGGGCCAGGCTGTGACTTTGCTGTTCCCACAGGATCAGGGACCCCCAGAGCTGAGCGACCACCCAGAGGTCAACTTGCCCAGGCCTTGGGACCCCAACCCTGCAGAGGCCAGCGGGATCTTGGCAAAGGCGGCCACTGAAAGGGCTCTGAGTGGGTGTCTTAGGACTAACACTGGTGATACTGCATGGCACTGACACTCGAAGGTCTGTAAAGCTCAGAGGGTCAGACGTTAACGGGCACAGAGCGGATGCTTGCTTAATGTTTTCTCCTCCAATCACCACATAGCCCCCCCAAGAGGCTGTTCACTCTTGCGGGGAGAGAAGGGACAGCTTCCCATGCCCCCGAAATGAAGCCTGTTCAGGGCAGTGAAGGAACAGGAACTAGCACAGGGGCATCTCAGATGGAACAGCTGTGTTAGGGACCTCCATTCCCAGCCCGCAGATGAAGAGACTGAGGTTCAGAGAGGAACACATACAGCCAGCAGGCCGCAGGTCTTGGACTCCGGTGATCACCTGCCCAGCTGAGCCCCACCCTGCCCAGGGCCCACACAGGGGCCTGGTGGAAAGAGCTGGACTCCTTGGCAGCCCAGGGGCCGTGCCTTCCTGCAGAGCCCTCTGGACCCTCCCTCTCTCTAGCTTCCACCAGGCTCACTCCTTCCCTGGACTTCCTGGGGCCACTCGGTCACCATGGGCCCAACGACCACACACAGGGGCCACTTGTGTCCTGCTCGTCCCACCTGGCTGTGTCCCCGGCACCCCCCGTGGTGCCCATCTCTGGGGATGGCCTCCCGGGACCCTGGACTCTCCGCGCCCTGGACTCCCGGGACTCCCTCCTCGTTCCCTCCACAGCCTCCTCTCCCCCGGCCCCGGGGGTGGGGGGACGGGTCCCAAAGGTGCACAGGAAGCTTGGTGGGTGACGGGCATGTTTGGTATCTTGGTCGTGGTGATGGTTTCATGACTGACTGCAAACGTCAAAACTTAAATCGCACATTTCAAATATGTGAAGTCTATCCTGTGTCACTTATGTCTCAATGAAGCTGTTTAAAAAATGGACAGCAAAGGGGAGGCCAGTGGGATGCCAGGAGAATGGTGAGGGAGGGGACGGAGGAGCTCGGGTGGGGGGCAGGTCCGGGGAAGAGGGCTGCCGTCCCGGAAAGGGTCAAGAGCAGGGGCAGAAGCCAGTCTGTCACGTGACAGGGGAAACTTCCCATCAAGGTGAAACCCCTCACGTTGCAGCTGGTGAAATTAACCAAAGGAAAAACACCTTAGATGAGTCTCAGAGGAAAAAAATATTTTCAATCTGGAGACTAAAGAAATAATTCTATTAACTTCCAGGAAGAAAAAATTTACATTAAATTCACCACTTCCTTAAAATAATAAATTCTGAGAACAGGCAGTACACACTGACAGCTCTGAGAGAAAATGATTCTGGTCCAAGATTTATGCATTTATGCAAGATTTTATGTTACCCTGTGTGGCAGCAGCAGGAAGACTTTCCCACTTAAGCAAAAGCTCTGAGATTATGCCCCAGGGGACCTCAGTCCAACGAGAGGCGGTACCCATAGGAATAAGGAAGCGGGACAGCTGAAGACAGACAAAATCTACACTTAGAGGCAAATCCAAACAACCGTTAAGATGTGGTTAAGAAAACAGGATACAACTGCCATAAATAACTTAAAAAGAAAATTTAATAGGCTAAAACAAATAATGTCAACCAACTGGGCCTTCCTTTGCCTAGGGTGCCAATAAAAACAAGGAAGGGTGGGGTTGGGAGGGGGCAGGAGGCAACCTGGGTGAATTTCCTCAAATCACCTGGAGAGGACTCACAACCCATGCAGCGAATCAGAAACCCAGGAGGTCAGATACGTATTTTAAAATACGGTAACCACAAGAATATTAAGAACAGAAAGAATAGCTGTCAAGCAACTAGTGAAATTAAATAAAATATAGTCAATCTACCAATAGTTAGAAAATAAAGAAAATAAGCAAACACACACACTCATACACACATGACAAAAACAAAACCAGAACAAGTACCCCAAGATGAGATGAAGGAGAAATGACAAACATATCACTGGTTTGTATATCAATAACTAGAAATAGATCTGATCCTTTTCTAAAAAGACAAAGGCTCTTAGATTTGGTAAAAAAATAAAATAAAATAACAAAAACACATCAAAATCTAACTGAAATCTATAAGAAAACACCTAAAAGAAAGGAAATCAAGGGACTTCCCTGGTGATCCCAATGCAAGGGGCCCGGGTTCGATCCCTGGTCCGGGAACTAGATCCCGCATACCACAACTAAGAAGCCCACGTGACGCAACTAAAAAAACAAAAAAACAAAAAACTCCAAAACGATCCCGCATGCTGCAACTAAAGATCCCATGTGCTGCAACTAAGACCTGGCGCAGCCAAAATAAATAAATATTTAGAGGAAAAAAAAAAAGAAAGGAAATCAGAAAGGTTAAAATTTAAGTGAGACAAGACAGGCCAGGAAAGGCAGAGCACGGGAGATAAAAGCTCCAGTGTTAAAAGTGGAATTCTACGCACAGGACAAGAGAGACGGCTTCTTGTCGCTGAAGCGTATAATCTACAACAGTAACCCTTTCAAACGTGCTCACTGAAATATATCAAATGGACAAACGAGCTGCATGGACCACACACCTGTGTTTGACAGTCCTGACGGCAGAGTCCCTAAACCATCACAAATGGACTGTTCTCGAGGTTCTCTAGTCCTTAAGGCCCTTTTTTGCCTAAATGAACGTTTTTGGTTTTGAGATCATTGTAGATTCACATGCAGCTGTAAGAAATGACACAGAGACCCTGTGTGGCCTTTATCCCAACGTGCAAAACTACAGTAAAACGTCACAACTGGGATGCTGGCCTCAATGCACTCAGGACCCAGAACATCCCCACCCCAGCGGGGGCTCCTCCTGTTGCCCTTTGTAGCCTCCCTCCGGCCCCCACTTTCCCCATGACCCCTGGCAACCGCAAGTCTGCTCTGCACTGCCTGTCATCTCAGGGGTGAGGCACCAATGGACCCTGCCTGCAGCACGTAACCTTTGGGGACTTCCTCGCCACCCATCCGCGGTGCTGCACGCACCCATCATTTGTTACTCTCGTTGCCAGGCGGCGTTCCTTGGTGTGCACGTACGTACCACAGTTGGTTTAACCATGCACCTGCCGGCGGACATCTGGATTGTTCTGGTTTTGGCTGCTGCAGATAAAGCTGCTGTGAATATTCATGTACAGGTTTTGGTGTGAGTGTAAGTCTTCGTTTCTCTGGAGTAAATGCTGGAGGGTGCAGTTGCTGGCTCATGTGGAAGCCACGTGTTTCATTCCATCGTTTCACAGGGGACTGCCAAACTGCCCTCCTGAGAGGCTGCGCTGTGTCCGCTCCCAGCAGCAACATCTGAGAGATCCAGGTTTTCTGCATCCTCACCAGCGTTTGGGTGTGGCTGCTATTTATTTTAACCCTTCTGATATATACGTGATATATACATGTACAGCAGTTCTAATTTTCATTTCCCTAAGACTAATGATTTGAACATCTTCTCATGTGCTTATTTGCCATCTCCTCTTCGGTGAAATGTCTGTTCATGTCTTTTTCCCGTTTTCTAACTGGACTGTGTTTGTAGTGTTGAGTTTTGAGCGTTGTCTGTATATCCTACACGCTAGTCCTTTGTCAGAGCTGTGGTTTGCAAATATCTTGTCCGGTGTGAAGCTTGTCCTTCCATCCTCTTAACAAGGTATTTCACAGAGGGAAAACTTTTAACTTTGATGAGGTTCAACGTATCAATTTTTTCCATTCATGGACTGTGCTTTTGGTGGCAACTCTAAGAGCAAAAACTCTCCTGTAGGCCCTAAGAGATTTTCTCCCATGTTTTCTTCTAAAAGTTTTATAATTTTACATTTAAGTCTGTGATCCATTTTGGGTATTTTTTTTTTATTCTGGAAAAGTGCACATAATATAAAATTTACCATATTCAAGCACACAAATCCGTGGCATTAAATCCATTCACAATGTTCTGCAACCATCACCACCAACTACTTCTTTTTCCTCATCCCAAACGTAAAGTCTGTACCCATTAAGCAGTCACGCCCCATTCCCTCCTCTGCCCCCGCCTCCTCCCCAGCCCCTGGCAGCCACAAACCCACTTTTTGTCTTTGTGGATTTGCCTATTCTGTATACATTTTGAGTTAATTTTTATATAAGGTATGAAGCTTTTATATATATATGGTATATATAATTAATTTTTGTCTGTTGGTCCTGCATCCTGCTGAACTCACTTATTAGTTTTGTTTTTGTTTTTTTTTTTTTTTTTTTTTTTTTTTTTTTTTTTTTGCGGTATGCAGGCCTCTCACTGTTGTGGCCTCTCCCGTTGCGGAGCACAGGCTCCGGACGCCCAGGCTCAACGGCCACGGCTCACGGGCCCAGCAGCTCCGCAGCACGTGGGATCCTCCCGGACCGGGGCACGAACCCGCGTCCCCTGCATCGGCAGGCGGACTCTCAACCACTGCGCCACCAGGGAAGCCCCACTTATTAGTTTTAATTGTATTTTGTAGAACATTTTTTTACATAGACAATCACGTCATTTGTAAATATGGACAGTTCTAATTCTTCCTTTCTAATTGATAGGCCCTTTCTTTCTTTTTCTTGTCTTATCTCACTGGCTAGAACTTCCAGTACTATGTTGAACAAGATTGGTAAGAGTGGAATCCTTGCCTTGTCCTTGATCTTAAAGAAAAAGATTCATTCTTCCCCATTAGGTATGACTTTAGTTGTAGGGTTTTTACAGATGCTTTTTATCACATTGAGGTAGTTCCCCCATTAATCCTGCTTCGCTGAGAGGTGGTTTTTTTTTTTTTTTTATCATGAATAAGTGTTGAATAGTGTCAAATGCTTTTTCTGCATCTACTGATAATTAAATATCAGTTAATTAAATAAACCTAAATTTAAATTCTCCACCTGGAAACATATCCTTTTTCGAGTTCCTTTGTAGCAAGTGCTAAAACAAGTCACACTTTAGGTGACAAAGAAAGCCTCAGTGACTGGGGTTACCACCTTGTGCCAGTTTGCCCAGCATCAAAGGACTTGAGTCCTGAGAAGCCGCTCAGAGCCAGAAAAACCAGGACGCTTGGACACCCAGGCACTATCCAGGCAGAATCCAGAAACCATGACACATTAAAATGAATAATTAAGGGCTTCCCTGGAGGCGCAGTGGTTGAGAGTCCGCCTGCCGATGCAGGGGACACAGGTTCGTGCCCTGGTCCGGGAAGATCCCACATGCCGCGGAGCGGCTGGGCCCGTGAGCCATGGCCGCTGAGCCTGCGCGTCCGGAGCCTGTGCTCCGCAACGGGAGAGGCCACAACAGTGAGAGGCCTGCATACCGCAAAAAAAATAAAAATAAAAATAATTTTAAAAAATAATAATAATAATAAAAAGTTTGTTACAATTCCCAATTGGAATTTAAAACATAACCTAACTGACTACTTTAACAAAAAGAAAACCAAAACTGTAATCACAAGGTATCTAGAAAATAACATAATGAAATTCCTAGATTTTTATACCTAGGGGATACAGTTCAAGCTGAACTAAAAGGCATATGCATGACCTGAAATATTTTCATTATTAAATGTAGGGTATAAGGCATTCAAATCAAAAGTTGGAAAAGAGAAAAAAACCCAAAGAAAGTAGAAGAATGAAAGATAAAGCAGAAAAAAATAAATTAGGAGACAGAAAAATGCATATTGATAGATTCATCTGAGAGATACTTTTTAAAAATATTTTATTTTTTAAAATTTTATTTATTTATTTATTTATTTATTTATGGCTGCATTGGGTCTTCATTACTGCGTGCGGTTTTCTCTAGTTGCGGTGAGCAGGGGTTACTCTTCATTGAGGTGTGCTGACTTCTCCTTGTGGTGGCTTCTTTTGTTGTGGAGCGCGGGCTCTAGGTGTGCAGGCTTCAGTAGTTGCGGCATGTGGGCTCAGTAGTTGTGGCTTGTGGGCTCTAGAGTGCAGGCTCAGTAGTTGTGGCTCACGGGCTTAGTTGCTCCGTGGCATGTGGGATCTTCCCAGACCAGGGATTGAACCTGTGTCCCCTGCATTGGCAGGCAGATTCTTAACCACTGGACCACCAGGGAAGTCCTGAGAGATACTTCTTGATTAAACAAGCAAACAATAAAATATCTTAACTTCTAGTTAATCTAATCCAGAAAATAAGAAACTGGGACATAGAGTGAAGCATAAGAAAGGGGGTATAATGACCAATGAGAAGACTTTAAAAATTACAAAACAGGCATAATCCTATACTAATATATTCTAAATGTTATTGAAATACATAATTTTCTAGAAATACATGTGATCAAAATTGACCTAAAGAAGTAGAAAATCCAGGACTTCTCTGGTGGCACAGTGGTTAAGAATCTGCCTGCCAATGCAGGGGACACGGGTTCAATCCCTGGTCTGGGAAGATCCCACATGCCGTGGAGCAACTAAGCCCGTGCACCACAACTACTGAAGCCTGGGTGCCTAGAGCCGGTGCTCTGCAACAACAGAAGCCACCACAATGAGAAGCCCGCGCACCACAACGAAGAGTAGCCCCCACTCGCGACAACGAGAGAGAAGCCCCTGTGCAGCAATGGAGACCCAACGCAGCCAAAATAAATAAATAAATAAAAATTAAAAAAACAAGTAGAAAATCCAAACAAACCAATAAACACAACCAAAGAAGAAACTGCAAAAATAATTTAAAAGTTACTCCAAGGAGGGCCCTAGACTCAGAAGGTTTTATAGTCAAGTTCTTCCAAACAGTCAAGGAAACTTGATATCCAATTTATTTTACCAGGATAGCTTAACCCTGATAGCAAAACCAAAGATAACACAGAAAAGAAGAGGAAATACAGACGGCTCTCACTATGGCTTTGAAAGCAACCCACTGGAAACAAATACTAGAGACTGGATCTCCCTGAGAAAGAACACTGCACTCTGACCAAGTATGGTTCATTCAGAAATCCAAGGACAGCTCCACATGAGAAGATCCATTTTTGGAATTCCTCACATCTACACACCAAAAGAGAAAATCCCACTTGATAGCACTATCATCCATTACTTCTTCTGGGGGGGAGAGTGTGTTTGTGTGTTATTTTGTAACTTTTTATTTTGAAATAATTTCAAACTGACAGAAAATTTGGGGGAATCGTAGGAAGAACGTCCACACACCTTTTCCCCAGTTCCCTCAATTGTTAATATTCGATGACACTGCTTATCGTTCTCGTCTATATTACGTTGCAGACATGATGCCTCTTTACCCCTAAATACTTCTACGTCACCTCCTTTCTTAATGAAGATCAACGACTTTAACTCCCAGCACCGGCATGACTGCAGAACCACCCCAGGGTAAAGCCACAAAACGTTCCCAACGCGCGTAAAATAAGGTCAAGAGACTCACACCCAGGTTCCAGAAGAGGCGGCCCCACCTTTGCGCGCACCGTGACAATCACACGCCGAGCCGCTCCGGAAAGGGTGGCCTTCATTCTCCCCTCCCCGAGTTCAGTGACCTCACGTGCGGCCGGACACGTGCCAGGTGGGGGGACTGAGGCCTCGGAACCGGCAGGCACCGCCAAGCAGCACCCGGTGGTCCTCGGGGGCCGGCCGACCCGCGCGCTTTCCGACACAGCACACCTGACCTGGCACGCTTGCGCAAACGCCCACCCAACCCAGCTGGGGGCGCGTGAACGGCCCCACCCACCACGGAGGCGGGGCGCGGGGCGTGTCGTAATCAGGCCCCCCCGGGGTTTGAGTTGCGGGCGCTTTGTGTCCGAGGCTCGGTTACCTCGTCTGTCTGTCTGTCGTCTGTCTGGGGTGGGAGAGACCGGGACGCACCAAGGCCCTTGGGGCAGTGTCTCACCCACATGCTGCTGGTCAGCCCTGCAGAGCTGGGAGGGCCGCGGGGGCCGCAGGACTCACAATGAGCTGCAGGGCTGACCCCGAGATCTCTTCCAACCCAGGGGGCCCCAGTGGTGGAAAGGGGGCCGTGGAAGGACTCAGGACCCCTCTCCCACTCGCCTACCCCCAGACGCGCCCCATGGGTCCACACACACCCGCAGCACACGTTCTCACGTGGGTCCACAGCACTCGCAGGCGGTCAGACACGCACCTACACCTGCTCCCCACTTTATGTCCAAGCTCCGCAGAGGCCTCGGGAGCCCGTGAGCAGCACTGCCATATCCGCCAGGAGGCCAAGGCACGAAAGGCCACAGAAGGTACAGCACTGCAAGGCCGCACCCCAGGGAGCTGGCTCTGGGCCGAGGCTGCCGGTCAGCGTGTCTCTGCGTGTGCGGCCACCAGACGCAGCTGCAGGTGGCCCTCCCCCTTGCGCCGGGTTCCGCCCCCTGCGCAGCCCCCAGGAACGCCCCTCCTGCAGCCGGACCAGCAGACGCCCCTCTGCCACCGCAGGCAGCGCCAGGTGGCACCTGGCCAGGGTTCCGGGCGCTGAGGGAGGCGGGTGTGGCCTGCCGGCAGCCCCCAGTGACAGATGAGGCGCGAGTCCCACAGGCAGTGGGGCGCTGACCCCAGCTGGGGGTCCCCTGGCTCGGCCCATCCATCAGCGTGACAGGTGGAGCCCCAGGGCAGGTGGGGCCGGGCAGGCGGGGGGAGGCTGAGCCTCCAGCAGCCGTACACATGGGCACCCCCGGGAGGACAGGGCTCGCGGTCTCTCTGCCTGGTGCAGCTGGGCAGTCAGACCGTGGCTGCGGCTCCGCCTTCCTGATGGGCTGCCCTCCCGCTGGCCATGCCCTAAGCACGCCAGTCCAGGCCCACAGGGGACGCCTGCTCATTCATCGCCCCGCGGCCACACCTGCCCTCCCCAGCTCAGGTCAGCCAGCTGACTGCTGCGTTTTAGCAGGACGGCTGGAGCCTTCCTTCCCCGACTCCTGCGTGGCCCAGCTCCGACCACCATGCCCGGATGGCAGGTGTCACCCTACTGGGTGCAGCGGTGGCTGCTAGGGTGTCTGTGGGCCGTGGGCCTTGGGCCCCGCAGCCCCAGGTGCGCCCAGCGGGACTTAAAGCGTAGTGGGTGGTGGCGTGGCCCTGTCCACGGGGCAGGGGGCCAGGGCAGGGTGACCCCCAGCCTGAGCGAGATGGGGACCCAGCTTGTGTTTAGGGGAATTGTGTGTCCTCCTGTCCCGCACCATCCTGACTCACTAAAAAGCATCATCCTCGTCAAAGCGAGTCTGGCCCCACCCGGTCGCACCCTGCGGTCACTATGGACGGAGCCACTGGCGTGTCGGAGGAGGCGGGGCCATTGAAGAAGGAGCCAAATCAGCCCCCAGAGGAGGGCAGCCTGGCCGCGGGCCACAGCCTGGAGCAGCCTCCAAGCGCCGTCAGAGAGAGGAGCCGCGTGCGGGCGGAGCCACAGGCGACAGCCAGAGCAGGGGCCCTAGGCGGAAGGCGGAGGTGGTGGCCCGGCTGGAGACAGAAACATCCTGGAACTGGACAGAGGTGGTGGCCGCACAGCCTGTGGACGTGCTGGATGCCACTGACCTCTGCTCTCCCAGGTGGTTCCAATGGTGACCTTTAAGTGTATTTGAACACACTTTAAAAAGGCATGGTCAGGGCTTCCCTGGTGGCGCGGTGGTTGAGAATCTGCCTGCCAATGCAGGGGACACGGGTTCGAGCCCTGGTCCGGGAAGATCCCACATGCCTCAGAGCAACTAAGCCCATGCGCCACAACTACTGAGCCTGCGCTCTAGAGCCTGTGAGCCACAACTACTGAGCCCGCGTGCCACAACTTCTGAAGCCCGCATGCCTAGAGCCCGTGCTCCGCAACAAGAGAAGCCACCACAGTGAGAAGCCTGCACAACGCAACGAAGAGTAGCCCCCGCTCACCGCAACTAGAGAAAGCCCACGCACAGCAACTAAGAGCCAACAACAAAGACCCGATGCAGCCAAAAATAAATAAATAAATAAATTTATTATTATTTTTTTTTTAAAAAAGCATGGTCATGGGACTTCCCTCGCAATCCAGTGGTTAAGACTCTGCACTGCCAATGCAGGGGGCACAGGTTCGATCCCTGGTCAGGGAACTAGATCCCGCATGACGCCACTAAAGACTCCACACACCACAACAAAGATCCCATTTGCTGCAACTGAGACGGGCACAGCCAAATAAATAAATATATTTTTTAAAAAGGCATGGTCAGGGAAGACCCCCTGAGGAGGGGGCACGTGGGCCTCTCAGAAAGGGAGGGGATAGCAGTACCTCTGCAGGAGCTTCCGGAATGTTCTGGACCAGTGAGGAGGACATGGAGGAGTGCGGTCCAGGCTCACCCTCCAGAGAGGGAGACCCAGTGGCCTCGAGGTCAGAGGCTGCCCTGGAGGTCACTTGGAGCCACCTAGATGGTGCGTAGGGCCAGGCCCAGGTGGGGCAGAGGGGCCGCTGGGCCTCAGCCCTGCAGAGCAGGACTGTCCAGTGGCAACTTTTCCTTCTTGTCCACCTGGGGCACTTCAAGGAGTTTTCAAGCCAATTACGGTTGTCAAGTAAGTGCTTAGAATAATTGGTAGGAAAAGAATTCACACAGAGAAGAGCAAAGCAAGGTCTAGAGACGGAAGGTCAGAGAGGTTCCTGACGAGGCCGGGCGCTCAGGGGAGGGCGGGTGGTTGGCTTGGGTGACCTTTGACCCAAACGGGCCCCCAGCCGGACAGCCAGACCAGGTCCCCGAGAGGGGCAGGGAGAGTCCCGAGAGCTGCCGGCCTCCCACCTGCGTCTGCAGCGCGGTGGTCTCTGTGGGCTCCCAGAGGCCTCGGCAGCGGGCTGGGCCCAGCAGGGGTTGTTTTCCCGGTGATGGGGGGGGGCAGGGAGGTCCGGGTGGAAGGACCACTTGGGCATCACTGAGGCTCGGCTCCGTGCTCCGAGTCCCCGAGGGAGGGCCCTGGTTCCCCCCGCTCCAGAACAGCCCTGTTGGGGCTGGAGCTGCACCGACCCACACCCCACACCCCCGGGTCGGCCGCCTCTGTCTCCTGGGTCAGAAGCAGCTGCGTGCCGACTGCATCGGGTTCCGTTAGCGATGCCGGGCGGGCTCAGAGCTGCACCTGCCCCGCCGCCCTCTCCCTGGTGTGAGGCCCCTCTTCCTGCATCCCCGGTCCCGGGCTGAGGTCGGCCTGGACACTCACAGCCACCTGGGGCCCCACTCTGGCCCCTCAGGCAGACTTGGCCGCCGCCACGCAGCCCGCGCGTGTCCTCGAGACGGCGTGTCATCGTGTCTGCTATGCTGTGGGCTCCAGGAGGCCGGCCCCGCGCTCGCCCAGCTGGCCGTCCAGCACGAGGCCCGCAGTCAGCCCTCCGCAAGGGAGCACGCGGCGGCGTGGCCAGGGGGACGCTGGGGACGACGCGGACCCGCCTGGAGGCTCCGAAGCGTGTGTGACTCTGAGTTCGTCTCCTTCCCCGAGGTTGACGTAAGGGAGAGGCGATGGCAGAGGCAGCCGTGCAGAGGCTGGGTCTCCACCGCCCACCGCCGGGCCTCCTTGGCTGGAACTGCTCCCGACAGACGGGCTGCGTGTCGTCAGGCGCGGGGGCCTGGCGTGAGCACGTGTGCGTGTGCCAGAGCACGTGTGCGCGTTCAAAACGTGGAAGAAGGAAGCGTGGCTGCACTCCGCTGTGAGAGGCTGGCCAGCTCCGTCTGAGCTGGTGCCGCGGGGACAGGAGGAGGGCGAGGCTAGCGGATGCTGCGGCGGGCAAGATGGACGCCTGCCACGGCCAAGCGGTAGGGCTGGCGCCTTCTGGGTGCCAGCGGGCGCACGGGGCCAAAATTCACAAACAAAACCCGCGGCAAATTGCTGGCAGCCTGTCCCGAAGGTGGCAGCCGCTCGTTAGAGAAGCCACGGAGGACCGGCTGGAAGCGGGCAGCCAGTGCAGCACAGGTAACGGCCGCGTGGGGCTCGCCGGGCAGGCGGCCGGGTCTTGGCCTGGGCGCGGGCGACATGGCACGCAGCTTGAGGGGACAGCTGCGTCCAGTGCGGGTCTGGACCCTACCGTGTCCAGGCCAGCGCGGTTGGCCCTCTCGCTCCACGGTTCCCCGAGCACCGCCCTGGCTGCAGGTGAGGGTCTGCCACCCCGGGGCCTGTCTGTCCAGGTGGCGCAGGAGAACAGAGCTGCCAGCAGCCACGCCCAGGGTCCCTGGCTCTGCACGGCGGCGCCTCTGGCTCTGGTGCTCAAGCCCTCCCTCCAGGGTCTTGTGGCTGTGGCATCTCCACCCTGAGAAGCCCTGCTGGCTCTCAGGGCTGGGTCCTCTTGCCCCCGCTTTGGAATGTGTCCCCAACCCGTCCTCGAATGCCTGTTTCTTCTCACAGACCAACCTGGGGACTGGGTTGGGAAGCGGGGCTGGAGGGCGACACCTGGAGGGGCTGGGAGATCCCAAGCTCTTCCCTCCCTCCCGTGTGCGCGGAGCCCACAGCCTGCCTGGCCCGGCAGTGCCGCGTGCAGACCCGCGGGAGCACAGCCAAGCGTGCCCGTCAGAGGAGCTCGGGTGGTGGTGCCAGCTGTCGAGGGCACGGGGTGGGGGCGAGCTGCCTGGCTGGGGAGGACCCGTGCCAGGGGCTCACTGGACAAAGCCCTCCCGGGCAGAAAGGGCCAGGCCAGCCGGCAGGCGCCTAGCCACCCCTCCCTGGGTGAGAACCGTGTTTTCGGGGGAGGGGAGCCTGCGAGCACCTCGGCCGGGGCCACAGGAGCAGACGGGGTGCCACTGCCGCCCCAGGGGCCCGAGGCTGGACGCTGTCCACTGTGACGCTTGGAGCTCCCAGGACAGACCCAGAAAGAAAGCGCATGGGGCGCGTGGCCCAGCAGCGTGTGGCGGTTCCCCCGCAGCGCCTGCGCCCCAGGCAGTGGTCAGGCCCAGTGTTGCCGAGTCGGGAGGAGCTTGAAAAGCCAAGTGCAGCGTCTGGGAGGCAGAGAGGGATCTGGGCTCTGGGCAGTCACTCAGGTAGAGGGAAGGGGCTCCCAGCGCGGGCCACCCACCTCACCAGGCAGGTAACGGGGGTTCCGAAGAGGGCGCCCAGCCCAATCCCCATCGCCAGGAACCGGGCCAGCAGTGCGCAGCCTCGAGCACTGGGTGGGCAGCACCGGGGGCCCTCGAAAGCAGCGGGAGAGCAAGGTCGCCCGGCCTCGGTGGGCGGCCCCCTCGGTGCGTGGCCAGTGGGGCCGGGGGGGCCTGTGGAGAGCCTTCCGCGCTCTGCCAGGGCCACGCCCCAGCCCTGGGGTGGGTTTGCCCTGGTCTTTGAGGCCGGAGGTGTCACTCCGTCCCAGCCCCCAGGCCTCTCCATCTCTGGCCCTGACACTCTCAGCAGCAGGGCAGGTGCTGGCCTGGCCCAGGTGAGCCCCGGTCTCAGCTCTCAGCAGATTTCGGAGCCCCAGGGGCTTTGGGCAACCGTGCCCGTCCGCTGTGCCCCCAGTGAAGGGCGCAGGGACCCCCGCCCCACCACAGCTCACCTCCCCCTCAAGCTCCAGGTGGGCTCTCTCTGCCTCCCTGGGCGCCCCTGGTCCCATGCTGCCCCAGCTCTGTGGCTTCATCTGGCGGTTCCGACCCCAGGTCTAGCCCCCCTCTGGGGTCCCCTGCCCCTTTAGAAGCTCTGACCTGGCACGGGCCCGAGTGGAGCTGCATGGGCCACAGGAGCTGTGCTGGGGGGAAACGAGGAAGCTGGCCCAGGACGGCCACCCCCATGCCAGCAGGTCTTTGTCCACAGAAATGGGGTGGTGGCCCAAGCCAGCGTGGTGACAGAGCACGAGGGACCCCGGGCGGCGAGATGCGAGAGCCACCCTTGGTGGCAGAGGCTGGCATCCCCCCCGCTGCCTCCGAGCCCCTTACCCCGTCCCCCCTGCACCGGCTCCCAGCGCCCTGGAGACCCTGCCAGACGTTCCTCGCGGCCGGCACAGCGCTCCCCTAATGAAATATTCACGGAGTCTTTCTGCTTCTTGACAGGAAAGCCTCTGCAGCTTCCCACACCTCGGAAAGTGAGCCTCGGCACCCAGCCTCCCAGAGAAGTCCCGGGAATGAGCAGGCGACTGCCAGGGTACCCCCCTCCCCCACATCAAACCTTGGCCACCTTTCGTGGGCGCCAGCTGCCCCATGGGGACAAGCTATGCTGCTCTGCAGCCCCAGCTGGAAAGGGATCTATAGCTTCCTTTGAAGACTTGAGCTGCTGTCCGACGGCCCCCCTACCCCATGCCAACAAGACCAAGCCCAGCCCACAGAGTCTCACCCGCTGCGTGCAGGCCACACTCCGGTCACCTGCCACACCCTGGCATCCATCCATCCACTTGTTCATTCTGCATCAGTTGAAAACCTATGTGTGGTTTCCCTGCGTGGAGATGGGGCTTCATAATGGAGCAAAACAGACCCGACCCCCTGCTCTGGGCCACACACACTGACATCACGCACGCTGGTCACGCTGGGCGCCCACAGACCCTTGCAAAGCCCGTAGAGAACCCCAGCTACGGTCTGCAGCCTGCCAGGGGCCCCAGGTCTCCCCCTCAGGTGCCTGAGACGCAACAGAGCACATCACGGTCGCCGTGCCCCTTGCCAGCCGTGCCTGGTGGGAGCAAGGACAGGACGGCGGGGGGGGGTCCCAGCCTGGGGCCTGGCACTGAGTGGCCTCAGCCACCGCTCACATAGGTGGGCAGGCGCTCCACGCGCATGGATCCTGGGCCCCGGCCCCACTGCAGCGCTCCACCAAATGGGAGAACCAACCGACCCGGCCAAGCCCCTTGGGATGGCTGCGGACCGCCCTACTGTCGGTGCCAGTGGGTGGCCCCCAAAAGCCGCCTGCCGGCTGAGCCCTGGGCAGATGCTCTGCGATGGTGCCAGGCGCATCCGCAACAGCTGTGAGGTCGGCTGCCCGTGCCGCCGCCCCACCTGCCCGGCCCCTCAGCCTGCACCTCTGCGGCTCTGCTCAGGCAGTGACTACTCCTGCGGCGACCCTCCTCTGCTCCCCGATCGGACGCGCGCTCCCAGGCGGTCCGGCGCTCCTCCTGACCCTCGGATACACGGGCTATGTGTCTGAGCTCGAAGCCAAGGCTCCGCTGGTCCTCGAGGCCGGGTCGTTGGGTGAGAGGCAGGGGCTGGACAGAGAGGAGAGGAGAGGAGGGGGAGGTGGGTGGGGCTTGGGCGGCGTGGCTGGTGCCTGTGCGGCTCTGCACACCAGGCGCGGGGGAAGGAGTGGGGGGTGCAGGTGGCGGTGCCAGGTGCTGAGCCCAGCTCCGACCTTGCTGTGTGACCTCTGTCCTCTCTGAGTCTCCACTTCCTCATCTGTAAAATGGGATGATGGTCCCAGCCACACGTGAGTTCACGGAAGGATGGTGCTTGGCCCCACCTGCCCCCAGGAAAAGCCAGCTGGCAGTGACCAGGATCCAGTCGGCCAAGGCCAGCCACTGCCATTGGCCACCCTGGGTCTACGCGACCCCTCTGCCACCTCTTCCCCCAGGGACCACCCTCACGGTGGACCGGGGGAGCCCTATGGAACCTTCTGGTCCAGCGGCCTCCAGGAAGGAAAGTGCTACTGGCAGGCAAAGGGGCTCGGAACCTCCGGAACTCTGGACTCCATGTCCCTTCCCAATGGCGTTTCCCCGAATCGCGGGGCTGGTCTGGGGGGCCAGCGGCTCCTCCACGCAGCGTGAGCTCCCCAGACGCACCTCCCTGGGACGTCAGCCCCCGGGGGGCAGAGCAGGCGGCTGGGAAAGCTCGCGGGGGGGGGGGGAGGCCAGCACGTACGTCCCACGGGAGGGGGGCCCGTGGCCCCAGGTCTAAGCTGGGAAGCCGGTGCGTGGCAGGTCTTTTAACGAACTCCTCCCTGTGCTGGGTTCCTCTGCTTAGCTGGGTCTCCCAGGTCTGAAGGCAGGGCTGGAGGGGCAAGTGGCTGCCCCTGAGACCCCATGGAGGCGGGGAATCATGGTAAGAGTAGCCCTGTGAGGGGTCTGTGAGACCCCAGGCTCCGGTGGCAGGCTGTGGCCACAGCGTGGCTGCGCCCCCCAGGGCCTGAGTCCTACCCCCCAGGCCTTCCCTGGGCATCACACGCTCACCGCCCCCCCTCCCCCCCGCGCCCTCAGCGTCCAGTCCTGGAGACTCTGCCCTGGATCAGAGCCGGGCGGCCCACCCCTGGGCTCTCTCTGCCACACCCAGGGGCCCCAGGGCCGCCCAGCTCCCCCTGAATCCGCATGAGGCCTCGCCCACCCGTCCTGGCCTCCGGGTGGAGTCTTTGTCTTCAATGCCTGCTCTGACCTTGACAACCGTCATCTCCGGTAACAAAATAGACTCGGTGCCTTCTACTGAGAGGTGAGCTACGGTTTCACCAGCTGGTCTGTCCGGGTGTCTGGGAGGCCCGTGCGGGGATTCAGAGAGGTCAAATCACCTCCCCAAGGCCGCGCAGCTGGGCGGCGCTGGAACGAACTTGCCAGCATCGTCAGGCCGAGAGCCCTGAGCGTTGCCACCCGACCCTCCCTCAGAAACGATTCCCAGAGCCACGAGCCCTCTAAGTTCACGCGGTCCAAGGATCTGGCACCAGCGGCCTCCCCGGTGCAGGCAGTGGGTTGGGGATGGAGGAGCTGGAGCTGCCGCCAGGTAATGAGCTCCGTGTGGAGCGTGGAAATAAAGCACGTTCTGCAGAACAAACGGTGTTAATTCGCACCGCAGCCTGGCCCTGCCGATCGCCTGGGGGTGGGGGCAACAGCTGCGCCAGAACTCACAGCCGCGCACACACAGCGAATTACTGGGGCCATGCGTCACCGTCAGAGGGACAAAGCCCCAACCCCCGCGGGAGCAGCCCTCACCTCCGGGAGAGGCCGGCTTGGGGAGCGAGAGGAGCAGCTTTTCAGACCCTCCCCCGTCCCGGACCTCCCTGCCCAGAGCGGCCAGCACCCACCACTGGGTCAGGAGTGGGGCCCGGGGGAGGGGGTCAGGTGTGGCTGGCCATCTGGACCCCCTCCTGCAGGAACCCAGGTCACACCTAGTGGGGCAGGCGGCCAGTCCTGCCTTGGACCCTGTGCTCTTGGGCCCCTCTCCCTGGCGGCCTCAAGGACACCCCACCTCCCGGCTCTCCCTCACCGGGGGTCCCCTCCACCTCGGCCTAATTAGCGCCTGTCCATTTGCTCCATCACCGCTGCGGCTGCTCGGAGCTGCAGCTTCCTATTGACACAGCGGCACTGGAGGCTCGGAGACGCACTGCCTCCCCCGGGGGATGTGTCTTCCGCAGCCACCACAGCCCCTGCTTGGCGAGCGCCCACCTCCAGGCTCAGGGAAAGCTGGACCACACTCCGCATCGCCCGTCCCATCTGATCCGTGTTTGACGTCACCCACCCGTCCATCCACCCGTCCATCCATCCATCCCTGTCGCCTGTGCTCCTGCCTTCCTGACCCTCTAACTCCGGACACCTGGGCTGCCCCCGGGCTGGGCAGGGAGAGGGCAGGTGTGGAGGGCGGGGGTGTCTGCCTGCCTGCTGGTCCCCTCTGCCCTCCCGACTTGTTTTCTCTCCTCTGTGGGGAAGAGGGTCGCCCTGGAACTGGGCGTCTGCTGCTGAGGTAGGCGCTGGGCACCCAGAGGCCTTGTGAGTACTTAAGGGGTGACGGATGAACAGACAGATGGACGGGCGGCATGACAAGGTCCTGGACTCGGAACCGTACACGAGGAAGGGTCTTGGGAGGGCATCTAAGCCAACGGCCCATCTGGGGAAACGGAGGCCAGCGCAGTGGCTGTGACCTGACCCCCGTCACAGCCCCAGGACCGTGGCCCACAGGCTCTGTCCACTGCCCACTCCTGCGCCCTTCAGAGCCCAGCCCACACATCTGCTTCCGGGTGGGGGAGAGCGAGGGTGTGCACCCCGGGCCCTGGGGTACCCCTGTCCTGCCTGCCTGGCAAGGGGGCCGGTGCCCGCCCACCCATCTGTACACTCTAGTCTCCCAGCCTCCTGCAGCCGCTAAACCCGCACAGGACGCTCTCTGTCCTCTGCTTGCAGAGTGTCCGGCGGAGCAGGGCACCCGCTCAGCCTGTTCACCGCTTCCCCCGGGGCAGATCTTCAAGCCCTGAGCCGAGGGCCAGGTGCCAGGAGAGCCACAGAGCCCAGCACAAGGTGTTGTCCTGCAGGGACCTGGAGGCGAGCTGGGAGGACCTCCCAGGGAGGAGGGGTCTCGTGTGAGCACCCCAGAGGGAGGGGCGGTGTGTGGAGGAGGCTGCAGGGGTGGGTCGGGAGGGCCGGGGCTGACGGCAGAGGAGAGACCGCAAGAGGGCCGGGCTCGGGCCCACCTCCAGCTCCTGGGCCTGCCTGCTTCCTGCTGACACTGTCGGATGACAGGGCACCACTGGCGCCTGTTCCCTGTTCTCCCCTGTTGTCCAGGCACCCGCTTTGCAGAGAAACACCTTTTGGGGATGAAGCTGAACCTACAGCCACCGTATATAAAGCAGCTTGTGAGAGCTCCGTGGAGAGGGGGCTGGAGGTGGAGGGTCCCACTTGCTCAGCTACCCCTGCTCGGAGGACTCGTCCACCAGCGGAACTGAGCGCCCTGCCTGCCCCGGCCGTCATGTGGCAGCCATCACCGCAGCCCCCCAGCCCACAGTCCTGACCCCGGGCACCTGCCCCACGGCGGTCTCAGGGGGATGCTGCCTGCAGGTGGGAATGCGGGGGGTGGCTCGGGAGAGGGGGGCACAGGGCCAGTGCATCGGGTCTCCCCTCGGCCCCTCCCCTCGCCTGGGGCCAGGGTGTGGAGGACGCTCGTCCTGAGGCCCTGCCTGAGCCTGGGGGCCGTGGCCACTGCTGGGTCGCATCTGCCGGCACAGGAGAGCGGCTCCAGATGCAGCAGGGGGGCAGGCTCGAATGTCGACCCATCTTCTCACAATCATTTCAGCATCCTCTTAGCGCCCCAGCGCAGCCCGCTTGCTTGAATGCATAATTAGCCCGAGCATCCTACCTCGCTAATTTCAAGGCTGGGGAAGGGAGTGGAGGGGGTTTAGGAATTTGCATATTAATTTAGCCCAGGGAGAAAAAAATTGTTTACCACTTCTTTCTCCCTGTCGCTCACAGAGGACTTAACTCTTTCCTGCTTGCTGTCTGAAGCCTCACCCGGAGGGCATGCCTGGGGTGAAGCCAGCGTCCCAATCTCCCCCCAGCCCAGGCCTCCCGCTGTGTCCCACCCTGGCGCTGCAGCTTCCTCTCTTTGCAGGGCCCACGTGGGGCTCCTCGGGGGCCATGCAACACAGAAACTGGTGCTGCTGGGGGTCTGCTGATGACCCCAAGTTCCACTTCTCACTGACCCTCACCTGTGGTTTTCCGGGCCTGCAGATCCCCGGGCCCCCGGAGCCACCTCGCCACCTTCACCTATTTATTTACTCCATAACCTCCAGGGCACCCCGCATCCAGTCTCCGCCCAGGGCCGGGGCCCGTGGCCCCGCCCCGCACCGGAGCCAGGGGCTGGTACTCACAGAGGGGTGGGACTCTGTGGGGAGCCCTCCAACTTCAGAGGGGAGGACAGGCTTCCAGGTGGAGGTGGCATTTGCCCTGGGCCCTGTAGGAGGGAGCTGGTGAGAGGAAGGGCCTTGGGGCAGGGGGCACCTGGGAGGGAGACGTTTGGGGAGCTGGGCTGTGAGGTCTTGGAAGCTGGAAGGGATTGTGCAGGGCCCCCGATGATGGACCTGGTCTGTAGGGGATAATAATAATTCCGAGGGTTGCTGCGGGATGGAACGAGGTGCTGTGAGCAACCGGCACAGCTGGTACGGCTGGTGTCTTCAGGTGACGCTGCCCTGAGCTGCGGTCACGTTTCCCACTCAGATGGACAGCAGCGCGTCTGCTTGGAAGGGGGTGATGCTTCAGAGCTGTGCAGGCAGCTCCAGTTCCCCAGAGACGATGTTACTGGGGGGCTGGGGGTGTACATCTCGCAGAAGGCCTGCTCTTTGCCTCCTCAGAGGCCTGAGGACACATCCCCGGGCCTAATGTGCACTGCAGATGCCGGTCGGCCCACCACGCACAGTGAGCGGGACGAGAGCGGCCCCCGTCACGTGCCTGATGGCAACCAGGAGCTCAGGCCGCATGTGAGGCGACACGAAGCAACCCGTAAAGTGTGTAGACACCCAAACCACAGCTGGCCATGCAGGATTTCATCGTCTTCAGAACTGGGACAGGGTGCCCATGTCAGGCGGGGCAGGCGGGGGACTTGAGGGCAGCTGCCAGGGCCCCTGTGAGACACAAGACCTGGGAGACCCGGGTGGAGGGCTGACCCCAGAGACAGAAACCGGCGCCCACAGGGAGAGCTCGGACCAGGGTAGCTACATGCCCCCTGAAGACCCAGTTTCTCTGTCTGTGTCACTAGAGGCCTGGCCCCCTCCTGAGCCAGGGCAGACATCACTAATCAATCACAGAGCCTCTCCCACAACCCTCGGGAATTCCAGGGAGCCGCTGTCCACCAGCTGTTTGCCACCTGGATTGCATGAGCTCCAAGATGACCATTCAGGGTAAATCTCTGCCCCATGTGGCAGCCAGCACAGTGGAGACCTGGGCACAGACCCATGAACATCCTGCTCCTACCAAGCTCCCTGGCAGCCGTCAGACCCACCAGCAGCTGGTGAATGGTGCGTGGGTGCGAGGTCTGCCCTGCACTCTGCCCCGAGAATCTCCACAGCCAAACGCTGCCTCCGTCCCTGCTGAGCTGCGCACTGTGACCGAGAACACAGACCACGGGGCCACAGATGATATGCCTCCGTGGGGCACACCGCACGTGCTCGGTAAAGCACCAACACACGCCCACACGTGAAGCTGACGGTGCCGAGAGCTGCAGGGCATGGGCCACGACGACGGACACAGGGCTGTGCACCTCCCAGCTCGGGAGGCCCGAGGACACAGGACATGGCCGAGGTCAGGGAGGGAGGGTGGTGGGCCGCCCTGCCCCTGGGAGCTGCTGGCTAAGAGGAGGGGGTGGCCACGCGCAGCAACGAGGCACCCAGAGCCAGCGCAGGGGATCTGGGCACCCCCAAGTCCTCGGGCCCCTCACCGTGGGCCCCCAGGGAGCCTACTCTGCTCAGCCAAGCTGCCGAGAGCAGCGTCTGTGTGGAGGAGATGCAGGCGCCGCAGGTGCAGGAAGCCCCTGAGAAGAGCCCGCACCGAGCGGCGGGCTGCCTGCCCCCAGCCCCTCTGGGTCACCCTGCGGAGCCTCTGGCGGACTCAGAGCTCAGCCAGGGGCCCACGGCTCCACGGAAACTAGCTGCCCCCCATAACGTGGGGCCCCGAGACAGCTGCTCCAGCCGGTCTGGGAGGACGGAATCCAGGGCTGTGTCTGGGAGCCGGAGGGAAGAAGCCCCAAGAATTCCCAAGCCCCCCTCACCCGGGCCGGCGATCACCGCCGTCTCCCTCTGCCTGCAACAAAAGGCGGCCACGAGGCCCGGGCTGAGCACCGGCGCAGGGCTCGCCCGAGGACCTCAGGCCAGTGGCCCGTAATCCTTCTCACGGTGGTCCCGGCGAGCCGCACCTGCTCCCAGGGCACCTGCTGAGGATGCAGATTCCCTGGCTCGCCCTGGCCCGGTGAATCCACCCCACCCTCCAGGGTCCCACTGCCTGACTGTTGGGGTCCTCCCAGGGTCACCGGCCACCCAGGGTCCAAGAGCCCAGTGCCCTCGAGCCTCCCACGGGGGCGACAGCCTCCCCCTCCTGCTGTCTTCCTTCAGGGAACCTGTGAGGTGAACCAGCAAGGGACTCAAGAGGCGGAGCCACGGCAGAGGTGAGGGCCTGCCACCCGGGGGCACAGACACCCGCGTGTGCGTGTGCGGACGCCGAGCGGCAGGGCAGGAGGGGCTGCGGCCAGGCTGTGGTCGCGCGGACACCCTAGGAGGGTGGGAACAGCCTGCTCGGCCCTGCCGTCCGCGCGCATCCGCGTGAGCCACGACGGCGCTCTTGTTCGCGCCTGTGGGCGTCGTGGGCTGGGTCTGGGGGCGCCGTGCGCCTCCCGCAGCCGCTGTCAGCGCGCATCTGTGAACCAGCCTCATTCTCACTGCCGTTAAAAATCCCAGTCTGACAGGTAGGGAAAATCCAATGTAAAAACACCCCAGGGACCAACCGCAGCTCTGGCGGAAGCCCAGCTCCCGGCCCGGAGGCCAGGGCCCTCTGGGAACCAGGTGGGGAGTCCGCCCTGCCCCCACTGCTCTGGGGTGGGTTAGGGTAGGACAAGAGGGGACAGAGAGGCAGACGGAGGGAATGGAGGAGGAAGGCATGCCAATGGGGGCAAAGAGACGGGCCCTGGGCACACACGCACGCCTTGTGGGACGCTGGACACGGCAAGGAGTGAGCTGACACCGCCTCATCTACAATGAGGCGCCACATGCCACAGGCACACAGATGGAACCCGACACCCGCCTCTGACCTCCACCGGGCCTCCTGGGAGAGGCCCTCTGGCCAGAGACCGGGCCTGCTGTCCTTGAGACTTGAGGCCTCCCTGCCCTTCTGGGTGGGAGACGTGTGCCTGGTGGCGGTCCCCAGGGCCCTGGGAAGGAGCCGATGCCCCTCTCCCAGGGCACTACAGGAGGCCCCAGTACGCCAACCGGGAGACACAGCCCCATGGGCACTCAAGCAGGCCCCAAGGATGGACATCAGCCCTGTGTCTGCAGATTTCTTCATCACTCGGACGAGCCACTCGCCCCTTCTGAACCTCCGAAGCCACAACTGTAAATGGCGGTGGGTGGGTGGGTGCACCCCGTCTGGGCTCAGGGAAGGGCCCATGTTGGGGGACTGGCCTTCGGCCTGCCTCACCACGCCCTGGGCTGCGGTGAAGCGCCAGCTCGTGGGGTCTCAGCTCACAGGGTCGGAGCACATGCTGGACGCCAGCCCCAGGTCACAGATCTGGGGAGTCCGAGCTCTCCCACCACCCTGGGGCCCTCCTTCAGTGGGATGGGGTGTTGGGCCTCGGGGATCCTCTGCCGCTGCACTCACCCTGGTTTGGGGGCCTCTGGGAGCCTGGGCGAGGCCGGCCCCGCAGAGAGCCTGGGGTCTCCCCCAGGGCGCCGGCACTCCCATGGCTGTTACACCCAGAAGAAGTTCACGGAGGGCTCAGGAGGGACGCACGCCCCCCAGTGTGGCCAGCGCCTGCCACCTGGGGTTGGAGAGAGCTCGGAAAGGCAGGGGCCAGCCCAGCACTGAGCTGAGGAGCCCGGCGCGCTGAGGGTTAAGCGCTGACTCTACTTCTGCTGCTCCGGGTGCATAATGCGCTCATTTGCATAGTGCAGTGTGCGCTCAATTAAAATGAACTTTTAATTTCTTCTAAGTAAATTACTTCTTGCCAGTACGTGACGCGCACAAATGTCAGAATAATGGGAGAGCCCTAATGAGCTGGGGGTGGAGTGGGGATGGCGCCACTGGGAACAACCCAGAGCGGGCACGTCCCCACGCTACACAGACGCACGGGACGGGCGCGCAGACCGCGGCCTCCGCACGCGTGCCCTCCACACGTTACAGGAGCTACCCCGCTCCTGACGGACACAGACGTTTCTCGCCAAGCCTCAGCCTCCCTGCTGCTTCTTACTCACCTTATAAATAAGGACGTGAGTGTAGAGGTTGAAACAAAGGAACAGAATCCGAGCAACAAAGACGCTGGGCCGCTCCCCTGCCCTGTGACTGCGGGAAGCGCTGCGGGCGAGGAGCCACCCCCTGCACCTGGGACCCAGGCGTCCAGCCCCATCATCACCCCTCCTCTGGGCATCTGAGGGGGGCCGCGGACAAAGGCGCCACAGTCGGCCCAGGGCAGGGCAGGGCACACTGCTCAGTCCTGCGCGGACGGCACGGGGGGCGGTCTGCCTGCCTTTCTCTCCTCACCCTTTGAGGATGTGGAGGTGGCATCAGCCTTGCGCTGACCGGCTGGCCAGGCGGGCATTCGGCACTTGGGCTGGAGACCAGCCTGGCCCCAGGGTTCTGAGCCCTGACCCCGGGCAGGGCTGGAGTCGGCAGCGATCTCAGGAGAGGCTGTGGCCTCCGACCACAGTCCTGCACAAGGTCTGTCCCCATCCAGAGGAGGCAGCAGATACATGGAGGCTGGGTCCACACAGATGTGGGATCAAACATCGGGTCCAGCCTTGATGGCCCTGGACAAACCACAGGGCCCCCTGGCCACCCAGCTGTCTCCTCTACACCCACCTGGGGCTGGGGGCTCCCTGGGGCCACATCTGACCCCTGCCCTGCACTGTGACAAAGCTGCCGCTGGGCAACTTTCCTACCACTGACCCCCCACGGAACTGGGTGAGAACCACTGCCGGATGCCCCGTGGAAACGCAGCCTGGAGGCCTGTGGGCCAGAGCCCCCACTTACGCCAATGCTTGAGTCTCGGGGAGGCCAACCTTCTCCTCAGGTCTCAGAACGGTCAAAGGAGAGTCAGTGACGTCGATGATGAATCTAGGACGTGTGGACACGGCTCCCGGGAGGATGGAGCACGCCTAGGAGCCCGTGGGCAGGTGCTCTGGGCCTGCAGTGCACCTGGAGGTGTTTGAAGAGGCTTGTGGCCCTCAGGGGAGGGGCACAGACATCGCTGACAACGCCTACAGAGGGTGATCAGGGAGGGCTTCCTCGAAGAGGGCTCGCCTGGGGAACACAGGGGTCTAAGTGACCCAGCCCAGTGTATGAGGTGGCAGAGGGGGTGACGGGGACCCCATGGGGAGGCACGCTGCAGGCAGGAACGGCTCATGAGGGGCACAGGGCACGATGTCCCCGGGACACACATCAGAGCGCCCTCAAGGGATGCGCCCCAGCCGGCCAGGGTGACGGCAGGGCTCAGTGTCCACGGGAGGTGGGGACGCAGGCGCTGGGGGTCCGAGGCTCTGGCGAGGGCCTCCCAGTTGGGCTGGGCTGGTCCCTCAGCGTGCGGGATGCAGTGAGCAGGCGTCAGGGGCCGCGTTTACAAAGCATTTGTCATTACTGGCAGGCTGCGGGAGGCGTGGGGGGAACGGTGGCAGCCAGGGGAAGGGCAGAGTCCCCCAGGGCACAGATGGAGAGCCCCGGCCAACCCGCTGGGAACCGAGGGGGAACCGAGGCCAGAGGCTCACTCAGCTGCTCCGGCACGGCAGAGGGCTGGAGGGCCAGGCGGCCTGTGCTGGCCGCGGTGCAGTGGGAGATGGGTCTCTGTCACCTTCACCTGCCCCAGGGACATGCCTCCCCCACAGTCTCCTTGCAAGGGGGTGCCACCCAGTGTCACAGGCGCCAGAGGTGAGCTGACAAGTGAGAGGGAACCGGATGGTAGCAGGCAGAGAGTAAAGGAGAGAGGGAGGCAGGGAGGCAGGGAGGCTGGGAGGCAGGGAGGCAGGGAGGCTGGGAGGCAGGGAGGCAGGGAGGCTGGGAGAGAGGGAGGCTGGGAGGCAGGGAGGCTGGGAGGCAGGGAGGCAGGGAGGCTGGGAGGCAGGGAGGCAGGGAGGCAGGGAGGCTGGGAGGCAGGGAGGCAGGGAGGCTGGGAGGCAGGGAGGCAGGGAGGCTGGGAGAGAGGGAGGCTGGGAGGCAGGGAGGCAGGGAGGCTGGGAGGGAGGGGCCCCGCCCCCTGCTCAGCAACTCTCCATGGCTCCCCAGTGCCTCCTCAACAACACTGGAGCTGGCATCCCTGCCTTTGCTCAAGGGGTCCCTGCACCTGCCTGACTGAACCCCCAGAACCAGCTGAACTGCTACACCCCCCAAGCAGGGACCATCTCTCTTCTGATCCCCTGACGGCCCCGCGTGACCGTGTCACCCAACCTCGCCTCCCGCGCTGGGAGGATGGGCCGCACACTGGGAGCAGGGACACGCTCAGGGCTAGGGCCCGGCACCCTGTGGTGCTTCTATCCTCCGCTGAGGGCCGCAGGGTCCTCCTCGGGCTGCTGTGATGTCAGAGGGCCTGAGGTCAGAGCCTGAGCAGCCGGAAGGTCCCCACCAGGTTCCCGCCTCCTCCTGGGGGGAGGGGTGTGCGCCTCCTGCCCATCGAGCAGGTGAGCAGCTGTGCCTTTAAGAGGACGAAATCCCACCCTCATCCCCCTCCCTGTTGCTCAGGCCTATCTCTCCCCCCCAGATGGGTTCTGACAATTACCACTTCCCTGGCAGCTGGGGGGCACCGCACGCGCGCGTGTGTGCGCGCGCACGCGCGTGTGTGTATGTGCACACGTGTGTGCGTTGTCTACCCGTGCACATGAGGTGACTGGAGCCCAGCTTTCCCCCATCGCTGAAATTTACATTGAACCACAAATTAATTTCATAATTTTTTCTTCTCTAATTATGCCAACATCTGCTGCAAAGCCAAGCTGTGCACATGCATTTTAATATTCTCCCCTCCTCTCCCCCTCACAGCATCGCGCTGTCTACACTGAACTTTTCAATAATTATCGCGCCAAGAGAAGAGCTTGACTTCCATTGCTCTTGCTTTTCAAGAGGAGGAAGATGGGGAGGGGATGAGGGGAGACAGAGACAGAGAGAGAGATGGAGGGAGGGGGGAGGGAGGGGGAGAGAGGAGAGAGGATGGAGAGGCGGGCGGGGAGGAAGATGGGCGAGTTAATGAGCAGGTCTGCACATCAGCATCCGGGGAGGGAGAGCCGGAGGGTGGCTGACAGTCCACTTCTTTGTTGCTGCAGGGGGAGAGGGTGGGTCTGGAGGGAGGGAGACAGGAAAGGACAAAAGGCTAGGGAGGAAGAGAAGGAAAGGGAGGGAAGGATCTTGGGGGCCTGAGGAGGGGCGGTGTCTGCAGGGGTACGCGGTCAGGGGCACAACCGGCACCCCAAGAGCGCAGCCGCCCTGGGACCAGGGACGTGCCGAGGGGGATGTGTTGGCTCTGCCTGCCCCTCTCCGATGGACAAGCCATGCGGCCCCTGTCCCCAAAGACACAGTCGTAACAGAGCACAGGGCTGGGCGCGGCTGCGGGACCCCCGTCTCACCAGCCGTCACGCAGGGCCGGCCTGGTCTCGGCACTGCTGTCCTGGGGCCCTGGCACCTTCGCCTGCCGGCCGTGCGCATGCGGGGCTGCACCTGACGGGCAAGTGCTTCAGGTGACCCTGCCTCCACCCACCACGCTGCCCTCCCGCGCTGTCCCAGGCAGCCCCCACGACGCCCTCCCGCCGCACACTCACGTGGGTGTGCGTGTGCGTGGGCACGCGTGCGCAGTCTTGGCCGCAAAGTCACCTCCGCTCAGCCCCTTGGCGCAGGATGGACTCCGCCTGTCCGAGAGCCCGTCTGTCCACACGGGGTGCCTGCACACAGCCGTGGTGAACGGGAAGTTAGGAAACCCTCCTTGCCTCCGTGCCATCAGGCTGGGGTCTCAGCTTGGGGACAGCCAGCTGGCATTTGATGAGTGCCTCCCCGTCCACCTCCTGGACCCCCCCCCCCAAGCCCGCCTCCCCCCACGGCTCCTCACTGCCATCCAGATCATGTCCACCCTCCTCATTCTGGCACACAAGGCCCTCGCCCCCAAATCCCAGGCGAGCCCACGTGCGCACCCGGGACGCCACCCCCAGGCCCCCCGGCCCCTCCACAAGCTCCTCCGTCTCCCCCTCGACAGCCCCACAGCTGAGCTCTGCTCTTCCCGAAGCCCCTCCATGGGTGGACATCACTTACCCATCCCTCTACTCCCCCCACCTCACCCCAGCCTCAGAGCTTCTCCAGGGCACAGTGCGTCATCTCACGTGGTTGATGTTCGACGACTTTTTGTTAAAGGATGAATAAATGAATGACATCATTGAAATTCATCACAAATCTTCCCTGGGCCCACGTCCTCATAAAGAAAATGAAGACACCGGTCCCTTGTAGCTGAGGATCGTCGCCCCCCAGTCTTTCCCACGTCCACTCCAGCCCTGCAGAGAGGTCAGCTGTGGAGGGAGAGGAGTCCCTGCTTCAGCAATAACTCAAACCCCCCACATTTATTGAAGCTGCGGTGTGCCAGGATCCGGGAAGGGTTTCTACAGAGCACCGTTCAGAGTCCGTTCACGGTGCTCAGTGGCCAGAAGAAGGTGGGCAAACAGCCAAGCAAGAGGCCCGTGAGGACGGGAGCCGGCTCAGCGTGGGGACCGCTCCGCCTGATGGCGCAGGGAAAGCGTTACTGATGACGCAGCATCCGAGTGGGGTCAGGGGAAAGAGGAGGGCTTGGAAGGGACTGGGTGCGTCCTTGGGAAGGGCGTTACAAATGGAAGGCAACGGGTTGCAAAAGTAGAAAGTGGGCTTCTGCGTCTGGCTGTGGTAAATATAAAGGGCACAGGCTTACCCTCCTGCTATAAACAACTGTTGAACTGCACAAAATACGTGCAAAAACTGTCTTCAGACGTTGCACAACAGACAGCTCCACGTTCCCCCAGCTTCCTGTCTGAAAGCACCGCCCAAACCAGCACAGGGAAGCAGAGCCCAACGTCCTGCCGCGGTCTTAACAAGAAGGGAGTCGAAGGTGACACTGGGGCTGCTGAGGTGTCTGCAGCTTGCACGGCACAGAGAGGAGGAAGCCGTGCACAGAAGGCCCAGGAACCTGCACAAGCTCCCCGAGTCTCCGGACAGTGAGCCACACATACACAGGCGGGAACGCACAAGAGCCAGCAGAGAAGCTGACCGGAGGGTCTGGGGTGGGTGTGGTGCCAGGAGGCACTGTGCAGTCCAGACGGCTGAGCGGAGGGGCCGCACCAACACCCCAGAACAGCCTGTTTCAGGAGTAGGGCTCTCCTAGCCTGAGGGGGAGGGTTCCTTGAGCTCTTACCCTAACAAAGCCCCAAACCAAGCTCTGACAGATCAAGCCAAGCTGCTAGCAAACTAACTCTGCCAGAACAAAACATAACACTCTTTAAAGAACACAGTGTCGGGGCTTCCCTGGTGGCGCAGTGGTTAAGAATCCACCTGCCAATGCAGGGGACACGGGTTTCGAGCCCTGGTCTGGGAGGATCCCACACGGCACGGAGCAACTGAGCCCGTGCGCCACAACTACTGAGCCTGCTCTAGAGCCCGCGAGCCACAGCTACTGAAGGCCACGCACCCTAGGGCCTGTGCACTGCAACTGCTGAGCCCGCGTGCCACAAAGACCCAACATAGCCCCAAAAAACCCCAAACAAACAAACACCAAAAAAACCACAGTGTGATCCAGACCCTCAACAATATAGGATTCATACTGTCCAGAAGACAATAAGAAATTACTAGATGTGCAAAGAAGCAAGAAAATGTAACCAGAAAAGCAAAAAGAAAAAATGGTCAACGGGACAGATCCAGAGATGACACAGATGTTGGAATTACAAAAGACATGAGTGAGATGAAGACTCCCAGCAGAATGGAAGCTATAGGGGGTGGGAATCTAATGGAAAACGTAGGACTGAAAAATACAAAATCTGAAACGAAAAATTCACTGCATGACTCTAACAGCAGACTGGACTACAGGAGAAATGACTTGTGAGCTTGAAGACAGTCCAATAAAAACAATCCAAATTCAAGCAGAGAGAGAAAAAAAAGCCTTTTAAAAAAAAACAACAAAGACCCCCAGAGACCTGTGGAGCAATACCAAGCAGTCCAATGTGTAAATAATTTAAGTGCCAGAAGGCGAGGAATGAGAGTGGAGCAGAAAAACATATCTGAAGAAATAATAAGTGAAAGGTTCCCAAATTTGATGAAAAATATCAACCCACAAATCAATAAAAACAAGCAGCAGAAACTAAAAAACAAAAACAAAAACCAACATCCCATACCTAGGAACATACTGAAACCAAAGATACAGAGCTAGCCTCAAAAAGCAGCACATCACAAGGGGACAAGGAAGAGAAACACAGTTGACTTCCCATCAGAAATGAGGCAATCCCGAAAACAATAAAATGACATTTTTCAAGATGTCAAACAAAACTGTGAACCTAAAAGTCTATATCTTGCAAGAAAAGAAGTTCTTAAAAATGTAAGTGAAATACAGGTATTTTCACTTCATCATAATCATAAATGTGTACGCACTTACAAGCTTCAAAACATATGTAGCCAAAACTAACAGACTAAAGGGAGACAGACCCACATTTAAAGCTGGAGATTTTCACATGCCTCTCTAAATAATCGATGGGCCATGGAGACAGAAAATCAGCAAGGGATTTAAAGACTTAAACAGCACCATCAACCAAATGACCTAGGTGACATTTACAGCACACTCCACCAAACAAGAGCAGAACATTCGCTTTTGTTTTTCAAATGCACATGGATTATTCACCATAAAACATGTCTCAACAAATATGAAAAAACTAAAACCACACAAAATATACTCTCTAACCTAGTACAGCTGGAAATCAACTACATCAAAATATTTGTAAAATTCCCTCGAATGTTTGGAAGTTAAACAAAAAACTTCTAAATAGCCCATGAGTAAAACAAATCACAAAGGAAATTGGAAAATATGTTGAACTAAATAACAATGAAAACATGACATATCACAAGTTGTGGGTTGGGCTTCCCTGGTGGCACAGTGGCTGGGGGTCCGCCTGCCGATGCGGGTGAATGCAGGTTCGTGCCCCAGTCCGGGAGGATCCCACGTGCCGCGGAGCAGCTGGGCCCGTGAGCCATGGCTGCTGGGTCTGCGCGTCCGGAGCCTGTGCTCCGCCGCGGGAGAGGCTGCAGCGGTGAAAAGTTGTGGGTTATAGCCAAAGCAGTGCTTAAAGTGAAAACTATAGCTTTAAATGCTTGCGTTAGAAAAGACTAATGGTTTTTAATAAGTGATCTAAGTTTCCACCTTGAATATCTAGAAAAGGAAGAGCAAATTAACCTCAAAGTGGAAGGAAGGACTAATAAAGAACAGAGATCAATGAAACAGAAATTGAACAAACAATAGAGAAAAAATTTTAAAACCACAAAGTAGTTTTTTTAAAGATTAATAAAATTGATAAACTTCTAGCTATATTACTCAAGGGAAGAGAGACAGACAGACAGAGAGAAGAGAAACAAATTATGAGTAACAGGAATTAAAGAGGACAGCATCACAGACACTACAGACGTTAAAAGGAAATATGGGAATATTATGAACAACTGTGTGCCAATAAATCTGACACACAGAGAAAAGGGACAAACCCCTTGAAAAACACGAATTACTAAAACTGATAGAAGAAGAAACAGAAACTCTGAAGAGATGTATATCTGATTTTTAAAAATGAATTCATAATTGAACCCCTCTCCACAGAGCAAACATTGGAGGCTGCTTGGTGCCAGGAAGGCAGGTCAACGGGTTTTGCTGAGGAAGGTGTGTGGGAAGTGTGGACACACACAGTGAGGGTGGGGTGAGCCTAACGCCTCCACCCTTCCTCCTGTGTCTGCCCTGGGCGCCACCTGGGGATTTTCCGACCACCTCTCACCCTCATGGCAACCTTGGTTCACAGATGAGAAGATAAGAGGCTCAGAGAGATTTAATTTCTGGCCAAAGTCACACAGCAGGATTCAGAGCTCTCCATGGCAGGGAGGCTACCTGGAGCTGCTGAAGCTGGGCTCCCACATCTTTCCTTCTCAGCCCCGAAACTTCCAGACCAAGGACAGAGCCCCCCCCCCCCAACAGCGACACGCCCTCTTGCTCTCTGGACTTCATGTCTTGTCAACTCTTAGGTAGCACATGCCCCGGAGGTGAGGGACTCCGTTTTATTAATGTGTTAGTAATAAAGCAGAAACATAAACACCTAAACACACGCGTACGGGAACCCTACCATTTATCCCCCAGGGCACGACACTTGGAGAGTGAGAGGGGCACTGGTGTAGCCACCTCAGGAAGACGGGCACAGACCAGAACCAGCCTGCGCGGGAGGCGTGACCGGCTCTTTACCGTCCAGGGACGCGACGTGACAGCTCTGCAGCCGCGTCACTGCTTGCACCGTGCTTCCTGGCCAGCGGCCCCACGCCCGTCCACCGCCTGGGGAGCAGGCGGAGACTGTCCCTCCTGCTCCAGGCAGGTGGGCTGATTTTCTTGAGGTCAGAGAGCGGGGACCGCTCTAGGCCTTACACAGCTTTCCCTCGAAAGCGCCTTCATCTCCTGCAATTTCCTGGAGACTCTGGAACACAGACTTGAATCTGCAGCACCTGAGGCGTCAGGAGGCCCAGGCTGACTGAGCGCGCCAGGTCGACCTGCCACTCCTGCCTCCACGGTCCCCAGCTTTCTCACGTTTCCCCAAACCCCCTTCGGAAGCACACGGGGCATAAGTCATAAACACTCCTTCTAAAGGAACCAACCAGTGTGCACAGGTGGACCGCGCGCTCCACGGACCCGTCCCGCCCAACGCCAGCCCCCTGCAAAGTACCTTCCTGGGCGTGTCCACCCCGCAGCCCCCATCTCTCAGGTCAACTCAGCGCCTTGTTCCAGGAGGAGCCCCGCCCACCATGGGGGGCTGGTGAGTGTATCTGGGGAAGCGAACAGAGTTCCAGGCCTGCAGGCTGGCCCTGAGGACCCTCCAGCGCACCCCAGCCCCAGAGGCCCTCTGCCGAGCCCAGGCTCTGTCAGCTAAAGGATCCTGGGCGCCCAAGGCTGTGAGCCGTCCAGAGGACCCTGCTGCTCTCTGGCTCCTCCCAGCCCCGACTCTAGGCCCCTTCTGCTGGCACCACCTTTGCCTGACCCTCCATGGAATGCTGAGACATCCTGGGGGGAGGCCCCCGCCAGGGCAAACCCACCCCCCTTCCAGCCCCTCTGGAAGCACATGGCAGGCCTCCATCCTCTCATCCCTAGCTGCTGAGCTGGGGACACACCTGTGCCCTGAGCAGCACACGGGCCTGGACACCACGGGCCCCTCAGCTGTGGAGCGGGGTTGCACGCAGCCTCCCGCACAGTGAGGGACACGGGGGCCCGCGGCGCCCCCCGCCGGCCGTGTCATACCTGAGCGGGTCAGTGCAGCCAGGACCTGAGGGCTACTTGGGAGGCCCCGCTCCCCACCTCGTCACACCCCCCTTGCGTGTTTGCTATTCTGTTATTGTTGCTAATTCCTCGCTAGGTGGACTCCGGTGCTGTGGGGCTTAATTAAGCTCAGCCAGCTGTCGTGGAGCTCAGGGGTCACGCGCGGCAGGGCCAGCCCCGGGCGGTGGCGGGGGAGGGCGCGGGCCGAGGAGGGGGCGCATCGGAGCCCCTGGAGGAAGGGGCCCCAGAATGGAATGGGGTCTGGGTTGAGGGGCAGGAAGCCAGGCTGCCAGAGGGAGCCTCGGCTGGCACCCCAACCCCCGTGGATGCAGAAACCCCAGCTCCTAAGTAGTGAGACCCCAGGACAGGGGAGAACCTGTGCCCGGGGGCGGATCACCAGGGGCCAGTGCTCAGGACCCGCTGCCCAGACGCCGGAGGGCAGCCGCCGGGGGGGCGTGGTGTGCCGTGTGTGTGTGCACGTGTGTGTGGTGGGTGGTGTGTGCACGAGCCTGTCCACATGTCCGGCTCCAGGTAGGACCAGGCTGGGTCGGCACTTCCCACTCGCTTCTCGGGACACGCCTCACAGCCTCCCTAAGACGGTCACAGATACCCTAAAGCTGGTGGGTGAGTGTGCAGAGCACCGGTGGAGCACGGCTGAGCCGGCCTGTTTCCCCAGGACGTGTCGGAGCCCTTCACGCGGCCGCCAGCTCCCGGTGAGCCCCTTCTGCACTGCACACATGGGAGGCGCGGGGCCGCGAGGCTTGCAGGCCAGAGGGGCTCGTGCAGAGCGGCCCGCATCACTCCTGCCCCATGGCCGCAAGCCGAGCTGTCCTGGGTGTATGAAGAACCCCTACAGGTCACTAGGAAAAGAGGCAATAGACCGAACAGACCCTTCACAAGGCAGATCTCCAAATGGGCAACACGTGAACTGAAGCCTTGGGGACGCCGCCACCGCACCCACCGAGCTGGCTCCTGCTAACCCCGTGGGGCTCACGCCCCCGCCGCCCCTCAGCAAAACCCGGGCGTCGCCTGTCGGTGGTGAACACAAACGCGCCCAGATGCTCTTCACGCCTCTCCTACCCAGCACCCCCGCCCCGGCCCCCGCTTCAGCTGCTATGACAAAATGCCACAGACTGGGGGGCCTAAACAACTCCCATGGGGCTCCCCCAGCTCTGGAGGCTGGAAGTCCGAGATCAAGGTGCCTGAAGACTTGGTGTCCGGTGTACTCTAACTGGTAACTTATCTCAGCTGTTGGAACAAAGCACCCAGGAAATGAATCCAGATTCCAATCTCTGACCAGGAGGCAGAGAAAAAATGGAGACACTCCTGTCCGTCTCCTGACACAGTCCGTAGTTTTCTAGACGTTTTTGCCAACAAAACTTCGCTGGGCTCTGACCACCCCTCAGCGAGGTGGGCAGGATTTTAATTACCTGCCCAGGTCACACTGTCGACAGCAGGCAAGACTAAGGGGATGGAGACAGAAGCGGGTTCCCCCCGTGCTCATGTAGCGGTAACGAGCTGAGACCATAAGTGAACGTCCCCTCCCAAACGGAAGGCCACTACAGGGCTGGGTCCTGCGTGCGTGGCTTCAGCAACCCCGTCGTGTCCGCCAAGTCCCTGTTCCCCCTTGGCCGCCTTGCAGTTTCCCGCAGCCCTGCACACTTCTGCACGTGTCACCAGCACAGCCGCGGGCAGCCTGTGCTCCAGACTGTCTCTTCAAGGATGCCTGTTTAGCAAGCGCCTTGACAGAGAGAATGCCCCTCGAACCGGAGGGCAAGGTGATTTGTCCTCCGGGGTATGACCAGGCAAGTTTGCCTGCAGCCCACATGAAAGGTTCGGGTTCCCTAAGCTCGCCATTCCTCGGCACGCACACCACCTACCTGGACCACGTCCGGGGAAGGGAAGCCAGTGCCACGAGGGAACTCCAGCTCCGGCTGTGCTGTGGGTGACAAAGCCCTTTGGCTCCGATCCAGGACGCTTGTGTCCTGCCCGCATGTACAAAACGCGGGCAGACTAACTTATTAGCCTCAGACCCTTCACGGTTCCCAACACAGGCTGGTGGTGAGAAGGCTCAGCGATCGGGGCGTCACACGCTGATACGGGGGCCTCACAGAGAGGAAGATGGTCCGGCCTCCCAGGAGCTCTCTGAAGTGCCAGAAGAACGTTTCCCAGGAGTCTCCCTCTATTGGGTCTCCTGCCCATTTCGGAACCGATCCGTTGAAGGGCAGGGGGGCGAGGACGCTGGGTGGGAGGCGTCAGCATCCACCCAGGAGGGCGGGCGAGCCACGCAGGACCCAGGCAGCAGCTCACACCTCGTCTTCGTGAAAGCCCCAGTGCTGGCTCTGCCATGTCACCCTCACGATGTGTGTCCGGGGAAGGCCAGACTCTCCCTCTAGACGAAGCCTCAAGCAGCCCCGGAAGGTGACAAAGCCGGCCGGGGCCGCACTGGGGCAGGAATCCTCACGCCATCTTCTGCTTGCTGCTGACAGAAGGCGTCTTATTGGGAGCCGCCATCTCCTTGCGCAATGAGTCAGCCGTGACTCGGGCACTCCTCCCTGCACTGAAGAGCCGGTGGAGGGAGCTGGGGACCCCCCGCCAGCTCGGCCTGACCTCCTTGTCACCTGTCTTTCCAGCTGTCACCACCCAGTGGCCCTTGAGCCCTCCTCAGTGGCCCCCTCGCTGCAGGATGCGCCCTGCAGCACCTTGGACGTCCTTGACAGGTGGGTGAAGACAGGCAGCCCAGGCGCTGGCACAGGTTCTGGACCTCCGGTCCCTTCCCATAGTCCGTCTGAGTCCCCTCCCCCACTAACCGCCTGTGAGCCAAGGAGTAGGGTGAGGGGAGGGGCGGCTGAGCGGCCAGCCCCTCACGTGACCCAGACCAGGGAGGCCGGTCCCTCTGGGTCCCAGCCTGGCTCCGGCCTGCGGCCTCACCTGCCGCCACACCTGGAGAGATGGGCTCTGACCTGTCAGCCAACGGCCACCGGCCCACTTCCGGTTGGCGCAAGCTCCTCCCCCCCGTGCGAGATGACTGACAGGTGCTAGACCCAGTGAGAATCAGGCCCCGTGCACGCGGAGGCACTGCGCCTGAGCAGCAGCCGCCTTCGCACCCTGCCCGAAATTGCTGCGCCGGTGGAGGAGGGAGATCGGGAGCAGGCCGTAGTGTGGACGCAGACCTGGCTTTGGAGGGCCCCCCTTGTCTAGCCGGACGCCCGCATTGTGGTGGAAGGAAGGCCTGAAGGCGGGGTCGGGAAGGCAGGACGCTGGGGTCCACCTAAGGACCTGGTGGGACCGCGCGCTGCGACAGAAGGGGAGATACAGCCGGGCAGAGGGGCGGGGAAGCGAGAGAGCCTCGGCACTGATAACCTGGCCGTCTGGAGGCCTGTCCCCAGGCCCTCCACCCATGTAACCCCCCGGGTGTGAGCTGCCTGGAGATTGGTGGGCAGGGATCTGGGCAGCCTTCCGACACGTGGCAGCGGGACCGTGGAGGCCGGCTTCCCGTCCGTGGCCAGGCCTTCGGCTGGAGGAACAGGTGGTGAACCGCAAGCTTCAGGGTCATGGCATCCCGCCCTCGGCCCTGGAGCTCCCTTCTCCAACTGGGTCTGTGTCTCTGGGAGTCCCTTGGGGGGTCGGCGACGGGGGACGCTTTGCGGGCTGCCTGACTGTGTTGGTCATTTGCTTTTGTTGTGTTGCTGTTGGCACCTATTCTCCCTTTATCATTAAAAGATACCTTCTCCGGGCTTCCCTGGTGACGCAGTGGTTGAGAGTCCGCCTGCCGATGCAGGCGACACGGGTTCGTGCCCCGGTCCGGGAAGATCCCACGTGCCGCGGAGCGGCCGGTCCCGTGAGCCATCGCCGCTGCGCCTGCGCGTCCGGAGCCTGTGCTCCGCAACGGGAGAGGCCACAGCAGTGAGAGGCCCGCGTACCGCAAAAAAAAAAAATAAAATAAAATAAAATAAAAGATACCTTCTCCAGACTCTGCCCTCCCTCCAAGACTGGGATTTCTGGTCAGTGATGACCTTGGAGCGTTATTTGGGGGCAGACAGACCCCCCTCAACTGCCTTCTACGGGGTTTCCACCTTGGCCCCCAGGCGCTCTGGGGACAGAGGGTGCAAATGACCCCGGCTGGGGCTGTCACCTCCACGGCCTATCCTGTTGATGGCCCTGAGCAGTTCAGTCTCCTGGACCATTGGGCCCCTGGGAGACAGCCTCGTGGACTCTTGGCTTGTGGATTCAGCCCCCAGCTGGCAAACAGCTGTGGCCCTGCATGGTACCATGCTGCAGGGGGCGGGGGTGCGTCGGATTCCTGAGAAAGCCCATCACAGCAGGCTGCTTCCTAGGTAGGGCGCGCAGACGCAGAGAGAGTCCTTGCCCCCCTCAGCCGCCCCAGCTGGCCAAGGCCTGTGGTCTCTCCACAGTGCATCCACCCAGGCCCACATGCTCCCCGTGAGCCTCAGCCAGGCCCCCTCTCCAGGCCCCAGGCTAATCCACTCTGAAGGGAAGGCCCTAGATTAAGGCCACGAGCCAGAATAATCCCTGGGGCTTGGTATAAACTCAAAGCCTCAGGATCCACCAGCCTAGGCGGGGTGGGGCCAGTGAATCTGCATTTCACAAGCCGGTGGCTCTGAGGGTCACAAACACAGAGGGCCTGGCGTTGATGCTGAGTGAATGCGCTTCTGACACTTTCTTGGCTGTTGCCTGACTGGGAGGGAGCAGGGCTCGCCAGGCATCCCAGCGGGAGGAGGGGTGGGTGTGGGGGAGCCCGCGAGGCAGGGGAGGACCAGGCAGGTCCTGGCCTCCTGAGGGTGTTGGGGGCACCTGGCTTCTTCCTTCCACCTTAAAAGCCCAGTCCAGTGAGCACCGGGAAGGCTGCCAAGACAGGGTGGAGGCGGACTGGGCCTTCACTCGGAAAACATCCAACAGCAGTGGCAGGAGTTCCCCCCACGGTTCATTTTTAATTGGATTTAATTATTTTCCATTTAATTGCATTTTTTAAAGCTCTCCCCGGTGGTTTGTGGATCTGAGGATCTCTCTTCTCCTCTCCAGGCTGGATGCTTGGCTCAGGTGGGGGTGAAGAGGCGGAGCCGGGGCTCCCTCAAGACCTGGGAAGGGCTCGTGGGCGGGGGGTAGTGGGGATTGGAAATGGGGTGGGAGACCAGAGCCAGGGGCTGCCCCGGGTCCCTCCCTTGGCCAAGTAGGCAGATGTCAGTCCCAGAGGCCCCTCGCTCCCCCGCCCCGGGTCCCTCGCTCTCCCTTCCTGGCTCTCCCCGACCTCACTGTGCCGCCCCCATCACTCACCTGGTCGGTTCCTAACTGACACCTCCTCATTCCCACCTCCATCCTCGGCTCCACCCCAGAGAGCCCCTCCAGGCTCCCTTGACCTGTCCTGGCCCTTTCTCGCCTCTGCACCTTCACAGGTGTGCTCCCCTCCCCTTTCCCTTCCTGAAGCGTCCCACAGCCAGGCACTCAGCAAACACCTGTGAGCGCTTGGCGGACACCGTCCTCGTCCTCGGCACTGGGGTACCATCGATGAAATGTGGCCACAAAGGATTTGTGGAAACGCCCATGAAGAGGTGCGCCTCCCGCACCCTCAGGCCTGGGCGGGCCTCTGACTTGCTTTAGCCAATAGAATGTAGCAGAATTGATGTCGGGGGGAGTTTGGAGCCTGGGCCCTAAGAGGCCATGTGGCCTCCACGTCACCCTCTTGGAACGCCACCCCGAGTGGGAGGAAGCTGGGGCAGCTCACGGGGGCCCGAGGCCACGGACAGCCAGCTCCACCTGCCGGCACGGGAGCGAGGCCGTCTCGGCCTGTCCAGCCCAGAACTCCTTTGTCTGAAGCGGCTGCAGGCATAAATGCAGGCAGAAGCCACCAAACCCCAGTCACAAGAAACAACCTCTGTTGTTTGAAGCCACTGAGATGTGGGGGTGCTTTGTTACACAGCAAGAGTCAGCTGATACACACCACAGCGAGCAGCCCCTGACTCTTCATACTTGGCCTGGGTCCCCCGTCTCCCCGAACAGAGCCAGCCTCGCCGTCTTTCTGGTCCCCACAGAGCTTCACGCACACACTGATGCGGGAGATCTGATGCCGGCGTCCTCGCCAGTGGCTCCCGTCACCCACCGTGGTGGAGTTCAAGCTACCTGGCTAACTGGCGTCAAAGGCCGAACCAACCCTGCCCCTGCCCACGCCTCCTCCTGCTCCCACCCCCACACTCGGTAGCCTGAGCGGCTGCCCGCTCTGCAGCCCAGCCTCCCCTGCTATGCTGATTCTGCCCGAGGAATGTTCAACTTCTCCACCTCACAGGCTCATCCTCCAAGACCCACACATCCTCACCTCCTCCAAGGAGACCTCCTAGGTCTCCAGACACCCCTCGTGCTGCAGCCTCGCACCCCCGTCTGGAGGCCCTTCCAGTCAGAGCGGCTGCGCTCTTCTCACTGACCTGGCTGAGTCCCTTGACTGCAGTCCCCAGAGGGACAATGTGCCGAGCACCACCCTCCCTGTAAACAGATGCACAGACAGTCGTTTAAATGATGGGATGGGGACAGGTGCGCACACACACAGGTGCCAATGTCTCCTTCCCTGCAGCCCCCAGTGGTCACATATGCAGTCCCCGGGGTGTGTGCACCCCTGCCTGGAGCCCCAACTTCGATTGGAAGCTTGAGTGTTGACATGTGGTGTCGTCACTGTTGCGCTTCCCAAAGGCTGGCACAGTGCGTAAGCACGTGGCCCAGCTCGGTGACTGTCTGTGGGTGGGTGGGTGGGTGGGTGAATGCTGCATGTCCATGAGAACAAAGTAGAGGCTTAACTTCCCAAATTGGTTACTTCCTAGCACAAGACGGTAGGACAGCCTCGGACAGGCGGTTTTAGCCACGTGTGCCTTCTAAGAGACAAAGGAGCTGAGCTGAAACCATAGTTCTGCAAATGTTACGCTCTCCCTAATGCAGGAAAAACAGCTCAGTGCTGAGGTCCGACCTGGGGCATCAGGACATATGCTGGGCTCCTCTGGGCCAAGCCCTCTCCCCAGGGACAGCCCCTGAGTACATTCCTTCCAGCACCTTCTCTGGGCATTCCTGCCATTAAGTGCTTCTGGGAATGGCTGGACCACTCCAAGGAGCGAAGCCTGGGGGTTTGGGGGGCTAGTGGCCATTAAAGTGTCTACTTCAGCCGCTTAGTCTCGGGGCGATGGTTGGCAGTGTTGAAGGTGAGTCCCTGGGGAGAAGCAGGGTGACCGCAGGAGTCGGGCTGTGTGTCCGCACTTGGTTCCCATCCAGCCAGGCTACCGTGAGGGTCACGGAACCATCACAGGACACAAACCCCAGATGTCCCTTGCTCCCTGTGTCTGTCTCACTCTGGAATCCACTGTGATGTCTTGGAAAGAACCCAAATTAGGAGAGAGGGAGGCAGTTTCTGGCCTCAGCCCTGCAGCTTCTTTGTTCCAGAGCCTCGGGCCAGCCACCTCAACTTTCTGGACCTCAGGTTCCACACACGGGCCTCCCTCACACACACGTCTTCCTGTGCTGTCCCTGTGGCAGACATCACTAATTGATCCCAGTTCTCTCCATAGATGATCAAGCACCACCTCAGAAGCTTTCTGGACACAGCATTTTGGGCAGGGACTGTGAACAGACCACTCCTCTTAACCATCCCTGAATTTCTGAGGCACCGTCTGGCCATGACACTGAAGAGTACTGTCCTGTTGACTGTGTCTGTCTTTCTCACGACGTCGGGGGCACCTGGGCTCTGGACTGTCTCTTTGGCCCCAGGAAGCTCTGCTGGAGAGAAAGGCATGAGTAACTGCTTGTACCTCTAAGTGCTTTCGCCTCTGAGCCTGGGGAGGACATGTGTTGGGATTGATTCCAGTACCCACACCTGCTCCTGACATGAGCAAAGCAGATGTGTCCTGTCAGGACCCCCGGCCTCACCCACGTGCGTTAGGCATCCCGGAATGGAACGTGTCACACGAGAGCCAGTAACCATCACTGTGTCACAGCCTCACCTTGGCTGGGGGTGCAGCTTGTGCTTCTTCCCCCACCCCCTTCCGGCATCAGACAACAGCCTGCAGACTGCCTAACTGCATGTGGTCAGCTCGCTGTAACAAATCCACATACGTGTGCACAGGTGTGTATCCATATATCCTGCGTGCACGCGCACACGCACGGCGGACCTGCCGCTCAGGCTGAGCGCCGGCACAGACGCCCTGGGGACGCACAGGTGGGGCACGTGGGAAGAAGAGCGGTGGCAGAAAACCATACGAAAAACGATCACCCTTAGATTCCATGATGGTTGAAATACGAAGCCCAAACAAAAGTTCCTCCTCCTCCTGGTGACGTCAGAGGAGGCGGCCTCCCTCTGTCTGCCCCAGAGCCCATGTCTCTGTCCGTCTCTCTGCCACTGTCTCGCTGTCTCTCTCTTGCTCTCCTCTCTCTCTCTCCTCTGCTCTCCCATCTTTCCTGACACTTTCTTGCCCCTCACCTGGCACATACTGCCCGGGGGAGGCTGGACAACGTGCCTGGTTCCTAGGGTGGAGGAAGCAATGTTTCCTGCAAGACTGTGGTTCAGAACCACGGACAGAGCAGCAGTTCTAGAAGAACCGGCGCAGGCTCATGTGGTGCGATGGAGCTGTGGCCACAACATACCGATTGCTGTGTCAAACCGGGCCACACGGAACCCCGATTTCATGCATTCTCCTTGCAAGGCTGGAGGAACTGGTGGGATGCTGACTGATCCTAGATACCAGCTCACCGCCACCCTCACCTTAACACCTGGGAACACTGGGGCCACCTGTCCATCAGAGCCAGAAAGAGGAGGTGGGTCTGTCCCAGAGCCGCCACGGATGGCCCCAACCACCCAGCAGCAGCCCACAGCCTGGCCTGCGTGCAACACTCAGAGCCCGTGATGGGGAGCTGGGGAGAGGCGGGCGGATCAGCCAAGGATCCCCGTACCCCACTGGGCACCCGCTCTTGAGAGAGACCTTCCTGTTATAATTCTCATTTATTTATAATTCTCATCAATGATTATTAATGAGGGTGATATTTGCACAGAGCTTTCCGGCTGACGATGAGCTCTGGATCTGGGTGACTTGGCATTTGCTTACGAATGAAGCCAGATGTGGAAGCAGCCCGGCCTTGAGGGAGGAGAGGTGGGTGCCGGCATCCAGGAGATGAGGGACAGCTCTGAGCACAGACGCTGGGGAGGCGGCACTGCGGACCAGAGGGCAGCCGTCCTCGCGGGCAGGGCTGACGCTTCCAAGCCCGGGAGGCTGGCACGACTGATCTGGGGGCATCCCGCCAGGGAGCGTGCAGCCAGCATACGCGCCTCGTCTGTCCACCCTGAGGTCCCAGCTGCCCTCGGACAGGCTAGCCGCCCCACACCTCGGTTTCCTCGGCTGCGGAACCGGGCGAACGAGGGCGCTGTGAGCACTGGGCCAGCCGTGCGCAAAGCAGGAGGGTGCAGGGCGGACACGAGCAGTGCCGGCCCTCCCCACCACACCCAGGCACACGTCCCCAGAACCAACTTTCACAGTGGTTACTTTCTCCACGTGCAATGAGTCCCAGTTGTTTTCAGAATGGTGGTCTGATCCCACAGAGTTAACCTCACAGACCACGGCTCTAAGAAGCCCTGTTGCTGACAGGGAAAGGACCCCTCCTGGAACAAGAGTGCCCGGGGACAGAGCCTCTCTCCGGGGTGGTGCTTTGTCTTGGAGAGAGGGTGCTCCCCCCCTTGTCCCGCCCCACAAAAAAACCTGGCTATGACCAGGCTTGATGGAAGAATCCATCCAGAGAAGCGTGGGCAGGGAAGGTGGCTCCGAGGAGGGGCTGCGGCCCCAAACAGGGGCAGCCTCGGGGGAGAGGTGCCGCTCCGAGCACAGACGCTGGGCCTTTCCTGAGGTGCCAGGTAGAAGGGCTGGGATTCCACCAGCATTTGCTGATGTGGAGACCAATTAGTGCTCGGCCACGTTCCCCGTCCCTTGCCTTTTCCGTGCCCGGCAGCTGGACATCCTGACAGCCCTGGCATCTCTCCCTGGCTGCGGGAGCCCACCTGTGAGCGTGCTGCTGAGGGGCCTGCGTCAAGAGAGCTGGGCACGAGCTGGGTGCCGGGTGCTGGGTGTGTGCTGCACGCCGGGTGCAGGGGGTGCTGGGTGCCCAGGGGAGCTGGACGTGCGCTCCTGTCGCGCTTGAGAAGAATCCCCCCGAGTCCTCCCCGGCCTGAGGCCACATCTGCCTGGCCCACCTGCATCTGCACCTCTTCTCTCTGCCCACCACCCGCTGCAACTGCGTCAGACTCCACCTCAGGGCCTTTGCACAGGCCAGTCCCTCTGCCAGGAGGTCTTGCCTTCCAGTCTCCGTTTGTCCAACCCCTGCTCCCCCTCCACATCTCCACCCCCTTCCCACACCCAGCGTCTAAACGAGGTGCCCCATTCGGCCTCCCTCCTTCACTCAGTAAATGACACTGGACACCTGCTATGTGCCAGGTGCTGTTCTGAGCCCTGGGCTGTAGCACTGGATAAAACGGGCACAAACACGTGTTCCTGTGGTGCCTGCGCTGTGAGTGTGGTGGGGGAGGGGTGATGCCATTAAGGGGGTTGGGGAGACGCGGGGTGGTCAAAGAGGGCGTCTCTAAGGAGGGGGCCGGGCGGACATCCGGAGGAGGAGGGCCCCCGGGAGGCAGGTGCACGCGCAAAGGTCCTGCGCAGAGCGAGCCCGGCATGAAAACAAACGAGCGCCGAAGACCAGGGAAGGAACGGGGGCCTCTGGCGAGACGGCAGCCACGGAGGGTGTGAGCAGAAGCCAGGCTGCGTGGCTTCCTGGCCCTTGTCACGCCCCTCACTCCCCTCCCGCCACCGTGCTCTGTGTGGTGTCTGTTCATGTGCTCTGCCTCGGTCCCTGCCGGTGGCCTGACAGCCGCGGAGGAGAGGGCCGCTCGCAACGGGCCGGGAGGATGCGGCCGGCTCGGCCACCGCGCTCTGCAGAGCCCCTGTGCCAGGGGGGCCATCGCCTTCCGGAGTCACTGCAGCCCCTGAAGCCCGGGGGGCTGCCCTCGCCTGTCTCCTGCAGGTGTGCAGGTGTGCGGGCCCCCTCCCCTCCCGGCCCCCCCACCGCAGCTGAAAACTTAGTGAACTAGAGGCTCAGAGGAGGGGCGCGCACCGTCCGCGGGATTGAAACGCCTGCGAGCGGATTAACAGGGGCTCCGCGGCAGCGGTCTCGCCGCTATCGGAGCGCCCGCGGCGGCGTGTGAACATTGCCGGCCGGCGGGATTGGGGCCAGGCAGCGCCGCCGGCTTTATCTCGTGGGCACAGGCGGCCGGGCCCTTATCAGGCCGGCCCGGCTGCTGCAGCTGCGTCTTCAAGGGCCCGCGCCTCCCGCCGCCTGCTTTGTAATCAGAAGAAAAGTTGCTGCCTTGATATTTCCATTTTTATCTCTTTTATTTACTTCATTTTAATGTCTTTCAGGGAATATTTTCTCTGAAACAAGGCAGGGCTGTCAGTGGCTTACATCCTTCTGCGGCCCCCTGGCCGGGTGCGGAGGAGGGCTGAGGACGGGGTGAGGGGCTCCTGACCCCCTGCCCGCAGTGGCCCTGCCCTCCACCCACGCGCCCCATCCTCTCCCTGCCCTTCCTCCTGCCGTGGGCTCCTTCCCAAGTGACGTGCACCCTCCAGATCCAAGTCCTCACCCCTCACCCAGCCCAGCCCGATGAGGGAATCATGACCAGGAGCCTTCACCCGCAGCCCCTGGGGGACCCCAGACACTGGTGTGAGGGCGCCATCCGAGAGGAGCCCGTCACAGCCCAGGAACCGGGGGTTCGCGCCTCCTTCCCCTCCGCCGTCCCCACTGATCCGGGGAAGACATTATCTCCCTTTCCCAGACGAGGAAGCAGAGGTTCCTAGAGGTTATCAGTTGCCGTCACCTGGCTCCGTGCTGGCGACTCGTGACAAGGAGAGGAAGTGCAGAGCCTCGGCCAGAGCGTCTGCGCGGGACAGGACGGCACCGAGAACCCCTGCTCGCGGCCTCCCTGCGCCTATGGTGCACGCTGATCACATCCCTGTCACCGTGGTTAACCAGGACAGCGTGTGAAGCAGCTCATGGAAAGGGCTGGCCATGGGAGGGCAGCGGAGCCGAGCCCCCTCCGGTCCCTGGTTGAGTCTCATCAATGCCCCTTTCTGGGGTTTTTGAGTCTCCCAAAAAGACATGCCCACATCCTAAGCCTCGGAACCCGTAAATGCGACGTGTCTGGATGAAGGGCCTTTGCAGACGTGACTGAGTGAAGGATCTCAGGATGAGATCATCCCGGGTTGGGGTGGGCTCTACATACAAAGACTGAAGTCTTCATAAGACAAATTCAGACACACAGGTGGAGGCCACGCGAGGACAGAGACTGGAGGGAGGCGGCCGCCAGCCAAGGACGCCCAGAGCCCCCAGGAGGCAGAAGAGGCAGGAGGGACCCCTCCTCCAGAGCCTCCGGAGAGACGTGGACCTGAGTGTCAGACACTGGCCTTCAGAAATGGGACGGAGTACATTGTGTCGTCTCAAGCACCGCCCCCCACCCGGCCCGTCTGTGCCAGGACGCCCACTCTGTCCCCACCTGGCTGAGAGCCCCTCAGGGCATGACGGCAGCGGCCTGATTCTCTCCGCATCCTCAGGAGCTGGCGCCTGCTCCTCCGGGGAGAGCTCTGTTGAACGAGCGACGCACCAAGGGTGGGAATTGGGCCTGCGCACTGAGGACGGTGGTGCCGGATCCCGAGCACACAGGTGCCGGGCTCGGGAAGCCCAGAGGCAGCAGGACGGCTGTGTTGCCCCCAGCCCCTCGGGGTCCAACTCCTCCTGGAGGCACCGAGGCAGCGGCTTTGGCTTCGGGAGGCGCGAGCAGCTCGGTTCCGGGCCCCCTGGAGGGCTGCGGCCAGGGGTGGGGCGGGCACCCTGACGGGATCAGCGGCGGCCCCGCGGTGACCCAGGGACTCAGCAGGACCCATGTCTGCAGTGGGACGTGGGCTCGGGCCCCAGACACTCTGCCGTCTTCTTCCCAGCATGAGAAGCAGAGGCCACCCCAGGAGGGACTGGGACAGAAATGGCTATGGTTGTTCCAAAGAGCGGAAATCGGAGAATTTTCCAGAATTCATGCTGAAGAACAGAAGGTGGGAGCGGACGAGGAGTGACGTAGCTTCTGTCACCAAGAAGCAAAAGGTCACAGGCGATGCACTGCTGCCCCACCAGGAGCACGGGGCTCTGGGCAAGGCCCTGTCCCGCCAGCGCCAAGGAAGCCCCGCGGCCCTGAGTCACCCCGCCAGGCACAGCCCCGGCCAGGCAGCCGAGCACCAAGGCCTGGCCCTGCCGGTCCAGGGGCCCCGTGCCCGTGTCCGGAGCGGACAGTGGGGAGCAGGGCAGCACAAGGGGAGACCGAGCTGAAGGCCACCCAGCCAGCAGGACGAGGCCGGCACTGGGCGCAGCCCTCGGGCTCCAGGGGAAAGGCCAGGCCCCTCCAAGCCAGAGGCTGTGAAGCGCCCCATGAAGAGCCCTCACGGGCTAATCGGAAGCACGTGGACTCCGCATCCTGCAGGACTTCCTGCAGCTCTGTCCAGACCGCAAGAGGCCGCAGCGGCAGCTCCCAGGAGGGGTGGCTGGGCCACCGCAGCCTCCCCACCACCTGCCAGCCTCGGCCTCAGGCCGGCTCCTCGCCACTCCCGCCCCCTCGGACACCCCGCCAAGGACGGAAGCAGGGCTGGGGGGACGGAGACTCCCGCCCTGATCAGTCGAATGGGGTTTGGGGTTCTCTGTCCTTCTAGCTAAACCTCAAGCCTCCTGGCGCTCCTTGGAGCCCCCGGCCGCCCCGCGCCCCTCTGGCCCAGCCCTCACCTGCCCTCCTCACCCTGTCGGACCCCACGGTCCCTGGCTCACACCCTCACTCCCCTCCCCTCTGCCCCTCACAGCGGGAACCAAGCGGCACTCCAGACCTGGAAGCGCCTTCCTTCCAGGGCTGCCGGGGAGAAAATGCCAGCCTCCTGCCCCAGGTGCCCTCTCGGTCACCAGGCCTCGCTGATTCACCTGGAAACCCCTCGGGCTGGTCCTGCCCTCGTCTCCTGGGTCAGAGCCCAGCCCGGCCCCGTGGCCACTCACCTGGCCCCAGAGTATGAGAGGACATGCTGTCGTTTTAAGTGCCCGATCTGTGGTCCTTTGTTACAGCCGCCCCTGGACACACGTCCGGCAGGAAGACAGGCAGCCCGGCTGCCGCTCGGCCCTCCAGCGCACAGGGCATGCGCTGGGCCGGGCCGGCTGCGATGAGGCGGCCAGGGCTGAGACAGCTGGGTGTCCCGTGGGGAGCCGCGGTCTCCACCAGAGCCCCACGCCGGAGGAAGGCTGCTCACGCAGAGAGGGTCGTTCACCGAGGTGTAAAAGCCAACAGTGTGTGGCTTCTGGGGGGAAAGGAGGAAAACCTACCGGCAAAGCTTCCTCAGTTAGGACACAGAAGGCATTCGCTGTGGGAGAAAAACCAGCACTTCATCAAAATTAAAGCTTCTCCTCCCCGGGACACCATTAGGACAATGAGAAGGGAAGCCACAGAGAAAAAAAGTAAGACGCATGTGGCAAAGAGCTCGCATTGATGTTTATAAAGAACTCTTACAGCTCCGTCATAAAAATACAAACAACCGAACAAAACGTGGCCCTGAGATTTAGACACGTCAGTAAAAGAAGACACATGCACGGCCAATAAGCACAAGAAAAGATTCTCGACACCACTGGTCACCAGAGAAAGTGCCCAGTGGACCCCACAGGCCATCACTGCACGCCTACTAGAAAAATTAAAATTCTGAAAAAAAAATCAGAACACACAAAAACTAACACTATGAGACGTTGGTGAGGGTGTGGAGCAACCAGAACGCCCTTCTGCACTGCTGCGAATATGAAAGAGAACCACTGCTTGGGAAAACAGAAATTTCCGCTAAAAATAAATAGAGTTGATTAGAACAGACCAGCAATTCTGCTCCGAGGGATGCAGCGGGAAGAGATTGAAAAGCACAAAACGTTCTCATTTGCTGCACAGATGTTCTCAGCAGCTCCGCTCACCCAGAGTAGTGACAATGTAGAGCGCAGGAGACGGACAGACGTGACGTGGTGTATTCACACTTGAGGGTATTACTCAGCAAGCAGGGGAGCCCCAGACACATATACATTGCGCATTCCTGAACCGGGACGAGCCCACGAAGTCAGGCACAAAGCGAGTGCTCTGTTTAGACAAAGTTCCACAAATAGCCAAAATAATCTTGTAACAGAAGGAGGAGGTTGGTGACTGAACTGGGGATGGGGGGAGTTGATTTTAAAGAGGGGCAACGTTATGGAAATGCTCTATATCTTCAGTGGAGAAACAGTTTACCTCTTGGTTCACACTCACTGAATGGCATGCTCAAAATGTGTGCATTTCACCATATATAAATTTCACCAAAATGAAGTCAATTTCAACGAGTGTCAGTGCAACCTGGAGGCAGCTCATACTGCTTGGTGCATTAGTCAGCTCTGCTGCTGTGACAAACAGCCCCCAAGCTTCGGTCTCACATGTTTACGTGTTGCTCCCATTACAAGCTGGCAGTGACAGGCTGGCCATGGTGGTCTCAGTGCAGTGCGGAATCTGTCCCACAGGCGACAGTGGTCTCAGATAAAGGGGTGGGAGGGAGCTGGGGGAAGACTGGGGCGACTCCTGAAGCTGCTGCTTGGACGTGGCAAACGTCAGTCCCCCTCATTCCACTGGTCACACCTGATGCTGCCCAGGCAGGATGTGCCCCCTCCCCAGAGGGCAGGGGTCCTTGGAGCCCCAGACAGGGCCCAGGTGTAATCCCGTCCGGGGAGGGACTCATCAGAGACCCACCACCCACACCCACGCTCCTGGGAAGCCACCCAGGGCTCCAGGCTGGGGCTGGGTGGCCAGGTGAGGAGGCGACACAGGCAGTGGGTAGGGGAGAGTCCCCCAAGCGAAGCCGAGGGGATGAGGGGGCCCATGGTTTGGAAACAGTGATAGTCACAGCGTCTCCCAGGCTCCTCCCACCCCAGCACCTACTGGGCCAGGAGCTCAGCGTGTTTTAACTCCTGAGATCCTTGCCCGGCGCCGGGGGTGGGCACTGTCTGGAGGAGGAGCAGGAAGCACAGATCAGACAGGTCACAGGACCTGCCCAAGGTGTGCAGTGAGCAGAAGGGCCGGTGTGAGGCCCAGAGGCCTGGCAGCACAGGTCACGCTCCACGGCAGGGGCCTGGGGCGTGGACGTCAGAGGTGCGGCTGGGACCACTCCAGGGGCCCGCATGCCATGTTGCCAGCCTCCTCCACTGCCAGGGATGCGCCGGGCCATGCGGGGGCCACCCTGGTTTGCCCGGCCCGCTGCCAGCCAAGTGAGCTGCCAAGCCAGCCAGCTGTGTGCCAGGATGCTGACGGCTGGGGGCCACCGCTTCCCATCTGTCTCTGCTCCCAGGTGGCGCCTATTTTTAGAGCCAAGGCTTACCAGCCTGGATGCAAGCAAGGCTTCAGAGTGGTGGGCTGGGCTCGGGGCTGGGGCTGGGGCTGGGGCTCGGGCGGGGCCGCCACGGGGGAGCCTGGCCAGGTCCTCCTGGCTGAGAAGCCAGCAAGCTGATGAGGAAAGTGGGATTTGATGGGCTTCCGGGCTGGGGCCGGCTCTCGGAGGAGGAGGGTCACCAGGTCTGTGCCCGGCCGCCCGTGGGACTCGCTGCCCCCTCTTACTGCCGAGCACCCCTCTCTGTGCCTCCTCCCACCCTTGCTCCTTCCTTTGCCTCTGGAGACCCTGCTGTCACCTGGCCTCCAGGACGCCGTGCTCCCGGCAGCCCCTCTGCTGCGCCCACAGCTCTGCGTCTCTTCCTCTCACCCGTGGCCGCACTCTCCGCCGATACCATCTCCCCTCCGACCCACGGGTCTGGGCCCCGACTCTCCCGCCAAACCTGCAGAGTTAACTCCAGGAGTTCCTCCCCCACTGCCCCCGGCTCTCCTGGGCAGCGCACCCTCCCGCACACCTTGGCACCATCCTAACCACCTCCCCGCCGGCTCCCTCCCATCTGCGGGCTCTGGAATCAGCCTCACCCCCCTCCCTGGCGCCACTGGCTTCACCCTGGCCAGGCCTGAGGCTCCGGGTGACCTTCGACCCTGACTCCCAGCCCCGTCCTCCGCTCCAGCCACACTGGCCTTGAACCCCAAGGCCTCTGCACCTGCTGTGCCCTCTGCCTGGGCCCATTGCTCCCCCTCTTCAAGTCTGCTCCGAGGGCTACTCCTGGGGCGTCCCCGCCAAGCACCCCCTGCACCCCCACTCCGTTCCTGGCTGTAATTTCCCCCGTGAGTCTGTCGCCAGCTGGCACAGTGTAGGTCTCACTTCAGGGGTGTCCCTGGGGCGTGGCGCAGCGCTGACACACAGTAGGTGCTCAGTGAACTTTTGTCGGGCGAGTGACTCACCATCACGCAGACCAGGAGGGTAACTTTCTTTCAACGTTTCCCACAAGGCAGGTCTGCTGTGATGAATTCCCTGTTTTTGCTCATCTGAAGAAGTCTTCGTTTTCTCTTCACCTTGGAGGAGAATTTTGCTGACTTCTAGATGGGCGTTTTTCTTTCTTTCCACTCTTGAAATATTCCACTCCACTCTCCTCTTGCTTGCACGGTGTCTGACAAGAAATCCACTGTGACGTTCATCCTTGTTCTTCTGTAGGTAAGGTTTCCCGTTGCCTTCAAGGTTTTCTCTCTGTCTTTGGTTTTCTGCAGTTGGAAGATAATGTGCCCAGATGTGGGGTTTTCCTCTGTTGTTGTCTTTATCCTGCCGGTGTCCTCTGAGCTTCCAGGATCTCTAGCTTGGTGTCTGTCATTAATTTTTGAAAGTTCTTTGCCACGATCACTTCAACTACTTCTTCTGCTCTGTTCTCTCTTGCTCTTCCTCCTGGTGTTTTTTTTTTTTTTTTTAATTTTTAAAAGTTATCTTATTATTTTTTAACTATTTATTTATTTATTTTGGCTACGCTGGGTCTTAGGTGCGGCGTGCACGCAGGATCTGGTCCCCCGACCAGGGGTCGAAGCCAGACCCCTGCACTGCGAGTGCAGAGTCTTACCCACTGGACCGCCATGGAAGTCCCCTTCCTGGTGTTTCAATTATGTGTATTCGGCACCATTTAATATTGTCCCATGGTTCTTTTTTTCCTCTTTTTGTTTCAGGTTAGGAATTTTCTGTTGCTCTACCTTCAACTTCGCAGATACTCCTCAACTCTACTGGGCCAACTACCACACCCGTGGAAGGCATTTTTTCGTTTTTGTCACACGTTTTCTCACATTTCCTTTTCGTTCTTTCTTAGAGTTTGCATCTCTCTGCTCACATCGCCCACCTGTCCTTCACACCGTCCGTCTTTCCCATTAGGTCCCTTAACATATTAATCATACTTATTTTAAACTCCCCAGGCCATAGACCTGGCCTCTGCCTCACGTCCGAGTCTGCTTCGACGGCTGCCTGGTCTCTTCAGAACGTGCCCAGCAAGGGCAGAGAAGCACACGAGACCCCAGGGCCGCCGTGCCCCCCACGCTGCGCCTCCGCCTGGTTTTAATGTAGCTGATGCGGCAGCCTCAGCCAGGAAGAGCTTAGTGCCCGGGGCTCACTCCCTCAGGAATGGGGGTGTGGGCAAGCTGCCCAGATGGCAGACATCCTCGTGACGGTGAAGGGTCCAGAGCGCGTGGTGTCCACCTCGGCTGAGATGGACTCAGTCTTCACTTCTTCTCTTAAAACTTTCCCCCCAGAACATGAGCAACCACAGCTCAGCTGGGCACGTTTCGGCAGGTGACAGAGCTGGGTGTCAGTCCCAGCTCTGCAACCAAGCGATGCGGGCCTTCGGCAGGTGCCTGCACCGTCCAGGCCTCAGTCTCCTGTAAAGCGGGCGCAGCAGTGACAGAGCCGCCCACAGGCCCTGCAGATGCACCAACACCTGGGGGGCTTTTGAGGGGCGATTTCTGTGACACCCATGAGAGGAGGCCGGCTGAGGAATGGAGGCCTGCGCAGGTGAGGAGGAATGACTCCGCGAGGGGGAGAGAGTGGGCGGGGGAGAGGGAGAGACAGAGGGAGAGAGGGGCGCGGGCACCGGTTCACGCAGAGGTCAGCCCGTTACACGTGGGCAGGGGCCGCACACCCCCGCTAGGCCTTCAGAGGGACTCAGAGGTGGGGAGGCCAGCCTGCCCTCCGGGCCTCCCGATCAGAACGGCATAAACTAAGGCTGGAGGTCCACCCGCAGCAGCTCGTCCGCTGCTCTGCCTACCGTGGGAACCTCCCGGGCAGCCTCAGCAGGCCAGGGTGGGGAACCTGGCGGACACCCTCTCAAATCCCGGCCCATGCCAGCTCCGTCTCAGACCCCGGCAGGAAGTCGGCCCTTAAACTGAGGGCAAGCAGCCTCAGTAACAGCGAGAAAATTCATCCCCACGCAGATCCCACAGGAAGCTGCACGGCTGCCCTTCCCAAGCGCACACACGAGGTACAACTGCGTTGGCCTGTGGCTGGGACCCGCCGGGATGGGCACTGGGCCTCGGGGGCTGCCATTCAGGATCGTGTGCGCCTCGCGGCCCGGATCGGTAGCCTGTTAGGGACACCAGTGCGGCGTGTTCAGTCAGCACCGCTCCGACTCGGTCTCCACATCCGTATTACTGGCCCAATGGAGTGTGACCGGCTCCTCCCGGGTCCGTCGAAGCCACCTGAGTGAGACTAATAGGAAAGCTGCAAGCAGGCGGCCATGACAGCAGCGCCGGGGGGCAGGGGCCTCAGGGCGCCCGCACCGCAGCCCCACCACCCAAGAAGCCAAGCCCCTCAGCCCCGTCCAAATCGTGCCGCGTCGCCACATGCACTTTACTGTCTGGGAAGCCAGGGTTGGTGCTGGGGTGAAATTCAGGGTATTTAACTGTTATGGGTTGAACTGAGTCCTCCTCAAATTCATGTTGACGTGTTGATCCCAGTACCTGTGAACGTGGTCTTATTTGGAAACAGGGTCACTGCAGATGTAATCGGTTAAGATGCGATCATCAGGGTGGGTTCTCACCCACTGTGACCGGTGTCCTTAGAAAAAGGGGAAATTTGCACACAGACACAGACATGCACACGGAGAGACGTCACGTGAAGACAGAGGCAGAGATGGGGGTGAGGCTTCCACGAGCCATAGAACATCAGAGGCGCCAGCAAACTCAGGTAACACACGGGAGCAAGTAAATATTGGGCGGGGTATAAAATGTATTTCCCACTATAGCTCATACTCAAAATGGCTTGACAGCCACGGATCTAGACAATTCTCAGTAAGATACCAGGATACTTGTTCTTGTGATTCCCATTTGACAGATGGGGAAAACTAGGCTTTCAAGGAGTGGGTGACACAGGGCTCCTGGGTCCCCTACGTGGGGAGCCCTTGCTCTGAGGCCCTACGAGGCATCTGCAGGACTGGCTGTAAGGGCGGGACCCCCGGCTTGCAGCTCTGGCGCCTGGTCCTCCTGCTCAGCAAAGCAGGGCTGGCCTGCGTCCCACATCTCAGCCGTCCGGGGACCAGAGGGCGTGGATGTCTGGAGCTTAGAGGAGGCGCTGGGTTCGAATTCCAGCTCTCTCGTCTCCTGCCTGGGAGACCATGGCCCTCACAGACAGGGGAAAGTGCCTCGAAAGGCGACGGCCCTCCTGGCCGCCCACAGCCCCCATGGAAAGCCAGGGTGCCAGCCAAGGCCATGCTCTCCTCCACCTGGACACAGGTCTCCTGCCTATCCAGCGGAGGGCGGACGCCCGGGACTTGGCCTCAACGGCCCGTATCCCTCTGGGCAGGCCCTGGTTCCGACCAGCCACCCAGACCCCTGAGCCGCTCACCTGGCCGCCCCTGGCACTGAGCAGGTGGGGACCACAGGAGCGCCTGATGGGTGGGAAGAGGCAGGGCCACCGCCTCTCAGGCCTCAGCTTTCTGCCCCCGCCATCCTGTTATTTCTTCCTTTAGCTACATCCAGACTCCAGCCCCTTCTCAGCCCCCAACACCTCTGCCTCCTTGTCCAGCCCCATCCTTGAACTCCTGAATGACAGCCTCCGTGCTGGTCTCCCCACGTCCGCCGCTGTCCTGGGGAGGAAACAGCTGCCATTTTCCTTTCTCTTTCCCTCTTGAAATAGGACCAGTAAAGATGTTCACAACATGAGGTAGACGGGTCTTGATGTGAGTCTCAAAGCAAGAAAGAAACAGTCATATTTGTCTAGTCCCAACCCCGTCTGAGCAAAGATCTGCAGGAGGTAGGGGAGGGGCAGGTGGGCCCTGGGGAGAGTTCGGGGCAGGGGGCACCGCAGGTGCAAACGCCCCCAGGTGGCCTGCCTGTTGCTCGGCCGCCGTCCACCTCCTTCCAGAGCAGCCCTTGGCCCTGTCCCCGCTTTAACCCCATGGTGGGCCCACAGGGGGCTCAGGGCAAAGGGGCCCAGGTGGACCCGGGGGTCCCCGCTTCCCGCCGGTGGGTGAGGCTCTTGGTGGGTCCTGCCCTGGGATGCTCCTCCTGGTCGGTGGGGGGAGCCAGCCCCTTCCGGGGTGGGGGCGTGTTTTGGCCGCAGGCTCCTGGGCCCAGGAGGGGCGACGGAAGGGGGAAAACAGGCAGCAGGTGCCGCTTCTAACAGCCTTGACGGGCTGCCAGTTGCCTCTGAAATCCAGAGCACATCTGCGCTCATCAGTTGGCCAACAGATGGGCCCCGGTTTAATATTTTTGGATTCGGTTACACTTGGGAGCCGATAGGAACCATACAGAGTGCAGGTGTGTGAGCAAAACAGCATCCCGCAGCGGGGCGGGGCGGGGGGGACGGGGACTCGCTCAGGGCAGGTAGCGGGAGCCCGGCCGGAGATGCTCCAGGTGCCCCTGGGGAAGCAGCCTCACTCTGCACCTTGGCTTTGGCTGCGGATTTTGTTAGAAGCTTCTGGCAAAGCACAGGTCGCGGTAACTCCCCCATCCATCCCGAGTGAGAGCAGCAGTCAGCAGGGCTGGGCCGGGGGAGATAAATTTGGAGAGAGGCAGAGCGGGGCTGGGCAGGGCCAGATGGCTGGTGTGGCCGCTGACGTTCCCACCAGCAACTGCTTTTGTTACTTAATCATGTCACGGGCAGGAAAGCACCCACCCCCATGCCTAGTATCTCTGGGGCCACCTTCGCAGCTGGCCCCGGGGGAAGTTCCCAGGAACCGAGATAAGGCTGCCGGATGCGGCCTTGTACTTGGAGCTCCAACCAGGACCCCGCAGACAGTGACCCCACGGCGATTGTTTGGGACGGGGAGGTGGTGCCGACCAGGTGCCTGGGGTACCCTGGCAGGAAGATGTTCTGTGGCCGAGGTCCCGAGCAGGGCAGCAGTCACAAGACCCGCCCTACCCGGGCTCTTCCTGAAGAGAACAGCTTGCTTCCTCTTACGCCTGTTATCTCCAGCTGACCATGGGGAAACTGAGGCCCAGGGCAGCCAGGGAGCCTGCCCAAACCACAGCCCAGCAGGCCGGGGCTGCAGACACTCCGGGTGAAGCCGTTTGCTTCACCAGCCTATGGTGTTGCGTCCCTCACGGGCCTGACGGTCTCACGAGACCCGCCTGACTCTGTGCAAATTCTCTTGTTCATAAGGCATCAGCTACCTGTCTCCCGGGGTCCCCACGGCTGCAGCTGTGTGGGAGGTCCTCACGGGGTGGGCCGGGGGAGGCCTCGGGAAGGAGTCTCTGCCCACGGGCTGCAATCCAGCTGGGAAGGAAGACTCATACGTGGTAAACACACACACACATGTAACCAGACTGAGTGCACGCTGGCCTGCCGGGCCTGGTACAGGGGAGGCTGCAGTCCACATACTCCTTCACTCATTCATTCGGCAAGTAGCAATACTTATCGATCACCTACTGTAGGCCAGGCACGGCTCCAGGGGCAGGGGACACTGGTGAGGAGGCAGACGCCTGCCCGCCATAAACACAAATATCACTACGCAGTGCATGAATTAACAGCTAAAGGAATCAGGGGACTCTTCATTTGAAAAGCAAAAGTTGAGATTTTTCAGGGCAAATAATAAAAGCTAACCTCTTTGGGGCCCTTAGTCGGTGGCAAGCAACAGGAGGAGGGCATTGCTGGGGGTCCCTTTGGCGCTGAGAAGGGGCAGGCGCTCCCGAGGGTGCCCAGCAGCAGTCGGTGTCCAGCCAAGCAGAGGGCAACGCCCGTCCGGCAGGGGGTGCACCCAGGACAAGAAGAGCACCTCCACTCTGTGGATGTGAGTTCACGCCTCAGCCCCTGGAAACAAGAAGCAACTCATACTTCGTCTGCGTCCCAGCAGAGCAGCCCTCATCCCCTCACCAGGACAGGCCCCTCGGCCCACTGTCACCACTCTAGGCTGTGTCGTCCATGCCCAGGTCCACCGTGAAGGGCCCAGGACACTGTCACTGAGGCAGGAGCCTGGGGTCACACCCTCGACACACCCTTGGCCTCCTATGGGTCTGGGTGCTGAGCACCAGCAGGGCCAGCCCTTCTCCCTTCTCTCCTAAACCCACCCCTCTCCCAGCCTCGGGGAAGCTCCTCTCCTCCCCAGTCCTGCCACCTCTGCCTCCTCTGAGCCCTGGCCACTCCCCACCCCCAAGTGCACATGGCCAGCTCAACCCCTCCCAAAGGCAGGGACCTCACAGGATGTTCCCAGCCTCCCTTGCAGCTAGGCACAGCCACAGTTTAGCCAATAAGCTGGAAGGGGAGAACTGCCTGAAAATTTCTGGGGAAGATTTTCCTCCCTGGCTCCTTTTCTTCCTTTTTTTGAATGCAGTGGTCACAAGCTGTGATAGCTGCAGCTACAGCAACCATCCTGGAACCATGAGGCAACAAGCCAGAAACAACAAGCCAGCACTCAGGGGGACGGCAGAGCATGAGGACGGGAAGAGCCGGGGTTCCTGATGACATCATCAACTCACGGCACCTAATCCAGCACCACCTTCTCCAGTTCCAGAAAATAAATGCGACTGTTTGTTAAACCGCTGTTGGCTGGATATCCTGTTGCTTGCAGCTGTAAGCATCCCCAGGAAATGTAAGGCTTAGTACCCGTGAACCCCCAGGCCTGACCTGGTCCACTGCCAGCCCTGCTTAGAGGCCAGTGGAGGCGAGAGAGAACGTGATGATGAGGCCAAGATGGCTCTGCCACTTACTGCCTGCTGACCTTGGGCCAGTGCTGAAACGACCCCCACTGGGCCTCTGCTTCCCCATTTGAAACGGGAGGGGGCCCAGCAGCCTCCCTCCCGACCCTGAGCCCCCTCCAGTGCACCCCAGTCTGGAACCACTGCCCCGAGCCATCTCCGAGGGCTTTGCCAGCTCACATCACCCATGACCCCACAGCTCTAGTAAAGGAAGGCTGAGCTGGCCGTCGGGGAGGCGCGTGGTGGGCATTCAGGGGAGGGGTCGTCATAAAGACTGCGCAGAGCCACAGCCTGGAGAGGAGCACAGAGGTGGCTTGATCGGGGCCTGGATGGGAGCCGAGGAGCCAGTGAAAGGTGGTGAGTGGAGGCCCCCAGCCCCGCTCCAGGCTGAGTCCTGACACTGCTCCCGGGCTCCCAGGCTGCCCTCGAGAGCTCTGCTGGGAGGAGGCTGGTCTGGTAGGGGGAGGAGCAGGAATCCCGGGGTCCTCCCTGCGTCCGGGGAGGCGGCCGAGCCCTCCTGCTCCCCTGACAGGCCATGGGGTTTACCCGCGGGGCCACAGCTGGCCCCTTCCCTGGCTTGGGTCAGAGCCACGAGGGAGGTAAGGTAACCAGACTGCTCTCGGGGGCGCCGGGCGTTCCTCTGCTCTCATCTCACTCTCACGCCCCCACTGGGCGGATGGCGAAAGTGAGGCTGGGGAGGCACAGACGCCCCCAGGGGCCAGGTGGAGCCTCCCCTTCCGCCCCGCCTCCCGTCGAGCGAGGAAGGGGGGCAGCTGAAGAGGCGCCAGATGGCCCAGATTCCCGGCTTCCGCAGAGACGCCCGGGAACAAGACCTCCTCTCTCAACTACTCTCGCAGCTGAAAATATTTACATCCAAATACGTCCCAATGCGCCATATTTTTGCCTCAAGCCAGCCTGGGAGTCTGTCCCCGCCACCTGGGAGGCGAAGACGCCTGGGTAGGGAGGGTCTTGCCTTCCAGGGGAGCTGACGAGTCTTACCAGAAGCCGGGATGAAAGAGCGCGGGCCTGGGAGGGAGCCCAGAAGGCACCCCGGGGTTCTGAAGGGCCGGCCTGCTGGGCGCTCGGGCCTCGGCCCGGCCTCGGGGCCCTTCCACTAGCAGCCGGCTCGGCTCAAGGGCGCTTCCCACAGGAGACGTGCGAAAAGCGCCTCCTGCTCGAGAGCCAGTGCGGGTCTCCACTTCCCTCTCGCGAGACTGCCTTCCAGCGAGACTTCCCACCCGCGAGACTTCCCACCTGCTAGATTGCCCTCTCGCGAGACTGCCTTCCCGCACACCTCAGTAAGTCGCGCAGAACGTGGGTTTTGTTGCCCTTCGGCTAGTGGTGTCCTCAAACCGGTAAGGCGGCACCTGGCCTCACTCGCCCTGGCTCCCCAGCACAGAGAGTAGCGTCCAGCTACAGTAGGCGCTCAGTAAGTGCATGTGCAAAGCACAGACCGCTGAGTGCGTGGGAAGCTCACGCACACCACTGGCCTCTGGCTTCCCATCTGTGAGATGGGAATAACCAGTGACGTGGCCACGCCTTGCCCAGGCTGCAACAGGCTACGGCAGATGGCAGACTGAAAGCAGCAGAACTGTGTCCTCTCCGAGTTCTGGAGGCAGGGAGGCCAGAATCAAGGCGTCCACAGGCTGCACTCCATCTAAAGGCTCCAAGAAAGGATTATGGGCTGCATTGTGTCCCCACAAAATTCGTAGGTTGAAGCCCTGACCCCCAGTATCCCAGAATGTGACTGTATTTGAAGATGAGGTTGCTGGGGTGACCCCAAACCAGTATGACCGGTGTCCTTATAAGAAGAGGAGACTGATCCACAGACGCTGGGACTGCAGACACACAAACCTGTACGTGGATGTTTACAGAAGCTTTATTCCCAATCGCCAAAACTTGGAAGTAACCAAGATGTCCTTCAAGGTGAATGGATAAATAGACTGTGCTTCATAATAAATAGACAGTGGAATATTACTCAGCACTAAAAAGAAATGATCTGTCAAGCCATGAAAAGGCATGGGGGAACCTTAAATGCAAGTTACTAAGTGAAGAAGCCAATTTGAAAAGGCTACAGACTGTGGGATTCCAACTCTGAAACATTCTGGAAAAGGCAAAACTATGAGACGGTGAAAGGATCAGTGGTGGCCGAGGGTTGGGGGGAGGGGGGATGAACAGGCAGAGCACAAAGGGTTTTCAGGGCAGTGAAACTATCCTGCATGAGACCACGGTGGTGGATACAGGTCATTATACACTTGTCCACACCCATGGAATGTACACCACCGAGAGTGGCCCTGGTGTAGACTGCAGACTCTGAGTGATGGTGGTGCAGGTCCATCAGTTGTAATCAAGGTACCACCTGGTAGGGGTGCGATAATGGGGGAGCCTGTGAGTGTGAGGGGGCAGGAGCTCGATTTTTCTGTAAACCTAAAACTGCTCTAAAAAACAGAGTCTATTAAAAAAAAAAAAAAAAAACCTGGCCCACAGAGTTGACCTTCTAGTAGAGGGCCAGGCAATAAACAACATGAATGAGGAAAGCTTCTCCCCCGTGAGCTAGTGCCCGAGGGGCAGGAGGGGTAGGAGAAAAGGGGGCAAAAAGGGAAAAATGACATCCGTTCCCAGTGGAGAGGTTTTTCTTTTTCATTCTTTCTGGATCAAACACAGCCCCAGGTCCACTGGGCTCATGCCTCATGGGCTCACAGGAAATGCATTTAGAGCTGATGGCTGAGATGCGGGGTAGACACTGGCTCCTCTGCAGGCGGGCAGCTCGAGGGGTGGGGTGGGGTGGGGGTGGCCAGGACGCGGGAAACCTCAGCCCAGAGTCAGAGAGAAACCAGGACCTGACGGGGGCCTACCCCACCCTCCACCTGGGGCTCCTCAAAGGGAAAGTGGCCTCCGGGAGGGGCCTTCCCCTTTGCAGCTTGGCTGCTCAAGGAAGCAGGGTGGGCAGCTCCCCACAACCCAGAGGACGCACTCGGCTGGCAGGCGGGCAGGTCCCCAGGAGTGCTGGGTTCACGCAGAGGTGACGCTCTTCCCTTCTGAGCCTGGGTTTCCCGTCCCTCGGAATGGACAGCCTTGCCCCATGCCGCTGGAGTGGGTGGCTGGTGAGAAGCAAAGAGACTAGGGGTGGGGCGGCGAGGGGCTGGGGTCCTTGGTGCAGCGGGACCCTCGCCCACCCCGCCCGGCTCCCCCAGCCCCGCTCCGGGTCTGACTGGACCCAGCGCAGCCCCACACCCCGGCCCCGCACACCAGCTGGTGACACGGGCAGCCTGCTGAGCCTCTCGGAGCCTCTTGGTGACGGTGACAGGTATTAAGTTCAGGCGCAGACTGAGGAGACATCTCAGCGCCGAGTCAAGGGGACTTGGCTGTCATCACTGGCACTGCCAGCACTCTGTTTCCGTCCTCAGACCCTGTCCTCACTAGGCTTAGCCCAAAGCCCCCATCCTGCTTGTCAAGCAAGTGAAGTTCAGGGCGAGAGGAGTGGGCGTGGCTCCCCGGACCCCACACCCACCTCCAGGTTCGGAAGGCCCACACCATCCAGGCGCAGGCCACAGAGCCCCGGGCCCCCGAGGGCACTCCGCCAGGCCCCCGGCTCCCAGAAGCTGGGCCTGGGGCATGCCCTTAGCAGGCCGGGTCTCTAAAGGCAGACCACTTAGGGTCTTGGGCCCCGTGAACCACCTCCCCTGAACCAGCCAGACAGCTGGGGTCAGGGGATGAGGAAAGCTGGTCTGTCTTCCTTGGAGGGTGTGTGGCGCACAGGTGGGGAGTAGGGTCCTGAGGGCTTCCCCTTTGCCTGCCAGTAACCGTGCCGACTGCCCCGGAGCCCAGCCTCATGTGCAGGATTCCCAGGCAGCAACCCAGGATGCAAGCGGCCCTTCTCCGTGGCTCTGTTTGCTCATTGACACCCTGACTAGGGTTTGGTGGGCAGGGTGTCCAGCCCTGGGCTGGCCTCTCCTGTCTGCCCCAAGTGAGCCCATGGGGGCAGGTTTTTTCCTGCACCATCCCTGTCGACCACCACCATCTGGCCACACTTCACTCTGGACCTGGAAGCAGAGGTTGGCCGCCTGCCAGGCACTGGGTCCAGGGCTGCTGGTCTGTCTTGGCTCACGTGTAGCCCACATCTCTCCATCTGGCATCCTCTGGGGTTGCCTTGTGACACATCCCTCTTTGGGGGGCTTTGTGACTGGGACTGTTGCCCCTGTGAGTCCCAGTACCTCCTCTCCAAAGCATGGCTGGCATGAGATTTCCATAGAATCATGTTTCCACTAATCCATCCATCAGTCACCCATCCATCTACTCACCCATCCCTCCCTCCATCCCTCCATCCCTCCATCCATCCACCCATCCATCCACCCATCCACCCATTCATCCATCCACCCATCCATCCACCCATCCATCCATCCATCTATCCACCCATCCATCCACCCTCCCATCCATCCATCCACCCATCCACCCATCCATCCATCCATCCATCCACCCACCCATCCATCCGTCCATCCATCCACGTACCCATCCATTCATCCGTCCATCCACCCATCCCTCCCTCCATCCCTCCCTCCATCCCTCCATCCATCCACCCATCCATCTACCCATCCACCCATCCACCCATCCATCCATCCATCCACCCATCCATCCACCCATCCACCCACCCATCCATCCATCCATCCATCCATCCACCCATCCATCCACCCATCCATCCATCCATCCACCCTCCCATCCATCCGTCCATCCATCCATCCACCCTCCCATCCATCCATCCACCCAGCAGTCAGGGGGGCTCCTACATGATAGGAGAGGAGGAGGAAATACACCCAGCCTGATGCGCTTCCCTGCCCACCTCCACCCAGTGTCATCTCACCACTGAGCCCCGCTAGCCTCCCTCCAGCTCTCCGGCCATCGTACAGAATCCTGAAGGCCTGGAAATGTGAGCCCCTCAGGGCCCCTCTACCTGGAACGCTCTTCCCTTCAGCTCCCCGGGGGCCGCTCTTAACTGATCCCTCAGACACAGCTTCCAAATCACCTCCCCTGATTGCCCCACGGACCACATCTATTGGGGGCTTTTTGGTTGAATGTCGGCCTCCCATAGGAGAGAAGGTCCCTCGCCCCCCGCCCCCCCGTCCAACGGCGGGTGCTGGCCGCGGTGGCCTCTGGAGGGAGCAGCCCCACCCCCTCCTGCATCCACTCCTGCTGCAGCCACTTCCTCCTCGGCTCCTTATCTCCCGGGCAGCCCAGCTCCGAAAGCCACAGCCAACGTCTGCTTCCCCACAAGCCCCAACTGCCCGGCCTGGGGGGAGCGGGGAGCAGGCAAGCGCCCTCGAGGTGGCCACCACGGGCCGGGCAGCCCCCACTTCCCACTCGTGGGCAACTTTCTTTTCTTTCAACCCGAACTCTGTCGGCCCCTCTGATCAGAAAACCAGGCAGGATGAGACGCCTCCTCGTGAAAGTGGAAGCGTCCCATCTGGGGTGCTCCCTGCAGGTGCGAGCGCCCCGAACGACTGCCCAGAGCCGGGGTGGGGGCTGCCTTCACAGGGGAGGGGCCTGTGCCTTCCCAAGACCCTCTCGCTTCCCAGTTCGGAGAGGCCCCACCGCTTGCAGCCTGGAAAACGGGGCGAGGCGAGAACCCCAGCACCGGTGCGGGTGACGGCTGCACCGCCGACCCCGAGGCAGGCCGTGCCCGGTGTTCCCCGCGGCGTCGGAACCACTGTGATCAGGGCATCACACGCGCCGAGGAGACTGGCCAGGGTGACCCTGAATCCCACTGTGACTGAGAGCAGGGGAAGCCAAGAGGGGCCATGGGGACAGTGGCGGTGCCACAGGGACTGGACCCTGGCTCCCAGGACCCTCCCCTCCACCCGAACCCTGGGGCCCCGGGGCAGCCCACCCTGGGGGACATGCACGTGGCAGCCCCTTCCAGGAACAGACAGGGTCTGCGCCTGCCTGGACGGTAGAAGACGCCCACCCGCTGTGACGGTGGCCTCTGGGGAAAGGGCGGGAGGCACTGGTACAGTCCGCTTCAGCTCTGTCGCAGTAGCACAGAAACGTGTGCATCAGCCCCGGGTCTGCGGGCTGCACACCTCTGGCCTGTCTGAGGCCCTGAGACTGCGGCCGAGGTGGGGCCCCCGGGGACTGACTGCCAGGCCAGTGGAGGGCGAGGGGCCCACCTCGAGGGGTCTTCCCATGGTTGGTCACCACCTCCACCAAGTGGCCGTTTGAGTGACTGGGAAGGGCCCCGCCTCCCCTGTGCTGGGGGCCGAGTGGGGAGGGGGCGTCCGGGACACCCGCTGCCGGGCTGAGTGGTCACAGAGGGCCCTGACGTCGTTTCTGGCGTCCATCAGAGTGCGGAGCGGCCTGAACCCCCCAGAAAATTCCACCCGTGAGCCCGAACCGGCCCTGTTCCCCAAGGCGTCCATTGGGAAGTGGGGTAAGGGTCCCTGAGGAGCCCCCAGCCAGGAGGCCAAGCTCAGAGAGCGGGTTTGCCCGCCCAGCCTGGCGGGCAGTACTTCCAGGGTGGGTGGGGGGCAGGACCCCCAGGCTGCAAGGGGAAAGCCCTGAGTGGAGGGGAGCTGGCCAGAGCAGCAGGCCCAGGATCAGACCAGGGCTAAGCCAGAGGTCAGGTTCAAGGTTACAGGCGATGCTCGTGAACAGTTGGCCCTGGGGGAAGTCTGGCTGAGGGTGAGAGAGGGCAGGGACCCCCAGACCACCCCAGGCTGAAGACAGGGCCAGGCCAGAGGGGAGACAGGTGGGCTGGGCAGCGTGCAAGTCGGAGGCTTGGCCAGGATGGACATCGCCCGCGTGCTGCTGAGCTGCGCCCCTGCCCAGGTCGAGGAAGCACACCCAGCGGGCCAGGCCCAGGGTGGGTGGGGTGTCACCGGCCGGGTGGTAGGAGGAAGTTGTTGGGAAGTCAGGACGGAGCGGCCGTGAGGGAAAGCCGGGCAGGGCTGGGCCCAGATGGTTCCTGTTGAGGAAGCAGTGGGCACAGCTGCGCGACTCCTCCCGGCCTGGCCGCACTATCACAGCGACACAGCTGGCTGCCTCGCGGCAGGCTGCAGGCGACCTCCCCCACCGGCGCGCCCCCAGGCCCGCCCCGCATCACATGAGCCCCTGCGGCCGCCCGCCCCTTCCCCAGGCCGGCGGGCGGGAAGGGGCTGCCAGAAGGCCCAGAGCGGTCTGGGGGACAGAGGCCTCCGGCTCGGAGAAGCCCAGGCTGGCTGAGGCCCCTGTCTTTCCCTCGAGGGCTCACGAGGTCGGGAAGGACGCCCAGGGCCGTGCTCAGGCCCGGCTCCCGCCAGCAGCAGGATTCAGTCTCCCGGACCCACCTCCAGCTCCATGTCCCGTGCGTCCCCCATGCTGGAGAGTGGGCTCACGGCGCCCACCAGCTGCTCAGCGCCTAGGGGTCCCAGGAGGGGCGGCCCAGGTAAGGGGATGGGGCAGGGGGCGGGGCGGCCCGAGCAGGTGGCGAGGCTGTGACATCTCCACGCCGCCGCCTGCCTGGCCCTGTTGACTCACCGCCGCCGTCAGCGCGGCCTCCCACCGGGCACAGGCCTGCACAGCTGGGGCAGGTGGCCGGGGAGGACCCGGCAGGTGCCAGGTCGGCGGGCAGGCCCCCCCCAGAGGCAGACGCCAGAGGCGGGGGCCGCTCGGCCCCTCTAAGAGGGGTGGGCTCTGTCGGCCTCAGGGAGCAGGGCCCCGGAGTCAGCAAGGAAGAAGGTGCGCCAGCTGGTGGGGGCCCCTAGGACTTGGACGTCAGATGAGGAAACTGAGGCCAGATGGAGAGGGCCTGGCCCAGGGCCCCGGGAGAGAGTGACGGTCCAGGACCTGGCCCCGGGCCCCACTGAGGAGCGCCCCTGCCAGGGCTCCACCCAGCGGAGCCAGTGCCAGGGAGAAGTGGTCGCGTAGGGAGGACCTCCCGTGGGCTGCTGACTGGGGGGGTGCAGGAGGCTGTGGCCCTCCCTGACACCCGACCCCAGCTGTAAGGTCGCCTGCCCGGCTCTCCCAGGACCCGGGGGCCAGCAGAGCTGCAGGCAGGTGGCCCTGCTCCCCGGCCACGGCCACGTGCCCACGGTCCCAGGAGCACAGGGTCCCAAGTCTCACTGCAGAGTGCAAGCACGCCCCCCACTCACCCTGGCACCCCGCCCCCAGACAGCCCATCTCCCTGCAGAGGGACCGCCTCCCCGAGCATGTCCCCACCTGCCCCATCCAGGGCCCCGAGGGCCAGCCCCGTACACAGGCTCTGCCAGGACTAGAATCCCGGGTGTGCACGGCCCGCCTCCCCACACGGCGACGAGCTTGCTGCCGGCTCCTCCCGAGTGTGCGCGATTCAGAGACATCGCCGGGGCGGCACCAGTCACTGGCCTGGGACACGGTCGCCCTACCCGAGGGCTGGCCAGAGGCTCCAGTCCCATCCAGCTCCAGCTGGGCACCGCACAGCTGCCCCTCCTTTCCCAGGGCAGCCCCGCCTGACCGCACTGTCCTGGGAGCCCTCGCCCCTCCTCACCTGGGCCCGGCCCCTCCTCACGCAGGCCTCAGTTTCCTCGTGTGTCAGGCCCCGTCCTCTGCCCACTGAAGGGGTCAAGGAGCGGCTTCTCAGAGGCGGGGGAGGGAGCGGGAGGCAGATGAGACTGGCTGCTGTCGTGTTTGCACGGTGGAGTGCCAGCCCGTGAAAGGGGCCTGAGGCCAGGAAGCGCGATGACCCTCTGCGCGCGTGATGTCTCCTGCGGTGTCGTTCGGGCCGCGGGCCCTTGGAGAATATGGTCTGGGTGGACCTCCGATGCAGAATCCCAGCCGCCCCGTCGGGGGCACTTCTCACTTGGGAGGCTTTGCTGGGAGGAGGGAAAGCAGTGGCTTGTGCAGTTGACTGGGGGCTTGCCTGGGCGCGGGGGTCCCAACCCTGGGACACTGGCTTCTAGGAGCTCGCGGCCCATCTTCTCTAAATCACCTGGCCCCGGGTGATAGGCACAGCCTCACATGCTGCTCCCCAGGTCTCCTTAGGGGGCAGGTGCTGGGCCCTACAGCGCCAGACATCCCCAGCAGGGGATGTGGCAGGTAGAGCTGGGCTGGAGGGTGCCCGTGGGGGCCGGGGGCCCGGGGATCGGGGACAGGCCCGAGGATCAGTGCTGCTCCATCCTGCAGGCCTCCCAAGATCCCGTGAAAACCTCTGAGACCCCAAATGTTAAGTAGCGCCCAAACCACAAAAAGAGCAGTAAGTAAGATCTTGTAACGCTGAGCCTGTCTCTCTGGAGAACAAATGTGCGTGAACCCTGCGGCTGCTCTCCTGCTCAGCGGGAGGCGAGGCGGGGCTGAGGGTGGAGAGGACCACCGACCCGCTGGTGTGGCCACGGCAGAGGATGGGGATCCGTGAGGACCCCACGGTGTGGTGGGGCCGCTGGCAGCAGGTGGGAAGGAACAGTGCTATTTAGGGCTGAGTGTTCACTGCCCTCCGATTTATTAGGTGCCGGACCTCCTGGTGGTCCAGGGGTTAAGACTCGGTGCTACCACTGCAGGAGGCCCGGGTTCCATCCTCGGTCGGGGAACTAAGATCCTGCGTGCCGAGCGGCCTTAGATTTACTAGGTGCCAGTTGTGTGCCCTGGAAGCTGGGCTCCCGCAAACGAGAGGGGGGAACCAGGACATGAGCCCGGCTGCCTCAGGCAAAGGAGGGTCGGGGGCCATGCCCCGTGACCACCCTGGGGGAGAAACTGAGTCAGGCCTGTTCAGCGTCACCTAAGAGGGACAGGGGGGGCCCAGGTGGCAGATTTCCAGGGAGACAGGGAGTGCCCCATCACCGGAGGGTCCAAGCGGGGGCAGCCGGGGCCTTAGGGGGAGTTGGGCGAGATCCCATGGAGAGCGCTGTCCTGGGAGCCTTGGGTCGCCTGGTCCCGGGGGGTGGGGTTCAGAGGTCACCACTGCCACCAAGTGGGCTTGCCCCCCTTCCCCCCCATCCTCATCCTCCCCATCCAGCTGCACCCCCCACCCCACGCCCCAGCCACAAGCTCTTCTCTGGAACGGTCTCTGCCTGGACTGTCCTTCCCTGTTGTATTAATTTCCTGGGGCCGCGGTAACAGACCACCACCAACCAGGTGACTTCCAACAGAAATCGACTCCCTCCCAGCTGTGGAGGCCAGAGTCTGAAATGAGGGGGTCGCAGGGCTGGGCGCCCTCCAGAGGCTCTGGGGGAGGGTCCTTCCTGCCTCTTCCAGCTTCAGGGGGCTCCAGGCGTCCTTGGCCGGCGGCCACGTCCTTCCAGTCTCTGTTCCCGTCTTCCCATGGCCTCTCCCCCATGTCTCTGCCTCTTCTCCTCTTCTTAGAAGGACAGTTGTCTTTAGATTCGGGGTGACCATTCCAGGCGACCAGAGCTCCGACTGTCCCGTCTGCATTCCAGGCAGCAGGGTTGGGGCAGAGGTACCCACAGCCTGCAGCCAGCCACCTCTGTCACAGCCAGGGCCAGGGCGCGGGCACGTGGCCTCCAGCTGCCAGGGGGCCCGGTGGTGCCTCCGGGCCCACACGGTGCGAGAGGGGCACCAGGTTATCAGAAACCCACATGGTCTCCCAACTGCCCGCTGCCCCATTTTTCATTCAGCCGAGGCCCCTGGGACATGCTTTCAGGGCTGTCAGGAGACAGTCAGGTATGGACGCGGGGGAATTCACACGGGGGGACCCGGCGCTTCGGGGGTCGGTGTGTGCGTGCAAGGACGGCAGGGTCCACGGCCCCTCTCTGCCACGCGGGACTGAGGAGAGAGCCCCACGGTGGCCGCCCGTCTGTGGCTCTGTGCAAAGTACTGCAAGTGCATGGTCGTTTGATTTCTTCTGCGCCGTTGCCCCACTCAGGACAGCAGTCCCGTCCCTGCTTTGCTCACACTCTGCAGGGCCTCCTCCCCCCCCTCAGGCCTGTCCCCACGTCTTGTTGACCACGTGGTGCTGCGGGCTCCTTCGGCAGGGTCATGGCTCAGGGCTGCCGAGCCTCACGTGCCGCTGTGACTGCCGTCTCAGAGGAAGATACCGAGGTTCTGAGGGGCACACAGCGGGCAAGAGCAGAGGTGTGATCAGACCCGGCTCTGCTGACCCTGCAGGACCGACGGACCATTTTGGGTGGAAGGCGGGCCCCGGACACCCTGCCAGATCAGTTGGTCCTGGTAGGAAACCGCTAGCACGACCACCGGGCAAAGGAGTGTGGGCTGTTTGAGGAGGAACCACTTACAAAGGTCAACCAGAGCAGCCAGGTCAGCACAGAAGTCTGGGGGCTGATACAGCCTGACCTGAGGGGGTGAGAGGGGAGAAGGGGAAGCAGCTGAGAGGGGCCAGGAGACGAGTGAAGTGGGCTGAGCCCCGGAGAGTGGACGGCAGGACAAACACCCACGTCTTCCTTCCCCACCCCGCATCTCCTGGGCCTGACCGGTCCCGGGCCAGCCTCCAGGGCACAGAGCAGAGGAGCAGGGGTGCAGCTCTGGGGCAGACGGGGGCCCTGGACTGAGTCCCCGTCCCCCCACGTCCTGTGTCCGGACCCAGAACAAGTCTGGGGAGAGAGGATTCCACTCCACCCCAGGTCCTGGGAAGAGTGGGGCTCCCTAACCCCCCTGCCCCGGGGGTAAATGTGGAGCGTTCTTTCCCTGAGAGCCGCGGTTTCCATGCTGTCCCTATCGCACAAGTCTGTGGGGCGAGACTTCTGGGGGCGGACAGCAGGAGGACACCGGCCACCCGTCCTCCCCACCTGAGGACAGCAGAACTGAGCCTCAGAAGACAGAGCCGCAGGGCGGGGTGATGCCCGGGGGACAGGGTGCAATCCAGGCCAGCTTCCTGAAGGAAGTGGTCCTGCGGGGGCGGCGGGAGAAGGCAGAGACTTTCACTTCTCGAAGCGTCTTGACTGAGAAGAAAGGCACTGGTGCTAACCTCTCACACCTTCACTTCCGGGACTGCAGTGGAGGAGGCGGGGGCCAGGGCAGAGAGGGGCCTCCCCTGGACTCCGTGACGGGGCCAGAGGTGACGCTGCAGTGGTGCTAATGCAATTCGCATCGTTAAACCCCACCTAGGTCACACTGGCACAGCCAGGGCCGGCAAACACCCTGGGCTGGGCGGTGACCGTCAGAGAGCAACCCAGGATGGAGGTGGCCTCCGTGGGGACCCCATCCGAAGGTCTTCCGGGAGCGGGGTGGGCGCGTTGACAGGCCCTTCTAGTGGAGTCACTTTGTCATTCCGCCGTTCGCAAGAGTAACCCCAAGAAAAGGCAAGGGAGATCACCTCTCACCTGTGTGCACACCCGGGGTGGGGGGTGGGGGCGGCTTCCCCCGCCCCGCCTCCTGTCCCCCCACCCCGCAACCCGCCCTGCCCTCCAGCGGGCACCTGGCCGCCCCACCAACACCCCAGCCACCTCCAGCCCCAGCACCGTTCCCTCCCTGTGCAGTCCTCCCCCCCCCCACCCCGGGCATCTGCAGGCCCCCCTCCCGTGCCTCCCTTCGAGTCTTTGCACCGCTTACCCTCCCCTCAGCCCACACACGTGCGCCCAATCCTCCTCTCCTGCTGTTTTCGCCTTCATTTATTCTTCTCTGTGACAAAGGGGGCGGCTCAGCGTTACAGACCTCTTCATCATCTGTTTCCCGGGCGTGCTGGCTCCTCTGCCTGCCGTGGCCCAGAGCAGTTCTGCCGTGGTGCCCGGCGCTGGGAGGTGAATGCGTCCTGTGTCCAGATGACTTACCACCCCGCGCACGGCAAGCCTGCTGACCCGCACAGAGGCTGAGGGGAGCGGCCGCGTTGGCCTCCAGATTCTAGATGTGCCGTCACGGCCGCCGTCAGACAGGACCTGAGATGGGGGCAAACTGCCAGGGGGGTCACACAGCAAGCAGGGCCAGGGCTCAGAGTTGGACCCGGGCCTAGCGGCCCCTCTCAGCCCCTCCCAGCCCGAGGGCCTCTCCATGGGCACCAGGGTCCCCTCCCCTGCAGCCTGAGGCGTGGAGGGTGCCAGACCGCCTGCCCTCCCATCTTCTCTCACCGTGTCCTCTGCAGGGGGACACAGGGCCCAGGGAGGGGATGTGACTGCTAAGGCCACAGGCTGCAGTCACAGGACGCCCCAGGTGGGGTGGCTTATAAAGAGCAGACGTGTATTTCTTGCAGATGAGGAGGCTGGCCGTCCAGGATCAGGGTGCTGGCAGGTTTGGTGCCTGGTGACAGCTCCCTGGTCCGCGGCCCGCTTGCTCCCCTCCCTAAACAGCACTTCCGGGAAAGGACCGGGGGAGGGGGGGGCTGGGAAGGGCCAGCGGGCCCGAGGATGATGCTGCCCGTGGGAAGAGGCAGGCACCTCCTGCCATCCCAGTGGGTTCTGTTGCCTTGGAAACACTGACCTGCTGACAGTCCTCCGTCCTGCCCCCTGTCCCAGAGCCCACTTGGCCACAGGACCCTGGTGGGGCATTTGTACCCTCGCCTATGTGACCCTGGGGCCTGGGCATGCACACCCCCGTCCCCCAGCTCCTGAGCCGGCAGGTGGCCCCTCTGCTCCAGGCGGGAGGGCCCAAGTGGCCCTGCCAGGAGCTGGGCAATCCTTGGGTGACAAGTGGGCTGTGCACAGGAGGCCTGCTCCTTGGGCAGCAGAGGCTCCCCGAGCAGGCCGTGACCTCGGACGCAGCCCCCGGGGCAGCGACAGGAGGAACACAGTAGGGTCCTCCGAGGTTGTTCCCTAAGAACAGGCTGCAGGCCTTGGACAAGGGGGCAGAGGGCAGGGGCCACTCCATTCCAGATGCCTTCCTGGCCCTGGGCACAGCTTCCTCCCAGTAATCCTTCCAAGGCATCGTTGGCCTGGCTGTACAGATGAAGACAAATCAGAGGGGTCAAGAAACCTGCCCAAGGTCACACAGCAAGTCACTAGCAGGGCTGGGGCCTCCCTGTCTGCCCAGCGCCCTCCCTGGGAGGAAACGCAGTTGAGGTGGGGCCTCAGGAAAGGGACCCCTCTTGCGCCCACCACTCCCCATGTGGGAGCTGCAGCCGGCAGCCCGGACCCTCGGCTGTACCCTCTGAGAGCCTACAGTGGGTCTGCTGGCTCTGCACTAGGGAACCCAAGGCAGGTGCCGTCTGGCGCCCCAGCTGACACCTGGATGGAGCGCTGCCCCAGCTGAGGCCCGCAGAGCCACCGCCCGGCCTGGCCCTCGGGGATAAGCCCTGTGCTGCCTGCTGCTCTGAAACCTTTGGAAAAGTGGGCCGGGCCTGCCCCAGGTCAATACCCCATGTTGAAGCACTCGGGCCTTCTGAGGGCCCAGTCCGTGCTGCCGAGGTCTCGAGGCGGGTGTGGCCTCTGGGTGCGGCTTTCACTCCACGGGTGCAGAAACGGGTCCCTTCCTGAGAGGAAGCGGCGTCAGGCCACCTGCTCCATGGGGCTCGCAGCCCAGAGGGGCTGGGGTACGAAGGCGCACACGTCAGAGGGCAGAGGGTGGGGCCTTGCAGGTGGCCTGTCCTCGCCCTAGAGACATGGCCAGTGTCCAAGCTGCCCTCGGCCTGGGCAGAGGGGGAGCCCGAGGGCCTGGCCCTCACGCTGGCCGTGTCCCTTCCCTGGGCCTGTGGAGCTTCACAGATGCTGCAGGGGAGGGACATGAGGTGCAGGGCCAGGAGACCCGAGCGGGACAGGAGGGGTCTGCATAGCCTGGCTTCCCGAACCTCAGTTTGCTCATGGCAAGGGCAGCCGGTTGGACCAGATCATGGCCGGGAGGGGAGGGCTGGGCTGGAAGCCAGCTCCGTCACTCACCCCGGGACCCAGCAGGCCCGTCTCCTCGTCTGTGACAAGGGGGTGGCAGCCAGCCCCCGAGAGGCTGGAGGATGGTGCAGGAGGACCCCGGCACCTACCTGGCCCTTCACGGGTCCAGGCCTGCCTTTCTCGCCCCCTCTTCGGATCCTGGCTGCGACCCCCTGCCTGCACCCCTACCCCGGCCAAGGCCCGTCGCAGGGGTGAAGAGGGAGCCCCGTGGAAGGAGCTGGGGATTCACCCGCCCTCGGGCTCCAAGCGCTTCCTACTTCCCTCCCAAATTGGGGTGCATTTTGAGTGTGTGGAAAGCCCCGACCTCACAGGGCCTGGAAGGGGGCGGCGCGGTGGGAGGGAACACGAGCAGGAGGGGTGCTGGGACCCCTGCCTCTCAGGCCAGCGTGATGGGGCCTCCTCAGAAACGGGTCCCCTCTGCTGAGCTCCGGGGCTGCGGCGGCGGGGGTCTTCCCACAGCTGGGTCCTCTTATTAAGAGCAAAGATCTAAGGTTCCAGCCTCGCGCTGAGCAGAGTGGCTGGCCCGGACATGGGACCCCAACACCCAGACCCTGGAGCTTAGAGAGGTCACAGTTTGCCGAGGGATCCCTGGGCCTCCCTCCCCAGGACTCGCCCCCCGCTGCCGGCCGCACACCAACTCCTGCCTCAGGACAGGAGACATCCTCGCCCTGGAGGCTCAGGGCACCCGGCCCCTGCCTCTCCCTTCCTGTTTCTCAGGAGGGGGGTGTTGCCTTGATGTACCCCCAGCCTTGGATAGATGGACACACAGACATCAGACTCGTTCCCACCACTCCACCACCACAGCGTTTTCTAGACCCAGGGTCAGGACCCGACATCCTAAAAGCAGGTGACAAAAAATGCAAGTCACAACAGTATCGTTCCCGTTCACAGCCCCCAGGTGTACCGCCCCCCGCCCCCGAAGTCCTCCGGGGCGCAGGAGGCCGGTCGAGAGGCTCTGCTTGGCCCTGGCCCCTCAACCGGGGCTTCCTAGTCTGCAGCGCGAGGGGCTGTCCCCACCTGGGGGGCTCTCCGGGCAGGGGCTGCCACCCGGAGCCGCAGGGCAGAGAGCGCAGCTGGCTCAAGGGGAGACGGGGGCAGGCGGCTTCCTGTGGAAACCGAAACTGCCAGGTGCTTCCCTCCCCCCCGCGGGGACCCAGAGACAGCTGGACCCGGTCGTGCAGCCCTGCCCCGAGCTGCCTCTCCTTCAGGCGAACGCCCAGGGTCCAGACTGCGCTTCTCACCCTTCACCGCGACAACGGCGTGCTTCCCTGGGCCTCGGGCCACCACCTGGCCCTCGCCCTCAGCTCAGAAGAGGCCCAGCGGCCCCGAGGCTCTGCCACCCCCTGGGGCTGCGCATCCAGCCTGAGCCACCCCGGCACAGGATTTCAAAGTCTTTGGCCAAGAGCAGGATGCGAAATACCTGAGTAATCTTTAGCTTGAATACATGTGAAGATGATGGCGTTCCAGACAGATCCGATTTACCAGAACTTAGCGTTAAAGCCAATTGCCCTGGTTGCCAGATTATGAGACACTTCGCCCGCAGCTCACGTCCATTTCCTACTGGACGGGCTGCTGAGCCCACAGGAAACGGGAGACAGAAGGGACAGGGCTGGTCGTTGCCCGCAGCTGGGCCTCCGACGCGCCGCCTGCTCCTGGCATCCTGTTGTCTCCTGGCCCACCTTTCATTTAAATCGTGAAAGAATTCGCCCACGCCAGGAAAGCCCCATCCCAAGCCAGGCGAGCAAGCTGAAGCTTCTCCCCAGAGCCCGTTCCCCCAGCACCACTTCTTCTTAAAAAGGAATCGTTACAGATCCAGTGCCCCCCGCCCCTGGAGGCTGCCCCGCCGCCCATGCTGCAGCAGCAAGACGGAATCAGAAATCACTGAAAGCCAGGCTGCCGGGCCTGGACCCAGATCAGGGTGCCCTGCGAGGTCCCCAAACTCGGACCCACGTCGTCACCTGTAAAATGCGGACGGTGGCACACCTGTGGAACCGTCCAAGGGACTGTTTCTATCCGTGTGTGTCTTTCCCAGATACATAGCAATTTTCTGTTTCAAATTGTTACATAGGAGTATCATGTTCTGTGCACCTTTTGCAATTCTCTGTTTTCTCTCCGCGATGATAGAGAACACTGGATCCGTGCCGGCACTGCCTGCGTTGCCCTGCGGGCCCATGAGTCCCCACGAGCCCAGGCAGTGGGAGGGTAGGGCCGCAAGGAGCTCCCACCTGGCTCCCGTTGAGAAAGGCCTTTCGTGCAGCCACGTGTCCAGCGTGATGGGGGGTGTTTCTGGAGGTCATGAAACCTCCCTATGGCTCCTGGGGAGACCCAGTTCACTGAAACTAGCGGGGGCGGGGGCAAGGCACTGGCACCTGGGCGCCAAACATGTGTGGGCCTCAGCTGGACCTGGTCCGACCCCTTCTGAACGTGGGCTCGGCGTCATCCCGGGTGAGGCTGTGGTGGGGAGCCCAGCCCGTGACGAGAGCAGGGGGCGAGGCCGGTCGTTGTGTGGCCCCCTCGCTCTGCACCGTCCCCTCCCTGACTCTAGCCCCGCTCCAGACCTCTGATGTGAGGGCCTGGGTGGCGGAAAGTCCTGGCGTGTGTGGGCCAGCGGGCCGGAGGCCTCCAAGCTGGGAAACCCCGCTCCTCTCCAGAAAGCCAGAAACAGGGCTCTCGGCAGCCCCTCCACGATGCGAGAAGGAAGAGGCGGCCGAGGGGACTTTTGTGCCTGCCTGTGAGCTGCCTCAGCCTCCACCCCCGCCCCCGGTGCCCCCCGCACAGCACCGCACAGAGGGGGCCTCGGACTGTCCCGGAGGGGTCAGGAGACTGAGCCGCTGAGCACACAACCCCGGCCATCCCTCAGCGAGGCCTGGAACGTGTGACAGGTGGCGCTGGCTGCAGAGGGCGGGCAGCTGGGCTGGTGCAGGCAGGACGGGGTCAGAGCAGCCGGCTTGGGGCCCAGGGGGGCAGTGGGGGCCTGGCAGGGGGTGCTGTAATAATAGGGGCGTGTCACCGAGCTCTCCCTGTTCCCTGGAGGGAGAGCTCCTGCAGCCCCGACACCGTGGCCGGTGGGAAACGGGCCTGCCGCGTGCTGGATGCCAGGGCCTACCCTCCAAGCCAGTGGCTCAGGGGGGTTTTATTACTTCTGGCTGGCACGTCCCCTAAAATTTTTTTGAAAAATCAAACCCCCTTTAAGGTGATATTTCTTACAAAGCGGCCTTACTGGGCTCAGTCACACCTGACCCTGGGCTGCTGTTTTCTGGTGGGTAACAGGGACCCAGGGCCACCAAAGAAGTTTTGGAAGGTGACAGTGAGCTGGCCACAAGAAGGGCTGACCTTAACACTCCCCATGAGACGTTCGGAGTGAGCAGTGCACAGAGACACACGCCAGTTTCACAGACTCCCCACCCTGCAGGCCCCCTGCCTGCTCGGTGGGAAAGAGGCCTTGAGCCCCTGGTGGGCACCACACTGCAAACGTTACTGAACTGAACTTGAGCCTTCTTGCCCGTGCGCGGCAGAGCTGCTCTCCTGATACTGCGCTGGGATGAAGGCAAGTACAGCGTTTATTACAGGTGCCAAGCAAGGAGAATGGGCAGCTCATGTTCAAAAGACCCGAACTCCCTGATGGCTTTCAGGGAAGGGCTTTTAAAGGTCGTGTGAGGGAGCGGGTTGCAGGGTGTCTGAGCAGCGTGTGCACAATTCTCGTATTGGTTGGCATCAAGGTGAAATTCCGAGCCTCACTCACCTTCTGGTTTCAACTGGTCTGGGGTCTATGTGCTTGTGGTCGCCAGTCTTCACCTCGTGGGGGTCGGCTTCCTGTAAAAACAACTTAGGAATGTGCATCAGGCCTTTATCCAAATCTGTCAGGGGACTGGGAGTTCAGTGATTCTGCTCTGTGGCTGGTTTAGAGTCTAAAGTGTAACCAATTTCCTGGCCCAACAAGTATTCTTTGTTTCTACATCTTCACATTTTGTAATCATTCACTCTTTTAAATTATTTATTTATTTGTTTGTTTGTTTGTTTGTTTGTTTTTGGCTGCATTGGGTCTTCGTTGCTGCGCGCGGGCTTTCCCTGGTTGCGGCGAGCGGGCGCTACTCTTTGTTGTGGTGCGCGGGCTTCTCATCGCAGTGGTTTCTCTTGTTGTGGAGCATGGGCTCTAGGTGCATGGGCTTCAGTAGCTGTGGCTCGCAGGCTCCAGAGCGCAGGCTCAGCAGCTGTGGCGGACAGGCTTAGTTGCTCCGCGGCACATGGGATCCTCCCGGACCAGGGATCGAACCTGTGTCCCCTGCATTGGCGGGCGGATTCTTAACCACTGCGCCACCAGGGAAGTCCCTGTAATCATTCACTCTTGAGCCAGGCTTTTGAGGCTTGGGCAGGCCTGGGAAACTAAAGCAAAAGCCTTTTACTCTGATGGACAGGGACACAGGGGCCTGTATATGGGTTCACAAGTATCCTTCTAAACCAGTGGGGGACATAGGACTGTGGGTGATGGTGCTGATGGGCCAGTTCAAAACATCTAAACATTGTGGTTTAAACAGTCAAAGGTCAAGTGGTCCAGCGTATCGTATATTTTATGCCGCACACGTGCTTGGGACCTATTTTCATGACAGCCCCGAGGCTGCAGGTTTAGCACCTTGACTAGTGGAAATGTTGCCACAAAACCAAATTGTCAGGGCCCAGACTGACATTGTCAGCTTTAATTCAAATAAGCATGTTATTAGTGACTCAGCTGTCTCACTTTGGAATTCCACTTCTGCTGTAGATGGTTGGATGGCAGACGGAGGGGTGTGGGTGGGTGGATGAATAGATGGACAGGGAGAAAAGAAAGAAAGCAGGAAGGCAGGAAGGCGCGTTAAAGCAAACCTCTCAAAAAGCTATACACATGATTCTTCTATGGAAGTGTAGCAAGCACGTGTCAGAGACACGTCTGCCTCATTGGTGAGGTAGCCAGCCAGGTGGCGAAGGCAACTCAAGGGAGCACACAGCAATTTTCCATCCCAAGAAGAGAGAATGCCGCCCCGAGACCCCTAAACACAGTCATGGAGCACAATCTCCTCTACTGAGCAGAAATGACCTGCACCTGGTCTGTTTCCTACAAGTTAACAGCTAACTTACAGCATCTGGGACTGAAGCAGCATCAATAGAAAGACATGCAGGCATGTCCCGGGAGCCCACTGACCTTGGCAGCCTGGCTGGACATGAGGACATGGGTGGCCCTCTGCCTTGTCACTCATTTGGGACAGGTGTTTCCATCAGATGAAGGCAGGGGAGGCCCGGAGGCTCGCTGGGTCTTTATACCCTGAGGCAAAGCACTGGGATGGGTTCAGCCTGCAGGAGAGAAGAACGGGCAGACCACAGGCCTCGTTTCCTCCTGGAACAGTCTGGAAGCTGAGGACCCCAGGATTCCTTCAAGCTCTCTTGCCCAGGTGCCTGGAGAGTCTTGGGCACATGCCCATTGGGAAGCCCCTGGCCACAGACCAGAGCAGCCGGCCCTCCACACCGGCCAGGGCTTGAGGGGCCAGAAGGCTCTTGGTTCTCTTTCGTTGGAAGACAGAACTCCTCTTCTTTCTGCAGATACTGCTGCAAGCCAACTGCCCCCCTCACGGTGAGAGACGGGGACCCCTCCAACCTCTGTGCGGGGGCCGGGCCTCAACCCCAGTCCTGCCACCGCCCCCACCTCACCTCCCACCAGCTCCCTACCCCTGGGGCCCAAGCTCTACCTTCTGGATCATCAGGAGGCTGTTCTCTCCAGGGTCTGTGGTTCGCCTGCTCGTTTGCCCCCAGAACAGAGCCTGGCACATCAGGTGCTGGAGAGACATCAGCTGAGAGAGAGAATCTGGAGAATGGCTGAGTGGCTAGAAGATCGGATGAACCCTGTAAACATACTCGGTGAAAGAAGCCGGACACAAAAGGCCATATGTTATACGAAGCCACTCATACGAAAGGCCCACAAGAGGCCCCTCCACAGGGATGGACAGCAGATTCAGGGTTGCCAGGGGCTGGGGCTGGAGCCCTGCTTCCTGTTGTAACATCAGGCTCTGCGGACGCCTGCACTGGGGGGTGCCAAGTGCCCCCAGGACCAAAGGAGACGCTGAGAGTAACGACGCTCCTCGGGGCCCAGTGAACGTCAGCCCTGAAACGTGGGTCCTGGGAACCCGTTCATGTCGCAGTCCTTTCGTGCGGACCTTTGGGAGATTGGCCCACTGGCTGGCCTGGCTGCAGGGCACCCAGGAGCCTGCACCCCCCGCAGCTTGTGGCAGGCGTGGCTAATCAATCGCTGCGCCTTTCTGCTAAGCGCAGAGGAGGCCTCAGCATCCTTCACAGCGCAGGGCTCCCGGGGGCCAGTCTGGGCCGGTGGTCGCACACTGTCCCCCTACTGTCCCCCATTCCCTGGCTGGTACTTTTGTCAAATGGAATTAAAATGTCATGACGGCATCCAACTGGAGCAGAAGCTTCCGCCACTGACGGTTACTTTCTGCACGACTCTCGTCTTTGGACCACTCTTAGCCCGGATTGCTTTGTCCTGGGCGGTGAGTCACTCGGCTTTTCTGAGTCTCCTTTGTGCATAATTGCGGCAGGATTTAGGGAGCCCTAGAGGCCCCAGAGCAGGAGGACACAGCCTGTGCTTCACCGCGTGCTTAGGACAAGACCTCGGACCAGATGTGTAACCTCTCTGGGTTGTTACTTCATCCATGAAAGTTCAAATTTCAGATAAACAATATTTTAGTATAAGTATGTCCCAAATACTGCCTGGGACACACTCGTGCTGAAAATTATTCACTGCTTATCTGAAATTGAAATTTAACTGAGCCTCTGTGTTTTTATTTCTTAAATCTGGCAACCCCATCCATGAAGGATTCGAACCCTGTCTCCAAAAGGATTGTGTTCAGATGCAAATAGCAGGAAACCTAACAGCAGTAGAACAGGCTTTGTGTGTCTTTCTCCATGTAACAAAAACTCAGAGGCAGGTCGTGGAGGCTGGTGCAGCCGTCCGGGACACAGGCTATTTTACTCTTTCTATTCTACCTCCTCTTACTTGTGGCTTCCTAGCTGCAAAGTGGCTGTGTCACTTCCAGGCATCACATCTGCCTCCCAAGCAGGAAGAAAGAGGAAAAGAGAAGGTGCGGAGGACAAAAACTGGACCAGCCCCTTCTTATAAAGAAAGCAAGGCTTCTGTAGAAGCCCCTGTCGGCAGACTTCTGGTTACACCCAGGATGGGGGGGGGGGGGTCCAGTCCCCACCTCTGAAGCTCCTTCCCAAACCAGGACTTTCTGGCTTCTAATTTCACAACTTCTCTGCTGTTTTCAAATAAACTCTGTGCCCAAGGTCCATCCACCCGGCCACGGCCCCTTGGGGCCATTTCACAAGTGGCCATCCTCGCTGAACTTGGAGGAGGAGGGGGAGACCCCACCATCCAAAACCCGGGCTGGGAACTAACTGTTCTCCCGCCTTGTCCGCAGGGCCTCCTGAGGTCAGGGGGTGGCAGCTGGCACGGGGACCTGAAGGGGCTGCGCTCATGTCTGCAGGCATCTATCCCTCCGAGGGGCCAATGGACTCATCTTCGTGGGAACTTGACTGGTCTTTTTATTTTATTTTATTTTATTTTTTTAAAGTCTTTATTGCATTTGTTACAATGTTGCTTCTGTTTTATGTTTTTTGGTTTTTTGGCCACAAAACATGTGGGATCCTAGCTCCCTGACCAGGGATCAAACCTGTAGCCCCCACAGTGGAAGGCGAAGTCTTAACCACTGAACCACCAGGGAAGTCCCTTGACTGGTCTTCTTAAACAAAGATCCAGCCTTTCCCCACCGGGGTCCTGGATACCAACGTTTCCCTCTCCCCATTTTCACTCCATCACTTCTCCCAGCAGCTGGGAGGAAAGAGGAGACCCCGAACGTCCCTGGGGCCCTTCTCCCCTATTCCCCTCTCCTGCTCGCAGTTTCCCTCCGTTTGCTGCCCATCCTGGCCTCTGCCGGACACAGCCTCGTGCCCACCGACTTCCAGAGCATCTCTCCTGCGACTGAGCTAGCCAGGGGCCGCGTGTCCACGCCCCTCCTGCCTCTTCTCTTCGAGACCTCCGGGCCCCTGGAGCTGGGTGCTGCCGTCCCATGATGACCTCCCCCAGGGGACGGCCCCAGCCCACAAGCCTCCCCTCAGGCCCCTCCCCACAAACCCACGTCAACTGTCAGGGCGGCTCGGAGCCCGCTGCCCCGAAGGGGAGGCGGCCGTACCCCTCAGAGCCCGTCAGTGGTCACAGCACCTGCTGTGTGCCCTTGAGGCGCTGCACAGAGCCTCTCCCCACCCCCTTCACCGATGGGGAAGGGTGGGGCCCCCTCGTGCTCCAGTCCTCCAGGGCCTGCTGGAACTCAGACGCCAGGAGGACCTCGTGTCCCCAGCCCCGGCTGCTGCCGGGAGCAGCGCTCAGCTCACAGACGAGCACCTGGCGAGGCCGGGGGTGGCGGGGCTCAGAGAGGAGCGCGGCGGGCCCGGGGGTCTGCAGGGCCCCCCCCAAGGGCAGCAGCAGCGGGCGGTGGGAGACCCCCACGCTGGGCTCTCCGCTCGCCCCAGGCCTTGGTCTCTGATCTGGGGGCAGAACTTCTCCCTCTCCTCTCTCGGGCTCCTTCCACAAAAGTGCGTGACGCCGAAGGGCGCTGGAAACATGAGTGTCTCCACGTGAGAATCCTTTCCTCGCCACCTCCACCGCCTCACCCTGACGTCCCCCAAATAAAACTTCTCCTTTCCCTCCGCGAGCAGTTCAGTTCCCCATTCGCCGTGACCACACCACCCTCAACTTCTGCCCGGGGTTTCAGGTTCTGAGAGTTATTTTAGGTCTTCCTCCTACGTGCCTCCCTCTCCGGACAGCCCGGCCGCACTGACCTGCCTTCCCCGAGCCTCCAGACCCACGGCGGCCTGCGCTCCGCCCTCCGCCCTCCGCCCTCCGCCCTCCGCCCTCCGCCCTCCGCCCTCCGCCCTCCGCCCTCCGCCCTCCGCCCTCCGCCCTCCGCCCTCCGCCCTCCGCCCTCCGCCCTCCCGCCGACCCCTCGTCCCTAGGAGGCGGGGCGGTGCGTGCTCTTCAGGAGGTGCCTCAGTTCTGGGTCTGCTTTGATTTTAAAACAGCTTTCTTGAGATAACTCACAGAGCATACAATTCACTCATGTAACATGTCCAATTTCAGTGGCTTTTAGTCTGTTCACAGAGCTGTGCAACCGTCATCACTGCCTAATTTTAGAACGCGCTCATCTCCTGAAAGAAACCCCGTGCCCCTTAGCGGTCCCGCCGCACCCGGCCCCGGGCTCTTCCTGCCTCCTGGATCTGCCAGTTCTGGCTGGTTCACGTAAATGGGACGGTGTGAAACGCGGCCTTTGTGTCTGGCTTCTTACTCAGCATGATGTTTTCGAGGCTCGTCCGCGCTGTGGCGCGAATTAAGCCCTCATTTCTCTTCCTGGCGAATCATATTGCATCGTTTGGGCTGTGGGGCAGCCGGGGGGAAACCCAGCCCCACCAGCCGCCCGCTGTGGGGCTCAGCAAGCGGCCGCCCCTCTCCGGGCCTCGGCTTGGGGGAGGACAGCCGCCTGGGCCTGGCGTGAGGATTCCATGCGGGATGTGGGTGAAGTGCCCTGCGCGGGCGGGAGGTGACTGTCACCTTCTCCATCGTCCTCCCCGCCGTAGGCGTCCGCGTTCCACACGCAGCACCGCGTTCAGATCCTGCCCTGGTCCTCAGCGCCCTCCCTGTCACCCTACCAGGTCCAGACACGAGGCTGTGGGTGGGAGGGCGGCCGTTTCTGGAGCTCTGCGGACCCTGAGCAGGCGTGTCGAGAGCGGGCCGTGGGTGGCGCGTCTGGGAAGGACTGGGGGGCACCGGTCAGCACCCCACACGCTTGCCTGGGCGGCTCATCAGCCCCCAGCTAGCGCGGGAAGTGCGGGTGCAGTGCACATCCTCTGGCGTGGGTTTGTCTTCCGTGCAAGCGGGGGTTGCATCTCTTACGCAAGAGGAGGGGGCGCGGCTGACTTTGAGGGACCAGGCGTGGCCGCCTTTGTCTTACGGCTGCCCAGGCAGGGCGGGGAGGAGGGGACGCTGTCCCTTAGTATCTGTCAGGAGAGCACAGCTCTCCTGTGGCACCAGGGCAGACCTGGCTCTTTCTCCATCCAGCCTCAGAGCTGCTCCTGGACCAGCCCCGAGCGGTCACACCTCTGCTGGGCGGGCTCCCTGCCCCCGAACGAGCCGGGCCTCTTGGCAGGAAAAGGTCCCTGGTTGTCACGTCCCACTTCAGACCCCCGCAGTCCCAGAACTGAGAAGGGCCCCCTCTCTGAGGCTCCGTCCATTTCCCTGTCTGTGAAATTACTGTGTGGCCTGGTGAGCTCCGAGGTCTGTTCACCCGTATGACCCACCTCCCACCCTCCCCTCCCAGGCAGAGAGGGCTTTCTCTTGTGCCCTCTGTTGAGGGTCATGGGCTGTGCATGCTGAGGGTAACCCCGGACACACTGTGGACAGATTGAGGGACGGGGAGGACAAAAGGGGATCCAGGGAGCCTGGGGGGGGACCCTAGGACCCACCCTCCCCGCCTGGTGCCTCACCCTCTTTTAGTGCCCCTGGGCGCGGGGTGGGGGTGGGGAGGACGGTGTTCGAGGAATATTTGAGGCACAAATGAGGAGCAGGTGGGGTTTTCTTTGTGGGTGAGGATGGCCCTCCATCAGCCACTCGTTCCAGAGCAGACACAGTAAAGCAGTCTCTGCAGAGCCTGTGTGTGGGTCCTGGACACTTGTACCCCAGGACAGGTGGGGGCAGGAAGCCATGGCCATGCATCAAAGGGTCTCCTACCTCCTGGGACACGTGAGCAGCTGTGGTGGGGCCATGATGAGGGTGCAGGAGGGCATCTCCCCCAGATTCGGGGAGGGCAGTATGGGAAGGCCTCTTCACAGATTCCTGAGGCGGAGAGGAGCTTAGGGCAGGAGTTTCCAGGTAGGAGGAGCTGCATGTACCTGCGGGGCAGACTTTTTCTCAGGTGGGAGTGACAGCACCAGATCTGTCTTGCCAGGTGCTCTGCAGGTCCCCTGCAGGAGAAGGCCTGGGGGTGGCCCTGCTCCAGGGATAATAAACGGCCCGTCAGAGTGGGAGATGCATGTGGGCTTGGGATGGTCCATCTGGGCCTGCCCTGGCTGTGGCGCAGCAGGCAGGCTGTTCTCATCATTCTCATGCACAGAGCTCGGCTGCCCACAGCTGCTCCAGGCCAAGTTCCCCGTGTGCACGGTGGGGCTGCCGGGGCATGTAGTCAGGGAACTGTGCTTGCAGGTGATAGAAACCCTGCCCTGGAGCTCAGGAAGGACCCTGATGTGTTGGTTCAAGTAACAGGCTCCAGGAAGGATAGGGTGGGACTGGCTTCAGGGACCCTGGTCCAGCCAGCACATGCTCAGGGCAGGCCCTCTCCACCTCTCAGAGCAGATGGCCCCAAGCAGCTCTGGGGGTGCCTCATGAGCAGAGCAAAAAGAAAGCTCCCCTTCTCTGGTCCAGTTCAAAAAATTCCAGGGAAGGATTGTGATTGGCCCAGCCAGGTCACATGCCTTCCTCATGGCCCAATCAGTGCTGCCCACGGGCTTCAGAGCCGGGGGCCACCCTGGTGCCAGGGATCAGCCTGTGACTGGAGCCGGGGTTGAGAAGCCGCAGGTCTGGCACCAGAGCAGCTACCCTGATCGTGCACTGCAAGTGCACTTTAAAAACTAACTGCTATCTTCCCTTACTTAAGAAAGCAAAAATAAAATGATAAATCCAAATATGCAGATAAGAGAAAGGAAGGTGAAGATAAAATGAGAATAATGAAACCTCTCAGAGAGTTGCATGTAGCTTAAATGAGGTCACGCAGCCACTCAACAAATACTCACTGAGGGTGTAGGCCACGTGAGGCCCTGGGGACTCGGTGGTGAACAGACAGACATGCCCTGCCCCGGAGGAGGGAGACTAGGGAACAGGTAAACCACAGGTAAACACGCTGTATGTGCAATGACGGAAAGACAGGTGCCTTGTGAGCTCACAGGAGGGCCGGGGTGTTCCCTACGGAGGGGGGGCCTGGGTACAGGCACTGAGAGGGGGCAGCAGGTGGGCTGTGACACTGGCGGCGCCCCAGCACAGGGCGGATGCCCCACTACAGTGACCGCCACTATCGTTTTATTATCACCAGAACCTGGGAAACGGATCTAGTGCCCAGGGGATGTTTTGCAGGAAAACCCTGAAAGTGTAGGCAATTATTACATGCGCACATCCTTTGCCCATTTTTGCTCTGTACGTTTGTATTCTCTACTCCTTTGTGGCAATGTTCGCATACGGTGCTACAGTTCTTTGTTACACCCCCTGCCTCACCTCCACACCCCCGTCCTCTACTCTCCACCTGCCAACAGAGCATGAGGCACCCCACGGCCCCTTCCTTAGGTATTTAGTGTTCACCCAGCTACGGTTTCCGGGTAGGCTTTGAACCACTTCTGACGCACACTGTTGCACGGTGATGTTTAAGGAAGAAACACGTAAGGATGTAAGAAACATCCTCTGGTAGATAAATCTGAGGGTAGGAATTGCTGGATCTGTTTACAGCTCTTGGCAGCTATTGCTGAAATGCCCCGTGGGGAGATGTCACTCGGCCTGTGTACCAGCACCCTCACCCACACTGGACAGCTTCATTTCTAAGTGTGGCCATTTCTCCAGGTGGTGAGCATATCTGGCTTTTTAGCCCACGGTCCTGTGATCACCGGTGAGGGTCCGTGTTTCCCACAGCCTTAGAGTCTAGGGCACTTAGGTGAGTGAAAGTCTGTGGAAACCTTCCTTTTCTGACTCCACCGAGAATCCCTCCGAGAACTGGGTGCAGGGGACAAACTGCCGCTGTGACCACGTCCCGTCCCCACAGGCACTGTGCGTCCACTGCAGCAGCTCTGCCACTCCGGGCCCTGAGCCACATCTGAGTCTCCCTGGGGCTCCCAGCAGCGCCCAGCCCTCAAGAGCCGCCCCCTTGGTTCCTCCCTGCAATCTGGAAGGCAGATGGGCCGCCCTTCCGCGGCCTCCTTTCCTGTGACCGTCACCCGTGGCGTGGACAGGCTGGTAGATGGGTGGACCAGGAGGTGGCAGGGTGTGACCGGCCAGATTACAGGGCGGAAGCGAGCAGCGTAGGGCTGGCAGCGCAGTGCAGCCAAGAGGGGCCCGGGCTGGGGTGCTGGGAGAACCTCTGGGACCCCCGGCGCCACCACCCTCTGCGGGTTCTTGGTCTCCCTGGGCCTGGGTTTCCTTACCTGCGGCAGGGTGGATCATTACCTGCCCCGGGGTTGTTCCGGGGTTTGGATGAGAGCGTGTCTGAAGCACCTAGCACCGCCCCTGCGCAGGTGGGACGCCAGGTGGCTGCTCCCCCACCACAGGAGAGCTCCTCTGAGAACACCTGGCCGGGGCTGCATTTGGCCCAGCCTGGAACTGGGATTTTAGCTGCCTGGCTTTGCACACAGGATATTTAATGGCTTTGCCCAGAGAACTTGACTTCACAATTCTCACAACGTGACCGTCATCCCGATTCCTGACAAAGCTTCGGTGTAGGTAAAAACAAATGACCTGGAGTCAAGGCTTGGGAGCCCCCAGAGGCATCTCCCAGGACTCCAGGATTCTGAGGAGCCCCGGGCCAGGTGGAGGGAGCCCCACGGAGGGATAGGGAGTCCAGCCTGGCGGGGTCTGTCCAGGCTCCGCCTAGCTAGCCGCTGTCCTGGCGCTCCGCCCAGATCCTCAGTCCCTACTCGGGCCGCGCCCACACCCACACCCCGCCCACTCCCAGCCCCGCCCACATTCTTAATCCCCGCCCACGCCCCTAGTCCCCTCCCACTCCCATGCCGTTGCCCCCACTTCCGCGCGCACCTGCTGGCTCGCGACCACCAGCCCCCCCCCCCCCCGCCACTCTCACCTGTGTTCCCCCTGCGCCACCGCCACCGCCACCGCAGGGGAGGACGCAGGCGGGGAGCGAGGGTCCCTGGAGAAGCCCCACCGGAAGGGACAGGAGCCGCTGCATAAATCCGTGTCCTCCCGCCTCTCCAGCCCTGGGTGGACGGTGGCTTTTGCTGGTTCCCTCCCTCCGGGTCTCGCTGCCACTCCCCTGACCCGCCTTCTGGCCTCGACCGAACTCTGGGGGGACCAAATAAGACAGTGCCGGCCTCTTGTTCACATCCTGCCCCAGAACAAAGCATTTCCCGGAGGCTGTTTCCCATTCCCAGAATCCAGGTGGGAAGTTGAGCCTGCCCACCTGCCGGGCGACTCCACCTGAAGGGCTGGCCCGAGCACCAGGAGGAGGAGCCTGCCTGTGAGTGACCTGAGTCACCTTTTGGGGTCCTGCTTCCCACACGGCGGCCTCACCCTCCCCGGAATCGCCTGGAGGAAAGGGCAGAGTGTCGATTGTGTACTGCAGGCTCCTGGGCCTCCCAGTCCTTCTAATCCCATCTCGGGAAGGAGCCAGGCAGTGCCCGGCTCTGGAGCCTGACCCCAAAGGAGAAATCAGTAATGGCAATCCCGTCTTTATTTAAAGTTTTGATACTTTGCTCATACGGATTTCTGTCATTTATTCTACTATTTTAAAATATCGGGTTAAAATGTGATTTCTCTTGTATACTGAGGGGTTTTTTTGGTGCCCGTTAAATTCTGTACCTCAGTACTTGCCAGGTCCCCGTCCCAGGAGCCTTCAGTTTCACAATCGCTCCAGGTGATTCTGATGTATATTAAATTTGAGACCCTCTGCATCAAGAGTGATAATTAATAACCTGCAGCAGCCGTCAGATGGCTGAGATCAAGACCCTCTGGAATGGAAGGCATATAGTTAGAATGCTGTTGGTTGCAAGAAACAGACTCAGCTAAAACCAGCTCGAACAATAGGAAATGTATTATTGAACCAGCAGTTCTATAAGCATGGTGGGTTTCAGGAAGCATGGTGGGATTCAGCAGCTCAACAATGCTCTGAGGGGCCCCCGTGCTTTCCGTCCATCTCCCCCCGCCCCGCATCAGCAGCATCCTCTGGGCGCTGGCCATGGGGTAGCACCTGGAGCAAGGACACAGAAGCTTCCTCTAGGCACGTGGGAGCCAGAAAATTCTCCAGAGCCCCCTCTCCGCACATCCCACTGGCTGGAGTGGGATCACATGCCCTCTTCTGAGCCAAGAACGAGCCACTCTCTGAACCTGCAGATGGACTGTGGCTGGCTGGGCAGGGTCCTGGGCTGAGCGGTATCCCGGAGCAGCTCTCGCGGGAATGTTTAGAATGGATACCTACCCCGAGTGGGGGCTGGGCCTGTGAGGAAGAAGAGGGCGAGTGAGGGGTCGGGGCGGGGGCAGAGGCCCAGGCAGGCAGGGTTCCCCGTGGACACACCAAGAAGGTATTTCAGAGCTGGTTGACGGGGCCCCTTGGTGTCCGGCAGAGCTCCCTTTGTGAGGATGAAGGAAGGCACTTCTGCCCCCAGTGCAGCCGCACCTGCCTTCCCTGCCTGTCCGCTGGGGCAGTGTACTCCCTGCACAATCTTACTCTGCAGCCCTGAAGCCAGGTGGACAGGGTGACCTCACGGACCTCCCGCTCGGCCCTGCTGGTGTGTCTCTGCCTGGGTGGGCCTCCCCTTCTGCAGGAGGAGCCATCCCTGGATCTGGGTGGGACCAGTCTTGTGTGAGGGGGGCCGGGGGGAACCAAGAGATGCCCCCAGGGCTGGGGGGTCTTCACAATGGAGCCCAGGACTCTCTCTGCTCAGGCTTCTTTCCCTGCCTTTGTGGTCGACTTAAAGCCCCAGAACCTGATGCCCACACAGATGGCTGCTGGCCGGGGCAGGATGCCGCCCACCTGGGCCTGGCTGCGGCCCCTTCTCCCAGCTTCCTCTGCATAGTAAGCCCTCCCTCACTTACCACAGAAAGGCCGGCGTCTCCCTGCTGGGCCCCCCACGATGCCTCCTCTCCGTCTCCCCACTTGCAGCAAACAAAGCTTCTTGCAGTTCGGGCCATTTCCAGTCTTTGCCACAAAACTGAAGGAGGCCTATGGACTTGTCAACTGACAGTCCTTAAAAATCGCTCTTGGGGCTTCCCTGGTGGCGCAGGGGTGGAGAGTCCGCCTGCCGATGCAGGGGACGCGGGTTCGTGCCCCGGTCCGGGAAGATCCCACGTGCCGCGGGGCGGCTGGGCCCGTGAGCCGTGGCCGCTGAGCCTGCGCATCCGGAGCCTGTGCTCCGCAACGGGAGCGGCCACAACAGTGAGAGGCCCGCGTACCGCAAAAAAGCAAAAAAAAAAAAAAAAAAATCGCTCTTGTGACTGGTCACCCTGCGGTTCGGGGCAGGAAACTGATGGAAGGAGGCCACGGTGGCATCACTAGGGCACATCGGCCTCTGATCCTGATCTATTTGCTTGTGTGATTGGGGTTTCTAACACTTTCACATTAAAAACCCACGACAGGAATGGGATTAATGTGGAACGTTGTCTTTTCCTAGCAATAATATGTATGGAGGGATACACAAACTACTCCACAAAATCTGCCATCCCTCTTTTTAGGAGAGATATTTCTAATAGAAATTTACCTTTTATGTTTAATAGTTCTCAAAATGTGTAATAAATTCACATGGTTTGTATCATCTGCATACTACCCATAATTATAATGATAACCCAATCCAGAAGACAAACTGGAACACGAGAGAATGTTTAAAATCTTGATATTCCAATGTTTTTACATAGTTCTGTGTGATAGGGGAATCTAAATACTTTCAAACTGAAAGTACGTTAGGACAAAATTCTACTGGGTGGGATGGAAATATACAGTGAGGGAGGAAGGAGCTGTGTGAAAATTCAGGTGTCAGAGAGGAGGCTTTATATACATATATATTTTTAAAGATTTATTATTTATTTATTTATTTATGGCTGTGTTGGGTCTTAGTTGCAGCACGCGGGATCTTTGTGGAGGCATGTGGGCTCTTTCGTGGCAGTGCGTGGGCTTCTCCACGTGGGCTCTAGTTGAGGCACGCGAGCTCAGTGGTTGTGGCGCACGGGCTCAGTTGCTCCACGGCATGTGGGATCTTCCCTGACCAGGGATCGAACCCGCGGCCCCTGCATTGGAAGGCAGATTCTTTACCACTAGACCACCAGGGAAGTCCCTATATATTTTAGGTAACAGTTCTTTATCGGTTGTGTGTCTTGCAAACGTCTTCTCCCATTCTGTGGCTTGTCTTTTCATTCTCTTAATAGTATGTTTCACAGAGCAGAAGTTTTTAAATTTTAATGAACTCCACTTATCCAGTTTTTCTTTAATGGATCAGGCTTCTGCTGTTGTATCTAAAAGCTCATTGTGTCAGCTAGGGAGCTGGTGAAAATTCAGATGTTAAGAGTTCGTTCGCATATTTTTAAATGGACAATAATGCCTATCAAAACGCTATCACTTCTAGCCCATCAGCCACCCTTTTATATCGAAATATTCATATTTAACAATGTCAGATTTTATACTCTTGGCAGCTAATTTAAACTTTTGCCGAAGATTTTTACTTATAACAGATACATGTTTGAGGAAGTCCACCATCATTCAGAATTATTATTATTATTATTTGCGGTACGCGGGCCTCTCACCACTGTGGCATCTCCCGTTGCGGAGCACAGGCTCCGGACGCGCAGGCTCAGCGGCCACGGCTCACGGGCCCAGCCGCTCCGCGGCACGTGGGATCTTCCCGGACCGGGGCACGAACCCGCGTTCCCTGAACCGGCAGGCGGACCCTCACCCACTGTGCCACCAGGGAAGCCCCAGAACTATTATTAATATTTGTTTAGGCTGCGCCAGCTCTTAGCTACAGCACGCAGACTCTTAGTTGCGATATGCATACAGGATCTAGTCCCCTGACCAGGGATCGAACCCAGGCCCCCTGCATTGGGAGTGCAGGGTCTTACCCACTGGACCAACAGGGAAGTCCCTCAGAATTATTTTTAAAGACAAGTGGTCTGCAGTGGCTGGTGGTCTGGATGCCCAGGCCAAGTTGGCCTGGTGGGACTCCAGCTCCGCCAAAGACCCAGGGGTTGTTCCTGGGCCACTTCCAGAGTGAGAAACCAGCCCATGGGAGACAAAAGGGAGCCCAAAGTGTAGCAGCAGCGTGGGCATTCAGCCTCCACCCGAGTGGGTCTGTGAGGCCATGCAGCCGGTCGGAGCCTCAGTCCCTCCACCTGTAAAATGGGGCTTCCAGTAGCATCTGCCTGGCAGATGGGTGAGAACTAAGTGGGAAAATGCAGAGCTTGTGCTCTGTGCCTGCCCCCAGCAAACCCTCCTCAATGTGACAGCTCCTGCAGTGCTTCACCATAACTGTGATGTGGCCAGACTAGCCTGGCCGTCCGTCTGACCCAGTCACCACAGGCCTCAGTCCTCCCAGGTGGGGACACGGGAGCCTTTGGGCTGGCTTGGGACCTCAGCGTGGTCTCTAATGATTGCAGTTTTATTCTTGGTGTTTGTCATGTCTCCAGTGGTGTCCAGCACCCTGCTTAAACCAGTGACAATGCAACTGATAATTTAAAAAATATTTATCTATTTATTTATTTGGCTGCGCTGGGTCTTAGTTGTGACATGCGGAGTCTTAGTTGCAGCATGCGTGCAGGATCCAGTTCCCCGACCAAGGATCGAACCCTGGTCCCCTGCATTGGGAGCACGGAGTCTTACCCACTGGACCACCAGGGAAGCTCCTGCAGTTGCCAATTGAACACAAAGCACTGACAACGATGTGCTGTTTGTAGGGGTCAAGGTGCAGCGGACCCCAGGCTGGACCCAGCTTCTGCTAATGCTCTGTGAGAATCTGGTGCTGGTCCGTAGGTCCACCTCCCTGCCTGGCCGAAAGCCCCTGAGGCTGGCTTCAGGCTGTCTGTTTGATGCTCAACGCTCCACTTAGCCCGCTGGTGGCATGTTAACACATCTGATATCTAGAGGCATCTTAGGATTATAACGGGGAGAGTGTTCTCTTTTCTTAGTGGCACTTAAAACGATGGTGCATCTTAAAATCTGTGGTGCCTCAGAGTCCATGAAGTAAGGGAGCCGGTAGGAATCAACACTGGTGTATGAAGTCTGGAACACTTGCTTTTAGATCCACGTTCTTCTGTGACACGGGTTCAGGACCCTTTGCTCTTCCCCCAGGACAGGAGGGGTCCACACCTGATCACATTCTGAAAGCCAGGGGATGGGAGATGCCAGACATTTGTGTTCCAAGTAATCCTTCACCACACCCCCCATTTCCACAAGGACAGAGGCCCAGGAGGTCAAGGGACTGGTGGGGGCCACACGGCTAGTTGGTGACCCAGCTGACAGACCCCAGAGCAGTGCGCCTGGGGGTGGCCACCAGGATGGGGCAGGGGTGCCCCCCCCGAGACTGCATTGTCTTCCCACCAGCTTCCTCTGCCTAGCCCGCCCCAGTGGGCAGGGCTCAGTCAAGAAGAAGGATATTTTTTGGCACATTGCTGTATTTTTGTACTTGGGAATTGGGGACCTTGGACCTTCGCAAGCAGATTTAGGCTAAATGAGATGCAAACCAGGGCTGTACTGTTCTGAAGTTCTGGCCCCTCTGTCTCCTAAGACCATGACCTTGGGACCCCAGCTTGTCTCTAAGAAACAGTCTGTGTCTGTTGTAGGAAGAAGGAAGGGAAAAGGCAACGATCTTGCTAAAATGTACTAACCGGGCAAATGCACCAGATATGCCGCAAAGCACTTTAGGGAAAGAGGCAAAGTGGGTGCGGGTAGGGAGGTAGGGCTAGGGCTACAGGCAAGGAGAAGCGGGGCGCACAGAGGCCAGGGCAGCGGCTTGGGCGTTCCTGCAGGGTGACATTAAACTAATCGGACGCAGATAAATGCCGAGCACACGCAAACGCCCCAGGCCAGAAGCCGTGAGCCGGGACCCTGCGCCCCCGCACTCCGCTCCGCTCCGTAACTCGGTCAGCGTGGGGCAGAGGCCACCAGGGCGCGCGGTGCGGGGAGCGGCGGGAGGGCGCCCCCTGCCGGCCGAGCGCGGAGGCGGCCGCGGTCCGGCCCGGCCCACGCGGCAGGCGGCAGGCGGCAGGCGGCAGGCGGCAGGCGGCGGGCGGGGGGGCGCGGCGGCCGGAGGAGGGACGCCAGCCGCTCGCCTCCCGCCGGGACGCCAGACGCCGCGGCTGTAAAACTGCGAGGCGGGCGCCCGCCGACTGCTCCGAGGTGGGTGTGCACGGCGGCGCGCTCAGCTCCAGGCCCCCACCCGCCCGCCCAGGGCGCGGCCTGCGGAGGCGGCGGAGGCGGCGGAGGCGGAGGCGGCGGCGGCGGCGGGGGTGGGCGCGGGCGAGGGGCCCGCCGAGCGCGCCACTCGAGCTCCCTGCACGGCACCCTCACGGTTCTCCCCACGTCAGCCCGCGCTCCAGGCTCACGGCACCCAAACTGCCACCCCCGCGGCACCCGCAACCCCCCGCCCCACGACCTCCCGTGCTCCCGCATTCTCCGCGCTCCTCGCTTCGCGGCACCCTGCGCTCCCCTCACGGGCATCCCTTCCTACAGAGCGGCGCGCGTCTCTCTCTCCACAGCAGCCGCTCTCCCACCCCGGCACCCCGCGCACCCGCACTCGCCCCGCTCACACCCGCCCGCCCAGCCCCCACACTCGCACCCGCGCTCCCGCCGCCGGCTGCGCCCCAGAGCCTGAGGCCCCCAAGGCTGGCCCGCGCCCTCGGCCGAGTTCTCAGGACGCGCCCCGGTGTCCGCGGCCGCCCGAGTGGCTGGGACGGCAGGGGCGGCCCTCGGCGTTGGGCGGCGGCGGGCGGAGCCACTCTCCCGCGCCGGCCCCGCACGGAGCCCGGCGCCCTGGGGCGGAGCTCAGCGAGATGGGCGCCGAGCGGGAGGCAGGTGGCGCAGCGGCGGCGGCGGCGACGAGGGGCAGGAGGCGGAGGCGGGGCGCGCGGGGCGGGGGCCGCGGGGCCCCGTGAGACGCTCGGGCGAGCGCGCGGCAGCCGGAGCCGGCGCCCGCGAGCCAAAGGCGCGGCGGCTGGACCGGGCGCGGGCCGCGGAGGCCGGAGACCGCCCGGGGCGGCGTGCGCGCTTTGTTCCCGCGCGGGCGGCCGGCGGGCGGAGTGAGCGGCCCGGAACCCGACTGGGCATGGCCCGGGCAGCCGCCCCGCGCGTCCCGGCCCCGTCTCGCGCCTGAGCGCGGCCGGCGCGAGAAGACAGCGCGCGGATTGCCCCCAAGTTACGGAGGCAGGGACCGAGTTCGAAGGAAAAGCCACTTCAGGAGCCGGGTCGCGAGAGTGCAATCGCCTCCCGTCCGCCGGACCCCCGGACCGTAAGTGTCCCGTCCGTCCGCGCGCTGCCGCGCTGTCACCCGACTCCGCCCGCGGCTGCTGTCCTGGGGTCTCCCTGCAGCCATGCAGAGTGCGTGGGCCTCCCGAGGCACCCCCTCCCCACTTTGCAAAGTTGGAGCCCACGGCGGGGTGGGGCCAGCCCAGTCAGCGCCCGCCCACTGACCACCCCCAAGGTGAGCGGGAGCTCGACCTGCTGGGGGTGTGGTCAGACCTAAGGTGGGACCTGCGTGCGGAAGGTGGGGAGTCCTGTGGGTTCCCCTGCGGTGCCCGCGCTTCCTGACAAAGAGGCCTCGGGCCATGTGACAGGGGACTGGTTGGGGGGCAGAGAGGGTGACCCTAGGACAGATGGAGGTGCCTGTGGCCAGGCTGGGGGGGAGGGCCAGAGCTCCCTCTAGCCCCTCCCCCTCTTGTTTTGGTTCCTGGACATGCCTCTCAGCGCAGGAGCCGTTAAACATTTTTAGGGGTGAAGTCCTGGGCGGGTGGGTCCAGCCCCACTCCCCGTGGGTGGGGAGAAGGTCTTAAACAACAGCCGCTGGATCCTGACAGCTCCGGGGCCTCGGGCGCAGCCCCGTGGCAGCGATTCTGCTCTCACGCTTTGGGAACCGTCCATCTGCATGTTGGGCAGGCGGGGAGCCAGGCTGTGGGGACGGCGGGGAGGGAGGTGTGAGCCGACGTGGAGGGACAGATGGCTGGAAATTCAGCCCTAGACGGGCTTGCGTGGAGCAGAAGGTGCCGGGGCTGGTGGCCAGGCACACTCTGAGCCACCGCGCTCTGAACACGCAGCCCCGGGCTGTTCCTCCTTCCGGCGCCTGGGAACTGCGTGTGTGCTCAGACCCTGCAGGAGTGGAGACCCCTGCCTGTCCCCCCCCCCAAAATAACTGTATTCCCCACCATTGGGGCTGAGGCTGGGCGACCTCTGGCCTTTTCCAGAGACCAGGGAGAAACACATTTCCGCTGCGAATAGAGACCTTGTGCTTCTGTGGGGGTGATCTGAGCAACCATCAGGCCGTGACTTTGACTGGCGGCCAGGACACCAAATCATTATGTCTAACTGGGCGTGTGTTTCCTCCTCTGGACCCAGAAACAGGAGGTTCCCAGGGCGGCCGCCCTCAGAGGACAGGGGCTGGCCGGGGACAGAGGGAGGGCAGCTATTCTGTGTCCCTCGTTGCTCTCCCAAGTTGCCGCAAGGTTTGAGAAACTTCTTGAGGTTGGGCCCCTGGGCGGGGGTTAGCTCTTGCCTGCCCTGGACGCCAGGCAGCCCCTGGCATCTTTTCTGGGTCCAGGGCAGGGCACACTCATAGAGGGCTGGCCCTGTGATGGGCCCTGGGTCCTCGCTGTGTCACCGCACCTCCCGCCTTCTGTCCTCTGCACGGGGGTCCCAGGGAGGCAGGGGTTCTGTTCTCTGTTCCGTGCAGCTGACAGCCTGGTCCCTAAAGAGCCCGGCTGCGTGGGGCTCTGTTGCCGGGCCACCCTCATACGATGCGAGGGAAGAGGAGGGTAGGGGCGCTGAGCGCAGCAACAGATGTGGCGCCTGGGGCTGCCGAGAGCTGGGCGGACTCTGGGTGGGAGGGGATATCACGTTAGGACCAATTTTCTGTCGGAATCCGGCTCTCTCTGGAGTTGCCTTGATCTGTGTCTGATGGGGGGGAAGGGACGTGGTACCCGGTTGCTCGCGAGCCCACCCAGGGTCCCCGGGCTGGCGAGCTGGAGGATGTGGGGCGGACATCTTCCTCCAGGACCCTCTGGGGCTGCTCCGGGCCACCCAGCAGCCCTTCCTCTGTCACCAGGTGATCCGCATAATGAGTTAACCACCTGCAGGAAATCTCTCTGACTTGGGTCCACATATTTTCATTTCTGCATAACTGGAAGAAATTAATTTCCCTTCCTACGTAAGGGTCTGGAGACGCCGGCAGCCTGGGTCACTAATCCACAAGATCCAAGCCCACGAGGCTGCGGTAGGGGGGCGGCTTTGCGCACTGGTCGCTGGGCGGCAGTGGAGGGTGGTGGTGGGGGAGGCATCTCCCTGCCACCTGGAAGTGCCCTGGCGCTCTCGGTGCCCTGCCCCTTCCAGCCTCTTGTCTGCCTCCTCAGGACCTGCAGAGTGGTGGTTGAATTCAGTTCCTCTGAATTCCCTTGGCAGTCAGTGTGCGCATGTGTGTGCACACGTGTGTGTTCAGAAGCCAGAACGTGGGCGAGGTGAAGAGCCAGCACACAGTAGGTGCTTAATGAGTGGTGCTCTAGGGGCAGGAACTGACGTTTCCGTGGGGCAGCTCTGCCCTGCCCGTGGCCCAGCTCTCACTGCGTGTGGTCCGTCCCGCCGCCAGCACGAGTCAGCCTGGGGGCCAGGCGTGCGTTGCCCAGCCAGGCTCAGCGCTCACACTCACGCCTGAGTCCGCGGGACAGCCTGCGGGGCGGTGGGACTTTCCCCGTTGCACAGACGCCCGGGGGAGGTGCGGGCTGTCGATTCCATGAGGGGAGCCCGGGCGTCCCACCCCGACCCAGACAGCAGCCGCCTTGGCCTCCGTGTGTCTGTGGCCCTCGTCCCCGGCCCGCCTGTCAGGGTTCCTCCCACACCTGGGGGGGCTGGTGGTGACTGCTGGGTGCTAAGGAGGGGTTAATGCCCCACATACCGGAACCCTCACCTGGACACAGTGTCAGGCTCATTGGGCACAGTTGTAACTGACATCCAGGGCACCACCTGGGGCTGGGGGCCACCTGGGATCAGGGCCAGGGAGGGTGACCACCTCTGCCCTGCCTGGGTCACAGAGGCCCAAGGCCAGCCGCCTTCCCCGTGCCACCACCCTGGACAGGGGAGGCATAGGAGCTGGGGGGGGGGGTCATTGTCACTCAAGGCTCTCTAGACGCCACTGGACATTGTCTGTTAGAACACTGGCATTGCCGTTGGGCAGCTGGTGTCACCTCCCAGACCCGGGCGGGGGGACCTGAACTCTGTAACTTGTAAATGGGGGAATGTGGCCACTGTTGCATTTACGGGACTGAACTGTCTCTGGAAAGTGCTTGTCACCCGTCGCTGCATTGCTGGACACGTAGTCATCCAGGCAGGGGGTAGAGTGATCGTGACGCGGCACCAACAGCACCTCACGCCCTGAGGGCAGGCTGTGTCCTCTCGTTTGGCCTCAGGACAACCGTGAAGGCGGGCACCCTTGCTGCCCCATTCTCCAGATGGGGACACTGAGGCCGGGAGAGCTCCGCCGGAGGGCGGACGGGCCCCTCGAACTTTCCGCCAAGATCCGACTCCGGAGGGCCAGCGTGGGGCCTGCAGCCTTGCTTCCTTAGAACCCCCGACAGATTCCCATGTCCCCCCACCTGGAGCCTCTGCATCCGACGCAGGGGCAGGAGGAGGCTGGTAGCTCGTGATTGGTGGGTGTCCGTCTGGGGTGTGGCCTTTGAGGGCCCCGGCTCACGGGGAGGGGGGAGCTCGGAGGGGTTGGTTGGTGGAGGCTCCTTTTTTGCACGAGGTCACAGCTCCTAGAGGCGTGGGTCTCCGGGGCCAGGCCAGGCTGGGCGGGCCCCACACCATCTCTTCTGAGGATCAGGCTCCAGGACTGTTGGACGTGCCTCCAAGTCCTTTCTGGGCATCGTGCCCCCAGACTTCTGGGCAAAAAAGGAGCCGGCGTGCTTCTGCCGCCAGCGTTCTGAGGCCGGAACCCTGCCCCACTGGGGCCCAGATGAGGCAGTGCGGAGGGCAGGGCCCCTAAGCCGAGCACACAAATGCCAGCAAGGGCTTGGCATCTGTAAACAGACTCCTGGGCAGGATGTCACCCTTGTAACCTCCGTGGAAAGAGCCAGGCAGAGGCCTGGCGCTGGGGGTGGAAACTCAGGATAAGGAAAGTGAGGGATAGTGGGTTCCCGGTTCCCGCCTCTGAGTTCACGGCATAGCCGGGGCGCTCGGTGCATGGCTGAGCGGAGCCTCCGACGAACGCACCACAGCAGTTTCCTGCAGCAATGATACAGAAGTCAGGACTTCTGCTCTTTGTAATCCAGGGACTGCACCGGCGCGGCCACATGTCCGTGGGAAGGAAAGCAAAGGTGCTTTGGGCTGCAGTGAGGAAATCTTCTCTTCGGGCCAGGGCGCCCGGTTGATCACGCATATGTTCTTGGCGTCCGGTGTCCGTGCTGCTCACGGTCTACACCCGCTTCCAGCCTCCCAGAGTCTGGGTGCTTGGACCTCCCACTGCCCCTGAGGCCAGAGCGTGGCGGACGTGGCAGGAGGAGGTTTGGGAGGAGGTCCGGCACTGGGCGCCTTCTGTTTGCTTGGGCAGAGAAAAGTCCACAGCGGGGGCAGGGCAGGAGCCGCAGCTGCTGGGGCAGGTCCAGAGGGCTCCTTGTGTACCTGGCAGCCCTGGGCCACGCGTGGGGTCTACAGAGAAGTACTCACCCCCTGGTCCCGACCCGGGAGCACCCGAGAAAGCCAGGGTGAAGCCACGGCAGGAAAGGAAAGCCCTCCGGCTTCCGTGGCCCCTCTTACGGGCAGGCGGGGGCTGCGTTGAGAGGCTGGAGGGTCTTTAGGACCAGAGGAGGCCACAGCCCGCCCCCAGCTTGGGGAGCCTCGGGCTGTGTGGAGGGCAAGGGGCACCACCTTGGCCTCTCTGAGCCCCGCTGCTGAGATTTGAATCCTGATTCCCCTCCTGGTCACCGTGCGACCGTCTGCACATCACTCACCCTCTCTGAGTCTATTTCAGTGCGAAATACAGTCGCACTGGCTCCTCCCTCTTTGGGTTGTCATGAGGGGTGAAAGGTCAGGTGTATCTGGTTGATGGGTGGCTCTCACAGCCCCTCTCTGGGGGACACTCAGCGCCAGTGCCGTCGCAGCTCTGCAGGGACGCCCCGTTTCTCTGATTCCCAGCCTGTGCCTGCGTCCTGCTGCCCAAACGGGGGTGATCCAGAGAGACAGGCTGTGTCCTCCAGCGCCGCCCAGGCCCCCACGCCTGCTGACCCTCCTCCCCACGCTGCGGACACAGCTAGCTCAGAGCCAGGGACCGGGGCTGTGTGCCCTGCACCCCCATGCTCCTCTCCCCTCCCAGCTCACAGAGGGAAACTGGGGCTGGCGTCATCACATCCCACCTTGGTGGCAGACATGGGATTCCGACTCAGGAGCCCAGGTCCTCTGAGTCCAGAGCCTCTGTGTTTCCGCCACACCTGGTTCCCCCAACAGCTGGTGCAGCTTCCCCCTGGGCCTTGGGCTTCCCGAGCCCACCCAGCCCAGCCTGCACTCGTGAGCGCAGTAAACACAGGAGCCCTTTCCTCCGACCTCCCTGCCCCTGAGAAGTCAGAGTGGGGCACCGGCTACCCCTGCCCCGGGCAGAGCACAGACGGCAGCGTTCCGTGTCTGGGCTGGCTGTGCACAGGGCGGAGGGAAGGGCAGGTGTTTGTGTGCTGACACTTGCACACCAGGCTGTGCTGGCAGCGCGGACGTGGACGGCGGGGGTGGCCATGCTCCTGGCAGAGAGGTCCTTCTGCTGTCGTAGAGAACATCTAGGCAGGAGAGTGCAGGGCACGTGGTCCTATCCGCTCCCTGATGAGCAGCTGTGCTCGCCCCACCAGGTGCATGTCTACAGGCAGGGGACAGGACGATGCCCTCTTACTGTGACCCCATCTGCCACGCGCCTTGGAGCACGGACTGGACAGCACTACAGGCGTTGCCTTTACCTGGGGAAGGTCCCCGCTTTTGAAGGCTCAGGGTCGGGGGTCTGGCCGAGACCCTCTCCACGTGGCCCGCCAACCATTGAGCTCGTCCCCTCACGTGCTCTTTGCCCAGATGACTCCCCAGGGTCCGATCATGCGCGGACGGAGCCCTGAGACGGCCTCTCTACGTGCCCGCGTCTCTTTGGGCTATTGGGAGACCTCACGGAAGTTTGGAGTTTGCTCGGTTTGTGATCCGGGTAGCTGTTAGAGGGTGGGACATGCCGTGTGCCCTCTGGGACCGCTGAGGCCGTGTCCCACAGGAGATGCTCTGAATGACGGCTTCTCCCAGGACGCGTCGGCCCCCACGGCCTGGTGAGCCCAGCCTGCGCCCAGCACCCACAAGCAGAGCAGACTGTGTCAGTTATGATTGTGGCCGCAATGAGAAAAGGGAAAAAGGAAAAGGAAACCCACATGATTTTAGTGATATATGTTATTTAACCCAATATACCCAAAATATTGTCATTTCAACAGGCAATTGTTTTTTTTTCAATTATTGAGATCTTTTTAAAAAAAGACTTTGAGGGACTTCCCTTGTGGCGCAGTGGATAAAAATCCGTCTGCCAATGCAGGGGACACGGGTTCTATCCCTGGTCTGGGAAGATCCGACATGCCGTGGCTTAACTAAGCCTGTGCGCCACAACCACTGAGCCTGTGCTCTAGAGCCCGCGAGCCACGACTACTGAAGCCCGTGCGCCTAGAGCCCCTGCTCCACAGCAAGAGAGGCCAGCACAATGAGAAGCCCGCACGCCGCAACGAAGAGTAGCCCCCGCTCTCCACAGGTGGAGAAAGCCCGCGCGCAGCAACGAAGACCTGACGCAGCCGAAGATAAATAAAATTTTAAGAAAAGAAAAAAGACTTTGAAATTCCACGTGTGTTTTACACTCCTCTGAGTCTGAGTTCTGAGCAACCTCGTTGGTTGGCTGGTGGCCGCCACGTCGGACAGAGCAGGGTGCAGGCACGGGGAATTCTCAAGTGGCCACAGCACTGAGGGCTGCTGTGATGGTGCTGGGGGTGCAGGTGTGTGGCATCGTGGGGCAGGTGTCAGGGACGACCCTGCGGAGGTGACAGACCACACGGAGGCCAGAGGGCCGGGGCCAGGCGGGAAGACTGGGGGGCGTGATGGACCCGGAGGGGACTCTGGTCTTTGTCCCTGGAATCTCAGAGGCCCAGGAAAGCCCCCTGAGCTGGGCTGGGGGGTGGGGGGTGGGGGGCTGGTCAGGTTTGCATTTTGAGAAGATGGTCCTGGGGGACAGATGTGGGCAGACACAGGGCCCGGAGGATGCAGTATCTGGACACGGGCACCGAAGAGGGTGGGGCTCAGCCGGCAACACCGTGTCCCCCTCTGCGCATCAAGCCCGAGCCCCCAGCACCGGCTGGAGAGGCCCCTTCTGGCCCACAGTCAGCATGTGGGTAGAACGGTCTGAAGTCAGGGCACTTATGCCTGAAAAGGTGTGCTTCCCAGCTCACCGCCCTTCCGTCTGCTTGCTGAGGAGGGGGCCAGGCTGCAGGGAGGTCCCTGGTGGAGGGAGAGCCGCTCACTCCGGGGCCCATGGTGGACCTCACCCTGCTTCGGGAGCCCTGTGTGTGAGTGTGCACGGGGCACGTGTGTGTGCAGAGCCGTGAAAACCAGGCAGAAGAAGGATGTGTGACCTCCCTTGACTGTCCCAAGGGCAGCAGCCCCGGGGGCACTCATAGGGGAGCTGTGCAGCCAGCCTAGACTGTCCCAGGACGGCTGTCACCACACATAGACAAGGACTGTCCCAGGACGCCTGTCACCACCATCTGCATGGACTGTCCCAGGACGCCTGTCACCACCATCTGCATGGACTGTCCCAGGACGGCTGTCACCACACATAGACAAGGACTGTCCCAGGACGCCTGTCACCACCATCTGCGTGGACTGTCCCAGGACACCTGTCACCACACATAGACAAGGACTGTCCCAGGACGCCTGTCACCACCATCTGCGTGGACTGTCCCAGGACGGCTGTCACCACCATCTGCGTGGACCGTCCCAGGACGGCTGTCACCACCATCTGCGTGGACTGTCCCAGGACGGCTGTCACCACCATCTGCGTGGACTGTCCCAGGACGGCTGTCACCGCACATAGACAAGGACTGTCCCAGGACGGCTGTCACCACCATCTGCGTGGACCGTCCTAGGACGGCTGTCACCGCACATAGACAAGGACTGTCCCAGGACGCCTGTCACCACCATCTGCGTGGACTGTCCCAGGACGGCTGTCACCACACATAGACAAGGACTGTCCCAGGACGCCTGTCACCACCATCTGCGTGGACTGTCCCAGGACGGCTGTCACCGCACATAGACAAGGACTGTCCCAGGACACCTGTCACCGCACATAGACAAGGACTGTCCCAGGACGCCTGTCACCGCACATAGACAAGGACTGTTCCAGGACGCCTGTCACCACCATCTGCGTGGACTGTCCCAGGACGGCTGTCACCGCACATAGACAAGGACTGTCCCAGGACAGCTGTCACCACCATCTGCATGGACTGTCCCAGGACGCCTGTCACCACACATACACAAGGACTGTCCCAGGACGGCTGTCACCACCATCTGCGTGGACTGTCCCAGGACGCCTGTCACTTCACATGTGCCGGGCTTTGTTGTGAGAGAGCCTCGTTCAGGGTGTCAGGCGCCCAGTTGGAATCTCGGCCCACAGGCTCGCCCTTGGCTGCAACACGTTATATGGTTTCTTGGAGCCTCGGTTTCCTCCCTGTTCATGTGAAACCTTTTCAGAATCTCTGCAGTCGTGATCGTTAAATCCCTGGTCAGGGACCAGCACAGTTCCTGGCCCAGGCAGGTCGGTGGAGGTGTCGGGGCTTGTACGGTCCTGGGGGCTTCGGGGTGGAGGGGAGGACAGGTCACGGTGGTCACGCGGTCCTGGGCTTGACCTGTGCCAACGCCCCGTGTTCTGAAGGCTTTTTTCTGATTCTCAAAGTGGCTGGGGTTCCTTCAGTTGCCCCCCAAACCCCTTGCCGGCTGGTAATCCTCACGTCACGGGGGCCTTTAGTACAGTTAGGCCTCCCGGTCAGTGAGGTTATTTAGGCGGACTGTCCTCAGGGCCCCTGCTCACTATCGCAGGGCGTGCGTCTGGATGCGGGGCGTGTGTTGGAAGGAAGCGGGTCACTAGCCAGTGGGGCCCGGGCTCACCCTCACCATCTTCCTTCCTGGGACCGCCAGCCCCAGGGGAGCCTGGGTTGGGGTCAGCAAGGTAGCCACACTGCTGCCCACTTGTAGGGCTGGGACCCCCAGGTCGCCAAGAACCTTGTGCCTGGGAAGAGGGCCGTGACCCTCCCAGTTTGCGCTGCTGCGGGCCGGCCCTGGCCGCCAAGCGGGGAGGGCAGCGTGTCCCCGTCACACCTGGACTCCCCAGTCCTGGGCTGTTAGCAACACAGACGGGCCACAGGGGGAGGACAAGGTCGCGTCCTGCCTGCCTCCGTCTCCCCACTGGGTTTCTTTTTTATTGTAAAATACACAGAACATGACATTTACCACTGTGACCCCTTGTAAGTGTGCGGTTCGGCGGCATTTAACACATTCACGATGTTGTACAACCGGCACCACCGTGAAACTCCCAAACACTCTCATCACCCCAGAAAGAGGAGACCCGTGCCCACCGGTATGCACTCCCACCCCCAGCCCCCGCCCCAGCCCCTGGCAACCACTGCTCTGCCTTCCGTTGGCGTGGACCTGCCCATTCTGGGCGTTTCAGATACACGCCTGGCTCCTGCCCCTCAGCGGGGTTCACCCGTGCCGTCCCACGTGTCAGTGCTTCCCTCCTCGTTAACAGCTGAGACTGGACCGCGCGGATCTGCACGTTTTGTGTGTGTGCATCCTCAGCTGATGGACAGCTGGGCCGCTTCCACCTTCGGCGACGGACGAATGCGCCGTGACCCTTCGTGCACACGTTCGTGGGGGGCGGGGGTGTCTTCGGCTCGCCTGGGCTCACTCCTGGGACGGGAACTGCTGTGCCGAATGGTCACTCGGTTTAACTCACTGTCCCCCGGGTTTCGAGGGATGAATTCACAAGGAGAGCCTCCCGCCCTGGTCGCTTCCCAGAGTCACGTGACTGGGCCGGCCCACTCCTTCCATGGGTGACACACCCTGGCCCGGGGCGGGGCCGGGTGGCGTTTACTGGCGGTTGGGGATACCCCGCCGGGAGCCTGGGGGGTGGTTGGGCCAGCGGGGCCCGTCCGCCCGCAAGCCGTCCTTGTATTTGGTTCTGCAGCCGGTTACCGCGTCTCCTTGGCGCCTGCGTCCGGCATCCGTGGCGTGAGCAAGAGTCTGCGCCTGGCCTCCAGCTTCACCTCTGCCCTCCCCCCACTCACAGGGCACGCAGTTTGGGGCCTCCACGTGGCAGCCGGAGAGGCCCCCGGAAAGCTAGTCAGACGTGGCTCCCCCGGGGACAGAGCCAGATGGCCCAGATTGCTGCGGTGGCTTCAAGGCCACATAGCCCTGCCCCGCACACCGTTCCCCTGACCCGCCTGCCTTGCTGTTTCCGCGGGACTGGCCGTCCCTCTGCCTGCGAGCTGCCCCCCCGCGCGTGGCACCCGGTGCCCCCTCCGTCCCGCCCAGCAGTCCTCGCTGCCATGACTGTCCAGGCTGCCCCCTCCCCGTCCCCTCCCCATCTCCTTCCCTCTCCCCTCTGGGCCTCTTCTTTGCACAACAGCACATCTCCCTCCTGGAAGGTCGGCTCTGTGAGGGCGGGACTTCCGTCTGTCTGTTCCCCGCTGCCCCAGAGCCCAGGCAGGAGCCTGACACACAGGAGGCCCAGGGGATCGGGAACACGTGTCACCTGTGAGCGCCCCCATCTCACGGGCGGTGATGCCAGGGTCGCGGCTGCGGGAATGCCCTCTCCGGGTGCTGGGAGAGGACTGTTTGAACAGCAGGGCCCGCCTGCCTGCAAGCTGTCGCTGTATTTGGTTCCACAAACAGTTATCTCATCTGCTCTCCAGCCCTGGAGTCGGGCCGTGAGTCCTGCCTGTGCGGGGGCCACGGGGAGAGGCGGTCAGGGTCATGCGGTCCACCTCAACCTCACCCCGCTGGCTCCCAAACGGTGGCGTCTCGAGGGCTCACTCCAGGGGCAGCTGAGAGGCAGGAGAGGGCACGCCCCGGAAACAACTCGCTGGGACAGGTGAGCTCGCGGAGAAGTTATCCAGCTCCGCCTGCTGTGGCCAGAACACCCCTCATTCCGTGGCATAGAACCACCAGGTGCCGGCTCTTGGATTCCTGGGTCAGGAGTTTGGACGGGGCCCGGCAGGGACGCTGAGTCTCCACCTCATGATGTCCTCAGACTCTCCCTCTGTGCACCCGGGAAGGGGGACTCCTCGTGTGTAAGGGGCCTGTGTGGCGTGGCCAGGAGCCTCCCCCTCCTGCAGAAGGATTCAGGGTGGGGGGTCAGGACAGGCCCCTGGGGGTTGAGTCCCTGCAGAGCCTGGGCCTGGGGCGGAGGAGGAGAGGGCGGTGGAGATCACTCCGGGTCACCTCTGCTTCGGTCTCCCCAGCCAAGACGGCCTCGTCCTGGGAACCACTTAGAGATTAGGCATTTTCCTTCCCAGCTGCCAGGGAGCCCGGGCCTCCGGGGCCACTGCAAAGCCAGGAGCAGGCTGGCACCTTGTGGTCTTCCTGTCCGCCATCAGCTGACACAGCCTGTCCCCCTGGGCCCCCTGGCTCCCACCCCACGTGGGGGCGGGACCTGGAGAAGGACAGATGGACCCTCCCCTCCCAGAGCTGCCGGCCCCTCCCCTAGCCTGTCTGGATGCAGGGCAGGATCCGAATACCCAGGGCCCGGCCAGGGTGTGTGAGGTGACGAGTTTTCATTTTTCTCCAAACTGGAAGACAGTGTAGCTCTCGAGCTGCAGCAGAGCTTCAGTTCCTCACTCCTCCTCTGAGCCCCCTGCATGCTGGGGGTGGGTGGGCCTGGCCAAAGCCACCGTGACCCCAGCTTCGGGGTCCTGACTCCAGGTGGTGCTTGCCCGCCGCCCGCCTCCACTCACATCTGCTCACAGGGCTCCGCCTCCAGCGTGAGCCCGCTTTCCAGCCGCTGTTTCCTTCCTGGAGGAAGCCCGGGAGGCTGACCCCAGGCTGGGGGGCACTGCTGCCCGGCACGGCCCACGCCCAGCGGCTGTGAAACGCCGGCACAGAGCCGGGTGACACTTAGCTGGGAGGAGCTGTCGATGAGAACACAGTTGGTTCGGTGGTGCTTGCTTGGACAGATAGCGCCTGAGGGCCTGCCGTGCGTCGGGCGCTGTTCCAGAATCGAGCGATCCGCTGCCCTTGCGGGGCTGCTTCTCTGGGGAGAGACGGACAATAAACGAAGGGGACGAGGAACATTTTCTCCGCCAGGACCCGCGGGGAGGGCCTACGGCTGGGGGGAGGTCGCCGTCCTCGCCAGGTCCAGCTTCTCTGATGAGGTGACATTGAGCTGAAGCCTGGGAGGCAGGGAGCCAGGAGGCCACCAGGGCCCAGCCCCTCTGGCACAGGGAACAGCCTGTGTGAAGGCCCTGGGGCAGGAGTGTGCTTGGCGTATTTGAGGACCAGCGAGGAGGCCTTGTGGCTGGAGAGACGCGAGGGAGGAGTGCAGAGGAGGGCGGGGGACGGCCCGGGAACCGCCGGTGGGCACTGAGGACTTTGGCTGGTGGAGGCGGTGGCGTACATACTAAGGCGTGGGGACTTCCCTGGTGGGCCAGTCCGGTGGCTAAGACTCCGTGCTTCCTCGGCAGGGCGCATGGATTCCATCCCCGGTCAGGGAGCTAAGATCCCACGTGCCACGTGGCCCGGCGAAAGATAGAAAAGAAACAACACTGAGGCGTGAAAAAGTCATGAGCTCCCTGTGCACCAGGCTTCGCACTGAAGCCCTCGCAGGGCTGATCCGACGGGAGCCCTGGCATCGCCTGGGGTCTGCCTGCCCACCACCCTCACCACCGCACGGCAGCGGCCAGTTTGGCCCTGAGGGAGGTCCCCGCGTGGAGCTGCGCCTTCGCAGGCTTGCGGGGCCCGCAGCCGCAGCCTCCGTGCGGGAGCCCAGAGTGAGGCCGCACGGGACACCTGGAACCGGTCCCGCCGGTCAGGCTGTGGCCCCGTGACTGGCAGCTGTGGCGCTCGCCCTGTCCTCCCGATCCAGCTGACCGAGGCGCTCCTTCCCCATCCGCCCCGCGGGCTGCCAAGCGGGGGAAGCTCGCTGGTGCCCTGAACCCTGCGCTGCTGGGAGAGGGTCGGGAGATGGGCATTTCAGAGACCAGGAGCGCCCGTGGGCATCCTCAGGGCGTTGGCAGCTGAGGGGAAGGTTTGCCTGCCCCTCGGGTCCGTCCTGCTCACTCCTGGAGGCTCGCTGTGCTGGACGATTGTGGGTGTGAACCACGCTGAGCTCAGAGCGCCTGCACTGCCGTGGGGTGTCCCCGGATCACAGGAAGGGCAAGCGAGCGAGGCCCACACACCCGCGCGGAGCACCGTCGGCACAGAGGCGCCCTGCAGGCCGCGGGGGGCGGTCAGGGTGAGGCCTACAGACACAGGTTTTCCCTCCAAGGCGCCGGGGCCTCCGTAACCGCTTTTTTTTTTTTTTTTTTGCGGGCCTCTCACTGTTGCGGCCTCTCCCGTTGCGGAGCACAGGCTCCGGACGCGCAGGCTCAGCGGCCATGGCTCACGGGCCCAGCCGCTCCGCGGCATGTGGGATCCTCCCGGACCGGGGCATGAACCCGTGTCCCCTGCATCAGCAGGCGGACTCTCAACCACTGCGCCACCAGGGAAGCCCTAGCCGCTCTCTTTTAAAAAAAAGGTCACATGGAAACGGTCACACTACCGGGGCGGGAGGGTGTCACGTGACTGGGAGCGCCCCGCGGCCTTGGCCGCAATCAGGGCCCCCCGCTTCTCGGCGTCGGGAAGCCCACCCTGAGGGGAACACGGGAGATGAGGGCGCAGCCCCGGATAAAGCGCCGCCCGATTCCACACATGCCCTGAGGCTCACAACAGGCCTGGCCTAGCCTAGCCTCCCAGGGTCAGAGGGGAGACCCCGGGGCCAGTGGTGGCCTCGGATTTCCCCCGCTGTCAGGTGGGGGGGTGGCCTCAGAGCCCCGGCAGAACACCCCCGGGCTGTTTGGACTCAGCAGGGCCCCACCCCCAGATCTCCTTGAGGTTCAGTGCGACCATTTGGTGGTATGAGTCAAAACATCCAGAAGGTTCCGCTCCGGAGGGAGGCGTGGAGCCGGCTCCCTGCTCGCCTCTCCCAGAGCAGCTGCCACCGCGGCCGCAGCAGCGCGGGCCCATCTGCCCGCCGGGTGTTGTCCAAGACGGGGAGGCGGGGCTGGAAACAGATCCTCTGCCCTTTGTGGTCACAGCCTGTTCTGCAGATCAGGGGACCGAGGGCCGGCGGGTGACGCTGCCGCTCCGTGACCCCGGGCTGGCTCCCGCCCTCCCTGTGCCCCTGGGAAGCGGCACAGCGCTTCTACCTCGGGGCTGATGCAGCATGTGGGCGCTCTGAACCTTGGACTTGACCAGTGAGCGCCCGCTAGCAGGCGGCTTCTCCTTTCTGCAGGACCGTTCCTCTTTTATAAGTGCCCACCCATGGCCTGTGTCACCTCCGACGGGGTGGCTTCATCTAGCCACACACAGAGGAGGTCACTGGGGTTTAAACCCCGAGGCGCGGCCCTCCCGCGGCAGACGTGGCCTCTGAGGTGCGGGGTCCCTGTTCTGACTCGGGTCATCATGAGCCCTTGCCTCAGGCCCGGGGCGTGGGGGACCTGAGGGTCCCTGTGGTCCTTTCCCTGTGGCCACTGCCCATCTGAAGTCCTGCCCAGCAAGTCCGGGCTCCTCCCCGCAAGCAGGTGGGCCCTCTGGACTGCGTGGGGCTGCGTGCCGCCAGCAAGATATCTCTTGGTCTGAAGGACGGGCCTTGGGGACGGCTTTCCTTCCTGGGCGCTCCTTGGAGAGCCCCCTGGGCACGGAGGTGTGCTCAGGGTGAGCCAGCATGGGGCTCCCCACGTCAGGCCCAGCTGCCCCGGTGCTCTGTGGGGAGCTGCTGTTAGACACATCTTATGGCTCAAATTGGCCAAAGGGCCCCAGAGAAAGGCCCAGACGCGTGTGAGGTTGACGGCCGGCGGGTGCTGAAGGGACAGCACGCTGCAGAAGGTCTGAAGGAGGCCCCCACGCAGCGAGGCTGAGGTGCAGGCACGCCAACAGCGTGCAGGCGGACCCTGGCCCACGCTGGCCTCGGCCTCCGGTAGCTCAGAAAACTGCCCGGCCACGTGCAGGAGTTCAGCCTGGTGGCCTGCCTGGAGGGGGAGGCACGCGGTGAGGCCGGCGGGAGAGCCCCAGAATCCTCGCATCCATGTAGTGGGGAAAATGCTGAGGCCGAGCCGAGCGAAGGGACCCACTCACAGCCTGCGGCCGGAAAGTGGACAGCCGCCCAGCTCAAGCCCGGAGGCTCTGGCTCCCCCCAGCAGGCCGCTGCTGGTCTGGGAGAGGAGCAGGTCGGGTCCAGGCAGCCGCGTGCGCTCAGGCTCGGCACGTGTGGAGCTGCATCGTTGGGTGGAGCCCCACCCCTGCGCTTCCCGGCCGTGCGCCCAGCGGTTACTGAACCTCTGTGTGTGGGTTGCACCTGTGCAACAGGGGGGGGAGTAACGTGTCTTATGTTTCGACGTTATTACTAAATAGCGGACAAACCTCACGGGGCTGTTGGAAGGGTTAAATGAGCTCATGTATTGTTTGCTGCTTAGCACTGGCTGTTCCCCTCCCCCTCTCCCAGGGTGGGATAGGATTCCAGGTGGGGCCTGCGAGCTGCGAGCCGGTCTTGGCAGGGGCTGGCCCCTGTCTTCTGGCCTGTCCATTTGTGGACTGTCCGCCACCTCTCAGAGAAGGCCTGGTGCAGGCAGCCTCCTGAGCAGGTGCCCACCAGCAGGAGGAGAGGCAGAGCGTTCTAGAACACTGTGGGTGAAAGGTGGACTGAACCCCGGGTACCTCTCCCTGCACTTCCTATGATGCCCACGGCACACATGGCTTATCGTTCTCTGCCCGCTCCGACGCCCACGGCAGACATCACCGATCAGTCGGACGCATCTTTCCCTTTTCCCCCGTCCTCAGCAGCACCGTTCTCGCTGAGCGGCTCTGGTGCCCACCTGCCTGGTGGGCCTGGAGTGTGAGCGGAAGGCCGCCAACCCCTCTGGCTGGGGGGGCTCTGGGGGCCGGCCAGCTCTGACCACTTCTGCTTCTGTAAGCCCTGGGAGCCGGGGGGAGGTGTGGGGAGAGTGTCTGTGGGAGGCCGGGATGTGCCCCCCACCCTGGAAGGAGAGACCCGGGCGTGGACGGAGGGGCCACCCCAGGGGCCCATCAGACGTGAGACTCGAGATCCCGCCAGCCCCCAGGGACAGCGTCGGCTCCCGAGCTTGGCCTCTGTGATGTACTCGGCAGTGTTGATACACCCTGGGATTGGGGCTCCCCACCGGGTTCAAGTCCAGCCCCTCAGGAGGGGTGATGTGACCATGTGTCACCTAGGAGGAGTTGCCGCCCTCCCGAGCCTCCTGAGTGGGAATAATGACATCTCCTGGGTGAGCCTCCCTGGATGAGGTTCACTCAGAGAGCGTGTACTGGGCGCCTCCTGCCCTGGGCCGGGCTTCGGGGAAGCAGGCAGAAGAGGGTGAGAAATTGCGGACCACCACGGTAGAGGCTGCGGAGGAGGGGCGCAGGCGAGGGGTGGGTGAGGGGCACTGCTGAGGTGGCTCTGACCGGCCCGGGGACAGGCCGGGGCTCAGGATGCAGCGACGCGATGCAGCGTCTGACCGAGCTGTATTCCCCCCGCACCCCTCCCAGGCAGGCGTTCTTGGACCAGGCACAGGCCTCCCTTTCCCTGGCCGCCTCCTTCCCGCGGCAAAATATGGCCAAGATGTGAGTGGGGCTCCCTTAAGGTCCCTCCTTCCTCCCCAGTGATTAGGGGGGTGACTGGAGGAGACGAGGGGGGAGGGCCGAAGGGGGTGTAGAGGGAGCTCCACCCCATCCAGGGGCCCATGGAGGAGGTGCCCAGCCGGCAGCCCCAGATCAGGGAATCCCGGCTGGCACCGTGCCACCACCTCTCTGCCATCGTCATCCGCCAGGAGCCAGACACGGCCCAGATCCTTGCCAAGCTGGGGGGAGGGCGCGCACCCGGCATCTCCTGCTCCTGCCATCCTCTCTGCTGCCTGCGTGTAATTAACAGACTAATTAAAAGCAGGATGAGTTAATTGGTATTCATTTATGTGGCAGATGTTTTTAATTGAGGCAGGAAACAATTTACCTGTTTACATAAACAATGGCAAAGGCAGGCTTGTAAAACACATTTTTAAAAATATTTTCCTCCCCTTCCTAAAAAGAATGGAAATCACTTGGTCTCCCCGGCGCCTCTGTGTGAGAGCACAGGCCCCGCCCGGGGAAGTTCGTGCCAAGAGGAAACATCTGTTTAAAAGGTTTGCTTCCAGAGGACTCTGTTTTCCTTAAATCCAGTGAAAGGAGGTTGTTCCCAGCTTGTGTGGACACTGGCTCACGGGGTTACTTTCCCCACAAGGCTTTAGTGTCCCCTTAGTGTCATCCCCAGGGCCCGCTGGGGGCTCTGGCCTCCAGGCTGGGTGGGCCAGGCTGGGGGGAGACCACCCAGCAGGGTGGGGGGCACGGCTGGGAAGTGGCCGGGGACGCCGTCCTGCCAAGCTTGGGGCTCCTCTGGGTGCGGAGGGGGAGGCTTCCTTTCCACCCGCCTCTGTGTGGCGTGGTGTCCCTCCGTCTTGCGGCAGGGCTCAGGGGAGCACCTTCGAGAAAGCGAGTGTCCGGGGTGTTTCCTGTTGTAGATTGGCACTGATTTGGCACTTGCTGTATGCCTGGCTGCTGCCTGTACTAGTTATTACTCGGCGTCTTTTTTAAAATTTATTTTATTTATTTGTTTATGGCTGCGTTGGGTCTTCGTTGCCGTGCGCGCGGGCTTTCTCTAGTTGCGGCGAGCAGGGGCTACTCCTCGTTGCGGTGTGTGGGCTTCTCATCGCGGTGGCTTCTCTTGCGGAGCGTGGGCTCTAGGCTCGCGGGCTCAGTAGCTGTGGCGCACGGGCTTAGTGGCTCCGCGGCACGTGGGACCTTCCCGGACCAGGGCTCGAACCCATATCCCCTGCATTGGCAGGCGGGCTCTTAACTGCTGCGCCACCAGGGAAGCCCTCTGCGTCTCCTCTTAACCGTCGAGGGCGGGGCCGATCCTCCCCATTGCACACAGGTGAGGAGACTGCAGCAGGAATGAACATAGCCTCCGGGTCTCGTACACACGCAGAGTTGTGTTTACATAGAAGTATCTGGAAGGATCCTGGAGACCTGTCAGCGGTGGTTACTGTGGGTGGGGGCTGGGAGGCTGGGAGCGGGGTATAGTCGCGGGTTTCCTGTGTGACTGTGACGCCCACCTGGGGCCGGCTGCCACGCTCACCGCGGGCGCGTTGCTGACTCTCTGAAAGTAGGAAAGCAGCAGGGTTCCAAGGACTGCATGAGGTGACAGCGGGAGTGAGGGGAGATGCATGGCCCATGGCACGCAGCAAACGTGCAAGAAGCTCTCTGCACTGGAAACGGGCTGTGTGTGGCCCCTGAGGCTCCTGGACCCCCCTGCGGGGGAGGGCCTGGGCTGTGAGTTTGGGGTGACATGTGATTGGAATTTCTGGAACGTTTCGATGGTTCCTGGGGAAGAAGATGGACTGTTTGGAATCCATCAGGGAGAAGGGTCCTGGGAAGATGGCGCCCAGGATGCAGAGGCTGCGGCCCGGTCCCTCCCTCCAAGAGGTGGTGTGAGGCCACACTGCCCCCAGGCCTCTGCAGCGTGGCTGGCATTAAATTATAAAATTAACCACAGTTATCTGAGAGGGTGAGCAGTAGACAGAGCTGCTGGGGCCAGAGGTGCCTGTTGTGTCCTTGGGAGCGCCCAGCCTGCACCAGTGCTGTGTGACCTCAGGTGCAGACCTGGACCTCTCTGAGCACATGGGAACGGAGGCAGTAGTGACCTCCCCGGTGCTGTGAGCTTTGACCGCGATAGAATGCTGTAGCTGTAAGGCCCCCAGGGTACCTCGCCTCCTGTCTTTACCGAGTTCTCTGCCAGAGGGAGCGTGAACTTTTCCAGTGGCCCCCAGCCTCGCCCATGAAGGCAGAGGCAGGAGAACGGGGGTGCCTGGCGCCCAGGGCTGCTGCCCCCGCAGCGGTGGGGTCTCTCGTGGGCCTGGCTTCGTCCCTGGCTGTGTGGGTCAGGGAGCGGCCTGGGCAGGGCCTTCCACGTCCAGGAAGCGAGAGGGCACAGAAGAGGGGGGTTGGTTGTCTCCGGGTGGGGCGAGAGACCACAGGCCTGCCCCTGCCCCAGTCCCAGCCCACGGGGGCTCCCGCAGCAGGCACGGGCGCAGCACCATGTCAGGCTGCCGCTCGCCGCAGCCCAGCCAAACCAGCTCTCGGGTCATCCTTAAGAGAGTGGGGTGTGAGAGCTGGAGACGCCCCGGCCCTCGGAGCAAAGCCAGCCCAGACCACCTCCTCAGCCCCAACCTCTGCGGGCAGTGACTTATAAACCTGCTTCAGCGGGGGCACGTCACCACCTGGGATCCCTCAGGCCTCGCGGGCAGCATCCCGGGGGCCACACCCCCTCGTCCGCATCGGTGGCACCCGTCACGGTGACCGGGGTCCTCACGGGCCACGTGTGCCCAGGGCGGCCGTTCTGTGTCTCGGGGCTGGCGGGAGAATCCTGTGGCACTCTGGAGGGACGCCCTCGATGGGCCATGCGTGCAGGGTAAACCTCCAGTCCCTAATTATTATTTTAGCGTTCACAGGAGCGGCATTATTATTTTATATTTTGGCAACATTCCTCTAGGGAGTTCAAGGTGATATGCAGCCAGTCTGCACGTTTTTTGTTTGTTTGTTTGTGGGGTTTTTTGCGGTATGCGGGCCTCTCACTGCTGTGGCCTCTCCCGTTGCGGAGCACAGGCTCCGGACGCGCGGGCTCAGCGGCCGTGGCTCACGGGCCCAGCCGCTCCGTGGCACGTGGGATCTTCCCCGACCGGGGCACGAACCCGCGTCCCCTGCATTGGCAGGCGGACTCTCAACCACTGCGCCACCAGGGAAGCCCCTACCTTTTTTTTTTTTTGCAGGTTTTTTGAGCAACAAAAATGCTTTGGGAATCGGGTTAGCCTTTGGGGGCGCCTCGTTGCTGGCAGGGGAGCATCCCAGCCGCGTGGCCTAGGTTTCCAGACCCTCCGGCCTCCCTGCCTGCTCCCCACCTTCGTGCACAGGCGGAGCTTGATACTAGATTGTTCCTGGAGTTCCGACTGCACCGCTGTTGCCAAGCTGCGCCCTCCACCAGGACGCCCTCCCAGCTCCAGCTGTGCAAATCGCACAGCTGCTACCGCACCTCTTCTTCAAGGCTTCCCCGCCTCTCCCAGTGACGCACCCAGTCCAGGTGCGCCTGCGCGGATGCAGGACTTCCCGCTTCGCTCAAACCTGAGCGCCGACCATGCTCATAGGGTGTTGTGGCCAATGAATTGCTTGCATTTTGTCAATTCCTGTTTTAAAATAAGGAATCTGGACTAAGGCATCTGTTTATTCGCCAAGTGGCACTTTGTAATTGTCTATCTGTTGCTCATGTTACTGTCACTTTCGTTCAGAGCTGGGGGCGCACAATGCTATTGGGAGGCAGGCAGTTTAAAAGTAAATCAGGAGGTGGTTTAGAAGCGGGGCTGGTCCAGGAGGGAGGCAGAGAGGAGGGGGCCTTGCTGCCTTTGCCCAGGGGCAGTTTTTGTTTCCTTCTAGAGGTTCTCCGAGTACATATCAGGTCCTCTTTTATTCCGGGGTGTCCTGCAGTCTTCCTTGGGGTCACAGCCCCTCCCCCCAGGAAGCGCACACACGTGCAGACTCTGCACGGCTGCCTCTACCAGGTGCCGCCGCAGCCCTCGGGGGACACATCTTTTGTTCAGGCCTCAGTGTAGATGTGCCCGACCCCAGGAGGGCTTCCCCCACCAGGCGAGGCGGCTCCTGCGGTGCCAGGGTCCCCCGACTCGTCGCGTCCCCGCCAGGTGTGCGTGTGAGCCAAGCAGGGCGTTGGGCTTAACAGGCGCGCACCTAATCCTCACGGGGACATCGGCCCGAGCGTGCAGTTGAGGACGCCAAGGCTCAGAGGAGGGGCCGCCCCAGTGACGAGGCCGTGGCTGGACTCCGGCCTGCCCGCCCCCAAAGCCGGGCTTTTCCCCCCCTACCGCGCAACCTTGTGTGGTGGCCTGTGTGTCCATCGCCTCTACCACGGTGAGCTGCATGAGGGGACTCTCTGCATCGTGCTTGGACCACAGCGCCATCCCCCCGCCTCCTGCTCGCCCACTCAGGTCTCTCTATCCACGTGCCCACCCCCCTCACGCCTGCCCAGGCACCACCACGTTTATCATCACAGCCTGTTCACACTAACTAGGTGTGCCAGCCTGCAGCCGAGCCACTCCCCCTTGGGGGCAGGTGTGCATGGGTGGACGGGAGGGGACACTCCCAGAGCGCCAGGACCGGTGCTGGGAGAGGAGGGCGCCCTTGCTCCCACCACCCCCTGCAACACGCACACATGCGTGCGCGCGCGCGCACACACACACACACGCACACGCACGGCGGGCGGCCCAGATGGCGGACGCCTCCCCCTCAGCTCTCAGGAGCTGCTCTTGGCTGCGCAGCCCGGACAGCTGGGCGAGGAATGTGCTTCCTCTGTGCGCCAGCCGCGGGGCGAGCAGGGAGACATCTGGATCATGTTTGCGGCCGGCGGAGAGCAGGGAGGGTTTCCATTCCAGCTGCTGTGAGCTCTCCACCCTCCCCGCCTCAGCACTGTGCTCAGCGCCGGGGCGCCGTGGACTTGGCTCTGTGACCATCCCGGGCTTGGTCCAAGAAGGGAGTCTCGCCCCCCTCCTTGTTTGGGGCATCTGCGCTCGGCTGAAGCTCTGGCCGCCTCGGTCCAACCAAACCCCCAGACCCCTCTTGAAAACACAGACACGGACAGAATGGCTCTGACCAGCCTTCTACCGGGCACCACGGTCACCTTTGGTTTCTCGCCACGTTTCTGCATGTATGTTTATTTACAAGATGGAGTTTCATGTGTTTCCACCTCTTTGATTTTCCTTATTATTAGGCGGTATTCCGGGGCGCCATTTTTGCTCGTAGTCAGGTATCTGAAGTACAGCACACACGCAGAAAGGCGTACGTGGGAGCGTTCACAGAGGGTGCAGATACCAGGCGACGTTCCCTGAGCCGCCCCAGGCCCCGGGCCCTTGCCCATCACTGCCTGTCGCAGGACTGCCACCCTGACCCCGATGCCAGCTTCCGAACTCCGTGTAAGTAGGAGCACGTGGCCCGCCTCCTTTGGGGTCTGGTGTCACTGACTCAGCCCTGCGTTGGTGACGTTTGTCTGTGTTGGTACAGGGGCTACGTGTATCCTTTTTCCCTGCTGCGTACTCTTCTTCCGTGTGGATCTGCCCCTTGACCTATTGATGAGCCCCTGTGACAGTGGCCAGTGAGCGTTCTCGTCCTTTGCTGCCGACGCCTGGCTGTTTGCACTTCCGTTGGGCGCCTGCCTCCGAGCAAACCGCTGTGCCTTGGGTGTGCAGTGCTTCAGGCTTGTGGGCACGGAAAAGCGGCTTCCAAAGTGAAAGTACCCCCCGTGTGATTTCAGGCTCCGCAGGGTCCCCCTGGCCGGAGGATGTGTTTGACCTGTCCTCTGTGGGCTCACGCCCGCCACAAGCAATGCTGTGGCGAGCTTCCTTGCAGGTCACCGTCTGGGCCGGATGATGTCCTCAGACACGGTCCCTTGGGTGGCCTGCTCATCTGAGCCCAGACGTCTCCGGGAGAACGGGGAGCAGAGCGGCAGGAGCCCTGGTTCAGCTGGAACCTGCCCCTGTAACGTCTGATCCTTGGGTCTCTCAGGGCCCTCCCAGCTCCAAAACGCTGTGGCTCTAAGGACCAGTGTGTACCTGTTAGTTATTGCTGGGTAACGGACTGCCCAAAACTTAGTGACTTAAAACAACCACCTTCACCTGGCTTATAGTGTTTGGGCGGCTCATGTGTGAGGTCCTGGTCCTGGCTGGCCTTGCTCCTGGCCCTGCTGAGCGTGGCTGGGCCCCTCATGTGCCTGGACCCCCGGCTAGGGCAGCTGGGCCGACCCTGCCCCATGTGCGCCTTCCCCTCCAGCAGGCTCAACAGGACAGCAAGTGACCGCCTGGTGTCCGGCCCAGAGCTGGCTGACATCACTTCTGCCGCATCCTAGTGGCCAGAGCGAGTCCCAGGGCCAGCACGGATCCAAGGGCAGGGAAAGCGACTCCGTCTCTGGGTGGAAAGAGCTGCGGTCACATTGCAAGGGGCGTGAGTGGGCGGGGGGGGGGGCTCGAGAATTGAGGCCGTTTTGCAATCCGTCCACTCCCCCCAGGTGGCGGGTGTCTTAGGCAGCCACAACCAAGCTTTACTGCTATGGGGCAGGCTCGGAACAGCTCCTCGGTCCCCCCCCACACACACAGGGGCACTACCTGCTGGGGCCGCTGGGCAGGGGGAGGTCCCAAGCCAAGCTCTGCCCGGGCTCTCCCGCCACAGCCACCAAGCTCTGCAACGTGAACGTGAACCGGCTGGGCCGGGGGCCGAGGCAGCTCAAGGGCAGGCGGGGCCGCTCTGGGTTTCTCACAGGTCAGTCGGCACACTTTCGTGGGGCATGTTACCGGCCACCAGGCGTCGGTGCTGGTCTGGGGTTAGCAGTGCACAGAAAGGCGAGGCCCGTGTCCTTGGGGCGAGGGGTGGTGAACGCGAAGACCCGCACGACCGCCACGGCGGGTGCTGACAAGCGCTCCACAGGGGGTGCAGCGGGTGGTGCAGCAGGAAGGGCAGGGGTGGGGGCGAGGAGGGCTCCTTTAAGGGGGGACATTGGGACCCAATCCTGAGTGAGGAGGAGGAGACAGCCTCGCGTGGGCGTGGGGGGCATCCCAGCGGGTGCGGAGGCCCTGCGGCCGCACAGGAATATCTGGGACGGGGTCTTCCAGCCTGGAGGCGTGCAGCCAGAGCAAAGGGGAGACTGGACCGCTCCTGAGGCGACCCCTGGGCTGGAGCACAGTAGTGAGAGTGTGTCTGGCCCAGTTTCACAGCACCTCGGCGGCATCTCGGTGGTAGAAGGGAGCTTTGTGTCCAGGCAGATGGCTTCCTCTCAGCACCAGCGGGATTCCTGAGCCCCTGCTGATGCTGAGGAGTGGGGGGGCCAGCTCGGCCACCGCAGCGCCCCCTCTGAGGCTGTGAGGGGCTGTCCTGAGCATCAGGACATTCTCTTGTGGACCCTCCACCCCACCCCCAGACAGAGGCTCACCGCCACCCCTCTGGGCAGGCGCTGAGGGTCCACAGCAAGGGACCCTTCCTGCGACCAGCAGGGCCGTCAGCCAGAGGGCTGCACGTGTGCGGGATCTGCCGCGTTATGGCCGTGTGACCCCGGGCACGCGCCCTGTGCCTCGGTTTCCCCATCTGTAACTCGGGTCTTACACGTCAGGGCTTTGTCAGGATGAGGGGGGTCTTGGCACCCAGGCGCATACGCAGCTCCCAGCAAAAGGGAGCCCGTTTAAAATCAGAGCTGTAAGTAAATAAATAAATAAATAAATAAATAAAATAAAATAAAATCAGAGCTGTGCCCGCGCCTGGTGGCCAGGCCTGTGGGCCTTCAGCAGGAGCCTCTGGCTGAGCGTGTCCCGTCCCTCCGTGCCTCTACGGGGCGGCTCTGCTCTCATCCCCATTTCACAGGTGAGAAAACCGAGGCCTGAGGTAGAAAAGCCACTGACACTCTGGCCGAGAGGCTGAGACAGGGGTGGAGGGAGGCCAGCTGGAACCTCCCAGACACAGGAGCCACAGCGGCCTTGCTCCTTACGCTTCCTTTTCTAAGGCCCCCCGACCCGAGGAGAGGCAGTTACGAGCCCGTTTTACCGATGGGTGTACCGAGGCTCCGAGCCATGCTGGGGTGATTTTATGGATTCACAGCTAGTCGGTCACAGAGCAGGATGGGGGACCCAGGTTTCCTGGCTCGCGGCCCCGTGTTGTTGCCATGGCGATGGGGGACCCTGTTGTCACCCACAGGCCCAGCGGTCACAGGGTCCCTGGAGGCAGGCCGGCCGGGGTGATTAAGCGCCCTGCGGCGGGAAGGGCGGTGGCAGCAGCGGCAGTGGACAGGAACAGCCCTCCCCGTCAGACCCCAGGACCGGGAAGGGCCACGCGGGAGGATCCAAGGGACGTGGCTGGAGCGCCAGCGGGGCGGGAGGGCCGCCCAGACCAAGGGAGGGCAGATACTAATCCTTGTGTATATTATTACCGATTCGTCAGTCGTCGGAGACCTTGATTGAAACCAGATGTGGGAAGCGGCCCAAGTTCCAGCTCCTGGGACTCATTAGGGCTGCCCGCCCCCCAGAATTCTCGTTGCTTTGCAGAGCATTGGGGGTCAAAGACAAGCCGCCCCCTGACCTTGGCCTTGGAGGGGGTGAGGAGGGGTCAGCCTCCTGGTCAAACCCTCCCATCTCGCTGTGAGGTGTCACCCCATGTCCTTGGAGCCCCCCGAGTCCCTCTACCTCCGCCTGAGAGCCCCGTGCGGCGGGGTCACAGGCCCGTCTGAGACGCGGCTGCTTCCTGGGGCGCAGGCCTAGTCTTTCCCTCGTTTGTCCCACACGCACCCACTGGGAGGCTCTGGGCGGGGCCGTATGCCCCTCTTCCTGCTCCAGGAAGTTGGCCCTCAGGCGACTGCGCGGCCTGCTCAAGACCCCCAGGGTCCAGGAGCTGTGGCTGGACCGCAGGGTCCAGGAGAGGAGCCCCACCCCCCACCCTCCGGGAAGCCTTGAGGGGAGGGGAGGGCATTCTGGGGGCAGCAGCTGCCTGAGCAGGGGTGTCTGCCCCGCCCCCTCTGCGAGCTGCCGCTGCGTCTGTCCCACCTCGCCCGGGCCCCACCGCAGCCGGTGTGCAGTGGTCAGGGGCCCCGAAGGGGGTGAGTGTGTCCCCAGCGGGTGCTCGGGGCCCACCCGGTGATGGGGGCGGGGCCGGCCTTCAGGAAGGAGCCGCGTGCGGTGCCAGCGTCGTCTGCGTCTCTCACGGCTTCCAGGGTCCCGCCTCGCGGTCGTAAGGCCGGCAACTTGCCCGGGACCGCGTGGGCGGAGCACCGTCGCCGCCTCACGGGGACGCGGAGGGGCCCGCGGGCGCCCGGCGCTCAGGGGGGCCGGGGCACCTTGCTCTCCCCTCCACGAGCCGTCACTGCTGGGGGCGGTGCCCGTGCCCGGCCGCGCCGCGCTGGCGTCCGAGGGCCCCCAGGGTGTCGGTGTCTGACACGCGGGCACGTCTTCGAGCGGGTGCTGCCCACGAGGGACGCCCTGAAGCCGCGGACTTCACCGTGCGCTGCCCGCGTTCCCCACAGGCGCGCCCGCTGCCGCCTCCTCTACGCTTGTGGGGGGTTGGGGGCCGTTTGTAGTTAGAAGGGGCTTTGGGGCTCCTAGCGGTGTTGTAATAGGGGGTGTAAGAGGAAAGGGAGGGAAGGAGGGAGGGACATCCTGGCCGGGACCCAGTGGTGCCGGAGTCAGGACTCCGCAGCCTCGCTGAGCTGTGGTCGTGCGTGAACCCCGACCTCCAACCCCTCGATTTCCTCGTCGCTTCAGCAGGCAGCGACGTCCACCTGGACTGGGGCTCTGCCACGCGGAGCAGGAGCCTGAGACTCAGAGCGTTGGCGCTCGGGAGCCGTCGGGGCCCTGGAGGACACGGAGATGAGGCCCTGCGGGGCCCCGAATATCACACGCAGAGTTTGGGCCTGATGGGAAAGGAAATGGGGGGCCTGGACCCTGGAGGCACCTCTCTCGCTATGACTCTGGGCCCCGCTGTCCCCATCCATGAGCGGGGTGGGCGCGGCGTCTTCCTCGAGGGCTGGTGTGGGATGAAGGGTCCCGGGAGCCCAGGCTGGACCCGGATGGAGGGGCTGCCCCGCCCTGGGCAGGATGTCTGTGGGGGTGGGACACTGCCATCCTCCCGGGAGAGTCTGGCCCGAGCGGGACAGAGTGTGCCCGCAGGCGCCGGGGACGGGTGGCTGTGTGCCCTCGCTGGGGACACCTCGGGCTCTTCCCGGGACACCTGACACCAGCCAGCTGCTCCCCTGCCCGCAGGCCTTCCGAGGACGGCCGGAGGGCGGGGCTCCAGAGGACGCCTGACTGGGGAGGTTCCCCTCCAGCCTGCGGCCGAGGCTCTGGGCTGGGGGGCCAGGACTGGCATCTGTCGAAAGGAGGCCTGTGGGGCCGGGGAGGCTGTGACCGTCCGCTGTCCGTGGACCATCTCCCCGTTCTCCTGGTCCTGACTCCACAGCATTTGCGGAGCACCTGCTGTGTGCTTGGCTCTACTTTGGGCACTTGGTTTCGCTGAGAAACATGGTCGCATTCGGGCAAAGACGTGGAGGAGAGCGTGGGAGGTGAGGGCGGAGAGGGGACGGCCAGTCACAAAGGGTCCTGCGGGCACTCTCAGGACGCCGGCCGAGGGGCAGGGGGCCACCTGGTAATGCTCTTAGGAAACGTGTCTCGGGGGCCAGCTCGCCCCTTTGCCTCCAGAAACGTCCAGCGTCCGGTCCCCCTTGGCAGGAGCTTCAGGACCTCGAGCGGCTGCCCGGCCCGGGGCGGAGGCCAGCACTTCAGAGCCGGGCCCGGTGGGGCTCCCTCCTCACCCCCCACCTGCGGCTGCAGAGGCTGAGACCGGGGCAGTGTGCCCAGGGGGCCCCCTGCTCGCAGGGGAGGGGCCGAGACACAGGGCTCCTTCTCAGGGTGCAGGCCTCCGCCGAGCCTCCCACGGGCCTGGGGAGCCCTGCCTGCCAGCGGGTCAGTGCCAGGAACTGAGTGTGGGCGCGCCACAGGTCACATCCCGAGACCCCACAGAGAGAGGGGCCTCTGGGCCCTGAGCCTCGGTCTCCTCATCTGCCACCTCCCAGGCCGGGGGACCCATGTGGCCTGCTCAGCTCAGGCCTGGCTCGCGGTCCGGACTCTGTCACCGTAGCCGTGTTACCTGTTGGTACCGGCCCACCTTCCCAGCTTCCCACTTCCTGAGGCTTCTGTGAGGGTCGAATGAGGTAACAGACCTCAAATGAGACCACAACAGGTCAAAGCGGGGCCCGCTGTTCCTGCAGCAGCACGGATGGGGAATGGGCTGTGCTGGTGCTAATGGCCCCCCTCCCGTGGAGGGTTCTAGAACCCCAGGGCTGGGAGCGCTGGGCTGTGGCCAGTTCTCAGACGGGCAGGGCGGGCTGGGAGCACAGGAGGAGAAGGACAGTGATGGATGGGGTGGCTTCGCCCGCACATTCCATGTTCTTTCCCACCGGCTTCGCCCGGCCTCAGAGAGCAGCTTCCTCTGTCAACGGATTAGTGACGTGTAGTGGGAACCGGAGCCGCGGTCTGGGAAAGACGCAGGGTCTCCCAGGGGCCCCCGGGGAGCGCCGCAGGGGTCTGGGAATGTTCCTGAGGGCTGGGAGTGTGGGGTGGTGGGTGGGGCTGCGACAGAGGCCGGAGAAGGAAGTCCAGCTCCGAGGGGGGCCGCTCGCGTCTCACCCTCTAGCTCACTGGATGTCACCAGCGGGGTCCACCCCCCGCCCGACAGGATCAGAATAGGGTGGTGGGGAGGGGGGGACGGACAGTGAGGAGAAGAATGCGTGGGGAGCACCTCCAGCGGCAGGCCTCGGGGCAGCTGCCTCCAGCCCTTTCTCAGCTGTGTGAACAGAGCAGGTCGCCTAGCCTCTCTGTGCCTCGGTTCCCCGTCCGTAGGATGGAGCAGAGCACCGTCTGCCTCCGAGGGCTGCGACAGGGTCACGAGTCGCTGGCTGGGCCCCTCGCGCCGTCTGCCTACCTCTGAGCCGGGACCATGGGTGAGGGGTCTGGCACCCCTAGAGATGTCTCCCGCCCGCCAGTACGAGGGCCGCCGTTCCGGCCAAGGCACTGTGCGGGACTCCAGGAGAGCTGGCGGGGAGCCCTGGTTGGGGATAAGCCCAGACGTGTCTCCTGCTTCATTTCTTTTTTTTATTTTTAAAATTTTTTTGCGGTACGCAGGCCTCTCACTGTCGTGGCCTCTCCCGTTGCGGAGCACAGGCTCTGGACGCGCAGGCTCAGCGGCCGTGGCTCACGGGCCCAGCCGCTCCGCGGCACGTGGGATCCTCCCGGACCGGGGCACGAACCCGCGTCCCCTGCATCGGCAGGCGGCCTCTCAACCGCTGCGCCACCAGGGAAGCCCTCCTGCTTCATTTCTGTGTGGGGTTCTGGGGCTGCCATAGCTGCTGGCTTGGCCCCTGGCTGCTGACGGGGCTGGGGAAGGGACAGGGATGCTGTGGCCGGCCCGATTCTTCCTCCCTGGAGCTCTAACATCTGGAAAGAGCCCGAGAGGTCGGGAAGGTGGTTCTTTTGCTCCCCTGCCCCAGAGTCAGGTCGCCCGGGGCGTCACCCACTGACTCAGAGCAATGAACCCGCCCCGACCTCAAACCCCGGGCAGCTGCCCTTTCCGTGTTCTGGTCGGCCCATGCAGGGAGCCCTGGGTTGGCTTCAGAACTTTCTAATCTCCCAAGCAATTGCAGGGCCCGAGGGCTTGAGGCTCCGGTGGAGAGTCCCCAGGCTCGGGCCCTGCTGCTCTCAGGCTCTGAGATCCTGAGCCAGTCACTTGTCCTCCCTGAGCCTCAGTTTCCCCATCTATAAGATGGGCGCAGTGGCAGGACCCTGCCTCCTGGGGCTGCATCGAGGTGTAGTGCGTCCTCGAGCAAGGGTGTGGAATTCTTCGTCAAAGTCGGTCCCTGGGGTCCTGAGGGGTGGGCGAGCTCATGCATGAGGGGCGCATGCTGAGCCCTCATGGGGGAGGCTGTTATTTATATATTAATCTCATAAGAAGAAAGGAACTTAAAACGACATACATTCAGCTGCCTGGGCTCCATAACCGACCTGCTAAATCAGAGGGGCTTGTGTGGGAGGACCCCTGATGTTGGGTGGAGGGTCTCTGGGGCCGAGGACCCCCAGTGACCCTAGAATCAGGAGTGGGGTAAACGCAGACCCGGGGTGGGTGCAGGGGGACTGTTCGAGCCCGGGGTCCCATGGATGGGGTCAGTGCCTCTCATAGGTGGGGCACAGGATGCCACGGTACAGGGGCCCTGACAGTGCCTTCTGGGGAGGCCGTGAGGATCCAATGAGATGCTTTGTGGACGTGCAGCACGTGGGGCCCGGCTCCCCCTGGGGCTGAGGACCCCTGGGAGTAGACGCTGGGGGCAGAGGTACCTGAGAATGGGGGAGGGGGGAAGAGCTGCCCCACAAGGCCGGCCCAGGTTTTCTGGGCGGAGTCTGGACCTTGCTGGGACATCCCCCCTGCCGGCTGAGCTGACCACGCTGGCACCTCGGCAGCCTTGGCGGGGGTGGGAGCTGCCCCCTCTCCGGCCCCCAGCACTCAGCACCCCACAGCGGGCCCCTCCCCAGGCCCCCACGTCCTGGCCAGCTCCTGCTCGTGCTGGCTTGTGGGTGCAGGGTCCTGCCTACATGGCCCTACCCAGGCCGCCAGATGGGCAGTAAGTTTGTGCCATAGACCTCGGGGGTCCGAGCCTCGCCGTGGGTCTTAGGGGGTGAGGGAGCAGCCCTTGGCTGGCGCGGGCCCTTGAAAGGGGCTGGGCAGGAAGCCGGCTCCTGGGAGAGCGAGCCTGCCTGTCTGGCAGCTCATCAGCCGTGTGCCCTCGGGCCACGCAGGCCAGCAGGCGGGCAGGCTCGGCTCCAGCAAGGCTGATCAGGGCTTCACACACAGCTGGGGCGCAGAGGTGGCGAGAGGACGGTGACAATAGCTGCCACCACGGGTGGCGTGACCACAGCGGGTGCCCGGCCCCCCCACTAAGAACGCTCCTCCTCCTCCTCTGACCCGTGCTGCACCCCGGGGAGGTGAAGAGCCCGGCTCAGAGGCAGCCGCGCGCCAGGAGGGTGGGACTCAGCTCCCTCACACCCTGCTGTCCTCGCTCGGCCAGCCCCGAGGAAGGCAAGCGTGCAGGGCGAGCTGTGGGTGCATCCCCAGCCCCTCAGCAGCCGCCGTGTCGGCCCACCTTGGAGCGAGGGCAGCCAGGACCCCCCGACCCGCCCCCTCCAGCCCCTGAGCAGGGAGACCCCTCCCCTAGGAGGGCTGCCAGTGGTGGCCTCGTTCTCGTGGCCGGCCTTCCAGAAGTGCCAGCCCAGCCAGAAAGCCTGCGACAGGTGAGCCCGGAAACAAGGTCATCTCAGGGGATCACGTTCCAGGGGAGCTAGAGACCCTCATGTCTCATGTGGGGACACCTCTCCTGAGGACATGAGGTCGGAGCTGGACCCCCGGGAGGGAAGGGGGACTGGTCCGGGGGGTGTGCGAGGGCTCGGAGCCCGGGCTCTGGGTGTCGTGGGTGCGGGCCGGCGGGTGGGACCCTGGGAAGGCCCACGTGCAGTGGAAGCTGCCGGAGGGTTTCAGGCAGGAGAGACGACGCCTCTGGAAGCTGTGCAGAACCTTCGCCGGCTCCCTACTGCCCACCAGCCCGGCCCAGCCCACCTCCTCTCGATTCCCTGCACACCCCCTCCTGCCTTTGTGCTCTCTGTTCCTTGACCGCAGATGCTGTTGCTGCCCGTCTCCGCGCCACCTCTGCTCTTCCCCAAGGTGCTCTGTCACCTTCTGCTTTATGGGTCGGGGTTTGTGCCGAGGGCAGCCTCAAGAGCAGGGTCCCGGCACGCGAGTTGCTCCATAAACCGTGACCGAATTTCACCGAGAGCTTGCCCTCAGCCATCAGTCACCTCAGAGAGGTGAGGTGACTTGCCCTAGGTCACACAGCCAGGAGGCAAGAGAGCCAGACTCAAATGAGATTCGAGACTTGTGGGGTTTCTTGCACCTGTGGCCCTACTGTGGACGGCCCTTGGGGACCCAGGACCCAGGGCTGGAGGTGGGACCTGGGAGAGCCGCAGGGGTGCCCCCACCCACCCGGCCCAGAGCCTCCATCCACCTGGGTTTGGTTCCCGGAACTGCTGCCTCTCCTGCAAGGAGAGTTCGCGTTGATGACGACCAGGCCTTGGAACCCTGCAGACCCACCCAAACCATACGTGCTGTGCGCCCTTGGTGGATTGCTGCACCTCTCTGTGCCTGTAAAACAGGGCTGGCAGCAGCGTCCCGCTCACAGGGTTTCCCGGGAATAACAGGAGCCATGACTGTCATCTGCCAGGAGCGTGTGTGTGTGTTTCCTTTGTAAGCGGACGGCCTCGGGCCTGCTCTCCAGGCACCAGCAGGGCATTGCCGGCTCCGTCCACAGGCCCGGCAGGCATCCGTGGGGTGGGCGCGAGACTCCTTGCGACGTGGCACCCTCGTCATCACGGGCGCCCTCGGTCCACCCTCCCCGACGGCCCCCTCCCGCCGGCTCCTCTCCATCCGCTTCGCTGGTCTGCTCCACCCGTGACGCTCCAGCAAAGCCCCAACGTGGAAGGGCTTTGGAAGGAGGTCCAACCAGGCCCTGCATCCCCGGCGTCCCGGCCTGGCATCCTAAGCGCCCTCCCTGGCCTGCTGGCGGGACTGCCTGCCCCAGGGTGGCCTGGTCAGATGAAGGGCTGGCCAGGTTGGGGCTGCACCCCACAGAGGTGGCCTGGAGCCCACGGCGCTGGCCACGTTTTCCTTCTTTGGTTGTCACTGGGGACTGGCCGCCAGCCGCGTAGCCAGGCGTGGCGTTGACGGGCCCCCACAGCTGTGGCGCACGTGTGCCAGGCCATCAGCCTCCTGACAGGCGGGCTGTTGGGGGGCAGGGCGCCCAGCGGGAGGGAGGCCAGCTGAGCGGACAGCAGGTGCTGCGAGGCCGGGTGGCTGCTGGTGACCGGCTGCTTCCCTCTCCCGCGGGGCCCAGTGGCGAGGGGGCTTCTCCGCTCTCACCCCCTGGGCCCTGGAGTGCCGAGGGCACCTCCCCTCTGTAAAGGAGGACGTGGGAGCGATGAGGGGAGGTCTGCACGGTCTGGGGCACAGGGAGCGGTAAATGCCGTCTGTTGGCATTATCGCTGTCCGCGGCGGTGGCTGCCCGGGGGCGTGTGCGTCTCCACCTCTGCCCAGCGCGTGCGGGACCCCTGGGAGGGGAGGCTGGGGAGAAGCGGAGGGACAGGGCTGTAGTCCTGGTGATGGCTGACAGGCGTCAAGCCTGGCCCCCGGGAGACTCCGTCGGTGTCGGCAGGTCGGGCCGTGGCTGGGGCAGCACGGGCTGTGCCTCTCAGTTACAGGCGGGGACGCCCACCCGCAATGCCAGCCGCTGCTCCCAGGTCTCTGCGGCCTGCCCCGGTGCTGGCTGACCCTGCGCTAAGATGGAGGGGGGAGGCCCAGAGGCTCAGCCCCCTCCACCTGCAAAGAATACCTGGGCAGCTGCCGCTCCGGGGGCCTCCCTGGCAGCCTGTTACAAGTGCAGAGTCTCCGGCCCGCCCCGGACCCGCTGAGTTCAGAAATGGGGGTGGGGAGGCTGTCTGCACCTGCCCTCCAGGAGGGGCGGACGCAAGCGGAGTCGGGGTACCGCAGGCTTGGGGGATGCCGCCCGGCTCGCTGGTGTGCAGGAGAGACGATCCAGGCTCCCCCAGGGCCACCCCCGCAGCGAGAACTCCGGCCCGGTTCTGGCCGCCAGAATTCTGAAAGCTACACCCTCCAGCCCACCTGAAACGGGCCAACCCAGACGTGCTCTCCGGTCCTAGGTGGGTGGGATGTCAGCCCCCTGTGAGCACACCTGGGGCTTGTCTGGGGTAGGCTGGGGCCTGGGACGGGCTCTGTAGGCAGAGCCAGAAGCCACCTGGGGGCCAGCTGGGAGTCGCTCCCCCTGGGCCCCCAGCAACATAGGCCCACGTCCAGCTGCTGGGGGCCTTAGCCGGGAACCAGAGGGGGCTGGGCGGCGCCAACCCGTGCCCCTCGGCCTGCTTCACCCGTGCTCTCTCTCTCTCTCTGTCTCTCTCTCCCTTTCCCCACCCTGGTGGCCGTGGCGCCCACAGCGGACAGGAAGGAGAAGGCCTCCGCGATGCCTGGCTCCCCGGCCGAGGTGAAGACGCAGCCCCGGGCCACGCCCCCCAGCATGCCACCCCCGCCGCCCGCCGCGTCCCAGGGGGCCACGCGACACCCCCCCTTCACGCCCCACACAAGTGAGTAACCCCAGGGCCTGGCTCCGAGGGGCACAGCAGGGAGAGGGGCCTCCGGGGGTCCCTCGAGCCTGTTAAGGTCCGAGCTTCCACCCTGGACCTGTAAATGTCCCTGTTGGGCCTTGAAGAGAGAGGATCCCATCATGGGTCAGGGCCCGAGCTGTGAGGTTCGGATCCCAGCTCTTCTGCTTGGTAGCTGTGAGGCTTTGGGCAAACTTCTTAACCTCTCTGGGCCTGGCGTTCCTCATCTGTAAAGCTGGGCTGGTCATGGCCCCGGCCTCACAGAGCTGCTGTGAGGGCGAGTGAGTTAACAGAAAGAAGTTCTTAGCACGGTGGGCACATGGTGAGCGTTCCGTCAAGGTTAGCTGCTATGCTGGAGCTCAGTATAGAGCTCCAGTATAGACCACCTGCTGTGGTCACACAGCAGGTCACTTGCATTGTGGGTGAATCCTTCTGGGCCCGCACGCCCTGGAGGGCCCATCGGAAGCAGCTCTGGCCTTGGAGGAGCTCTGCGGCCAGGCCTGAGCCGGGTGTGTGGGTGGGCCAGGAGCTGGGGTCAGGGGGGCCTCGGCTGCCAGCAACGTGGTGGGCAGACCCGGCCCCCAGGTGGTATCTCGCTGGCCCTGGGCCCTGGGTTGAGCATCTCGGCATGCACAGAGGGTCTGGGTGGGCTTCGCGATCCGCAGCCACCACCCGAGCCCCGGTCCCTTGAGTCAGAGCAGTTGGAAAGGAGACCCCCGGCTTGGGCTGGTGTGGGGGACCGTGTTCCCCGTCCCCTCGACCAGGGGCTCAGCAGTGCATCCTAGGTGTTTCTGGCGGGCAGTCCACGTGCCTCCCCCACCCACATGTTCAGAAGCCGGAAAGCCCCGCACCGGGGGACCCTTCCCCAGGCTTTGAAACCCTCATGACGCCCGTCTCTGGGGCAGGAGCCTCAAGTGCGTTGGCCTGGTGGCCCCTGGTTCCCACTGGGTTCATCGGGCTCCGCTCCGCCCACCCGGGGTCCTTGGCTCTGCCCAGAGCCCAGGGTGGGCCACAGGGCCTGGCCTGCGCCTTTTATTCCTGGGCGTGAAGGGTCCCGGCTCTGCCCTCCGACGCCAGGCGGCGGCCCCCATCTCGAGAAGGCGGTCGGCCCCCTGTTGTAGGATGTTGGCTGTGAGCTGGTCTCCGTTGGTAGATGGGGCAACACCACCTGCTCCCAGGCGCGGCCACCTGAAAGCAGGGCGACCCCTGCACGGTGGGGGCTCGATGGCCAAGCACCCCTCCCCACACGTCGCGTGGCACAGAACGTCCCAGCTTCTGTCCGCCCAGGGTCGGTCTGAGTGAGGGTCCCCACGTGTGCCGGAGGCCGGGGCGGGCCCGGCCCTGCCTCCTGCCCCGGGATGGCGCCCAGAGCAGCGGGGCCCTGCCCTCCGCCCTCCTGGGTGCACAGCCTGCGCCGGCCGCACAGGCGTGGCCAGAGGTGGCCGCGCTTTGTCTCCTTCGGTCTCCTCGCCCGGGGACCGTGGCCGGCCAGTCACCCCTCCCTCTTTTCCAGAAGAGTCAGTCCTCATCTCGGGCTGAGCCGCAGGCCGGTCTCCATCCACTGACCGCTGCCTCCCCGTGCGGCCTCGTGGGTGGAGAGGGGAGGACCCGGCCTGGCGAAACGTCCCCCGCGTACCCCTGGCCTGCTTTTCTTCCCGGTCCGAGAGCCCGTGTTCCAGAAAGCGCTGGTCTGGGAACCAGATGTTCCAGCTTGCGGGCTGGGCTGGGGTCAGCTGACACCGCCGGCCCGCCTTCATGAGGCCGCGAACAGACGTGCGGGGGGCAGCCTGCGTGTGGCTCGGGGTCCGTCCCCTCTCGCCGGGGTCCCGGCTCCGTTTACAGCGTGGAGGTTATGAGAGACAAGAGGGTCTTTCTTTCCTCAGCCGATGCCTGGTGCTGTGTGGCCGCTGGGGGCTTTTGTCTTCAGTGTCAGCCTGCCTCCGAGGTGGCCTCAGATTTGTTCCCTAACCCACGAATTCCCTGAAAGCGGGGTGGTTAACTGCGTCTGTGCACCTGGCTGATGGGAGCCAGGGTAGACGGAGCCTCTGCGTTCCCTTGGATTCCTGCCAAGAACCTCCCCAGATTCCCCAGGACCAGCCTGCGAGCCAAGCTGACCAGAGACTGACCTTGAGCCGTGGCTTGAGGGCTGCGGTTCCTCTCGCCTGGTGGCTGCCCTGGGCACGAGTTCATTTCAGAGTTGAAGCTGTGGTGTGGCTCGGGAGGGGGGCCGCGGGCCGCAACAACGCTCGGGAGGGATGTGCTCCGCAGCTGGGAGGACGCTTGACGGGCGAGTGCTCCGTCCTGCCCTTGATTAACCCGTGGCGGGGGCTCGGTCTCTGTTTACCGCGGTACAGCTTGTCTCCTTGTGGCTTTTGCCCACTAACTCCAACTCAGACGAATCAAATCTCTCTTCCTCTTTGATGCTGCTGTCCTTCACGGCAGCTCAGACCTGGGCTTCGTTTCGGAATCACCGCTGGTTTGTCTGTTGACCTCAAGCCCATCACCTGGGCTCCGGGTCCCTGAGGATGGGGCCGAGTGGGGTCCCCAGGCGCCTTCCAGAAACACAGCTGTTGAAGAGCCAGGGTGTCCCACCCGTACCCAGGGAGGTACCAGAATTCTCGTGGAGCCCCAGAAGTTCCCACCAGAAATGGCCCCAAGGGATCCCCCGATCCAGTCCATTTTACAGAGAAGGGAGCCGAGGCCCAGAGAAGGTGGAGGACTGGCCCAAGGTGGTGACAGAGTCCCAATCCCCAAAACGCTGTCGAGAGGCAGGGGAGGGGCCGACTGTAGACACGCCCCCCAGCGCAGAGTCCGGTGCCCGGCCTCCTTCCTCACAGCGTGTTTTTCTTATTTTGCTTACAGATCGAGAGGACGGGCCTGCGATGTCTCTGCCCCACGGCCGTTTTCATGGCTGCTTAAAATGGTCTATGGTCTGTCTTTGTAAGTAAAATAACAAAAACCACGGCCTCCCGGGAGGTCCTCACCCGGTGCCCGCTGCTCTGCCGGGCTAGGGCTCTCTTAGGGGATGGAGCCCAGGGGACAGACCCAGGAGAGGAGAGCAGCCATGATCCCCAAGTCACAGCCCGAGTCCACACCCAGCCCTGCCGCTCACGCGCCCCGTGACCTCGGGCAGGCGGATGGCCGCGCTCAGCTTCCTTTTCCCCAACGCAGAACTGACAGGGCGAATCAGGCAGGTCCCGGAGTTGCAAGAAGGTCAAATGTCAGCGGCCAGTCCGCAGCCCATCTCCAGGGCGGACCCCATTCTTATCCTTGCAGGCACAGTGTCCACGGGCAGGGACCACCGCCTGTAGAAAGGAAGTCACGGAGCCGTTGCCAGGGGCAATCACACGGAGCCCTGGGTCACGTCAGCGTGAGGTCTGGCCCCCGCGGGGCGCCTGGCGCACGTTGATCACTGGCGGACGTTCCCGCCCAAGTGCCCAAGCCGCAGCCGATGCCCTTAGGCGAGGCCCTCGTGGGGCGATGCTGGCAGCGTGTGTCGGCCGGCAAGCGCGGCGGGCTCGCCCATCTGGACGGGCCCGATGTCAGCCCAGCGGCGGCATCATCGAGGGCCCGGCCTGGCCGTGGAGCTGTGGCGCTGCGAGGCCTGTGAGCTTTGTGTGGACGGGAGGGTGGTGGCTCCCAGCACCAAGGCCGGGCGGGGGGCTGGCGGGAGGGGCTGTTTGCAGCGCCTCGTCCTAGCCGCCCCCCCCGGCCCAGGCCCCGGGACTGGGGGAGCCGTGGGGTGCTGCGCTGTGCCCCCAAACCTCGGCCGGGACACGTGTGGTCTATCTTAGTAACACACCTGTTGTGGGAATGAAAGCACTTGCGGCCGAGGGTTATTTTCGGCATCTCTTGAGCAAGCCGCTGAGAGCGGCCGGCGGCCTGGGAGGGAGCGCAGCGGCGAGGGCAGGGCCGGCGGCCCGGAGGACCCGGCGCCCGGGGCAGACGGGTAAGGGCGCCACAGGCAGGCCAGGCCGGGGCCGGCGGGCGGGCTCCCGGGAGGCATGGATGGCCGCACGCCTTCGAGGCCCCCGACGAGCCAGACCCCGAGCGACGGCCCAGCTCTGCCGTGAGGGACCAGAAGCCCCCGCTGCGGTGAGGTCCCCTCCCGCCTCCCGGCCTGCCTGGGGTGACCGCCAGCGGCTGTCATCGGTCTCGACCAGGGCGTGTGTGTGTGTGTGTGTGTGTGTGTGTGTGTGCGTGCGTGTGTGTCGGCATCCACTGAGGGGTCAGCTGGATCTCCACAATGACAGAGAAAATTAGCACAACAGCAGGGTCCTCCGGACACACCTCGCAGAGGGTGAGGGACAGGGCCCTTCGTGTTCTGTGTCTGGAGCTCCTTCCCTCCTCGAGCGAGAGGAAGTCCCCGGAGCGACTGTCCTGCAGGATTACCCCCGAGCTGGAGTGTCACCTGTGGGTCCTGGAAGGAGCTTCTAAGGTCGCCCAGACCAGGGGGGCAAACAGGTTTCAACCAGCACTGTGTCTCCAGGGCGGGAGAAGCGGCAGCGAGTGCCCGGCGAAGGGCACGGGCCCCGGAGCGGAGCAGGTCGCCACGCCTGCAGCCCGCCCCCTCTCAGGACACAGAGGCGACACGTCTGTCTTGGCGCCAACCCTGGCTTTCAACCAGTGCTTTCCACACTTCTGTTACGTGGGGCTGGTTACTGACGAGCCATCACCCGACACGTAAAAGCGGTCCGGGCAGGCGTTGCCAGCGCCTTGCGGCGGGAGGAGGGTAGCCTGGGTCCCGCGAGGGGACGTGTGCAGCAGGAGGCAGTACCCGGTACCCCGGGCCCAGAAGCCCCCACTCGGGTCTGGGCCAGGGGCCGTCTGCTGATGAGGAGACGGAGGCCAGGCCCGAGTCTCACCCACGCGGCGTGTCTGGGCCGGTCCAGGACGTCCACTCCCAACCAGGCTGCTTATCTTGCGCCCACCAGGGCTGGGCTGCGTTACTGTGCCTCTGAGGGTCTGCGGAGCGCCAAGGCTACTGGGGGACGGGAGGCGACCTTGAGCACCCCGTGCGCTGTTCAGGGGCTGCGAGGCCCGTCGCCTGTGGCTTAGGGGGCCGGGGGGGGTGGGGGGGGCAGGGGGAGCGTTCGCAGGTGTCGCCGCAGGCGGGTCGTGGAAGCTGACGGTGCCAGCAGAGCCGACCAGACAGCAGGCTCGAGGTTAACGGGGGCGGGCCGGTTCCGGCTTCCCGGGGGACGGCGCAGGCCCGGGGCTGGGGCGGGAGCTCCATCCCACAGGCCTGCAGGGGCGGGTGGAACCAGCAGCGGGGACCTGGAGAACCAAGCCCTGGGATAGCGGAGGCCGGGGAGGAGGGACGGGCACGCGACCACCGCGCCCTTGTAGGCCGGGCGAGGCCAAGACGGCGGAGGTCACCCCCCACAGCCAGGTCAGGATAGCCGGGCTGGCGTGGTCTGGGGGGCCGGGCGACACACCCGCCATGCGTGCTGCGGCTGTTCAGAAGGGGCCGCTTCCCAGAGCCGAGCCCAACAGCACCCCCATCCCGGAGAAAGGGGCTCCTGCTGCCCCGTCTCCACACACACACAGGCCCCGGCAGACTCTGCCGGAGCCCTGGAGAGACCCGGCCCTGGGAAAACAGCAGCTCTGAGCTGTCCTGCACCCCCAGATCCCTAGCCCGGCGAGGCGTGAGCGCACGGCCTCTGCACAGAGCCAGCCAGACAAGGCGGGAGGGCCAGGGCCCGGGCCTCGGGGACCACGGCTGAGTGAGTGAGAAGTGCGCCTGCACGTGTGCGTCTGCTAGCGTGCACGTCAACGTGTGCCGTGCGGGGGTGCACATGGGTGTGCACACGCGTGCAAGTGTGTGGGGGTGTGCTTGTGGGCTTGTGTGTGCACATGTGTGGGTGTGTACATAGGTCTTCGTGGGGTGTGCGCTGGGTCCGTGTGCACCTACCTGTGTGCGTGCGTGCGGTGCATATAAGCCTGTGTGCAAGCGCACGTGAGGTGTGTGCACGTGCGCGCACACTTATGTATCCGTGCGTACGCGTGTACACGTGTGTGCGAGCATGAGTGCACGTGTGTTTGGCATGTTGCGTGAGGTGCGTGCAAGGCTGCTGAGGGAGGGGAGGTGCAGGGAGTGAAGGGCGCGGGCGAGGGTGGGCTTTGGGATGGTCGTGCAGGGGGCGCGTAACGTGCACAGGAACGGGAGTTGGGTGTGCGAACAGGAGAGTGAAGGAGCGGGTCCCGTGCAGCCTGCGGAGGCGTGAGCGGCCACAGATCGGCCGCGGAGTCTATGGGCTGCGCCTTGGGGCCCCCCAGAGGCGTCCAGTGCACCTTCCCGTGTCCAGACCCCCTCCACCATCACCAAGGGCCCTGGGAGCCCACGACCTCTGACCTCTATGCAGGCCCTGGTGCAGGGGAGTGGGGTGCAGGTGGTCAGGCTCTGGAGGGCTCCCCGGCCACGGGGGCAGACTCAGCTGAGGATTACGGCCCTGCCCCTGGTCCACGTCACAGCAGTCCCGGTGCCTGTCACCACAGGGGCCCCTTGCGTGAGCTCATCGCAGGCCCCTCAGGTCACCTGCTTGTCCTCCGCACGCACCTGGTGCCCACGTGCGCACACGTCCACCCGCGCGGCAGCCCCAGACAGCAGCTGTGCCGTGTCCCCCTGCCAGCATCCAACCCCGCTTGTCCCGGGGGTCCAGGCTCCCCTGCTCCACCTTGAGCTCCGTCACCCTGGCATGGGGGCCCTCATGCGGGCGATGGCACCTGCGGAGGCACTGGGGTGTGGCTTGGGGCCGTCATGGTGGGGGGTGGTCACTGCCCTTTTTTGGGGATGAGGGGCCTCCCCCTGGAAGAGGACGGCGGGCCGGCAGATCCCGGTTGTGGGGAAGCCCCTCGACCTGTTCACAGGAGATGCGTGTCTGCCAGGCAGAGTGCGGCCCCGGTGTCCCCCGGGGGTGGAGGGCCTGACTGCGCGGCCCAGAGCAAAGCCGAAGGGCCGCTGAGCCCAGGCCACGCCTGGATCGTGTCTGCACTCGCTGCCCCACCCTGCCGGGGCCCCAGTTTGTGCGTCTGTAAAGGGTGTCCGTGGGGCCCGGCTGCCCTGCTGCGTCTTCAGCCCGCCTCTCCCCGCGCAGTGATGAACGGAAGCGGCCCCTCGCCCACGGCCGTCAGCGGCGCCCCGTCCACGCCCAGCGGCTTCAGCAATGGCCCAGCCACCTCGTGCACCGCCGCGCTGTCCACACAGCAGCTGCCCCCAGCCTGCGGGGCACGGCAGCTCAGCAAGCTCAAGCGCTTCCTGGCCACCCTGCAGCAGTTCGGCAGCGACATCTCCCCGGAGATCGGGGAGCGCGTGCGCACGCTGGTGCTGGGGCTCGTGGTGAGTCGGGTGGGGACGCGGTGAGCCCGGGCCGGGCCAGCCCTCAGTCTCCGCGCTCCTCTCCCCGGGCTGCAGCGAGGTGTTTTCTCCCCCCGCCTGCCCCCCCAGAACTCCACGCTGACCATCGAGGAGTTCCATTCCAGGCTCCAGGAGGCCACCAACTTCCCGCTGCGGCCCTTTGTCGTCCCCTTCCTGAAGGTAGGGACAGACCCCCTTCCCCTGCGCCGGGGCCCCAGGAGCCCCGAGTCTTTTCTCTGCCCGCTCAGATCAGCCGCTGTTCTCGAGCCTCTGACTCCGCTTTCCCCCCGGGGGCGGGGGGAGCAGTGCTGACCCGCCGTGGCCGACGCCTGCAAGCTCGCTGCCAGGCCAGGTAGTCAGCCACCACACCCTGTGCCCTGAGACCGAGCTCCCAGGCCCAATCCTGTTATTAGCGGCCAATACACCCAGCCGCTCGACAGCTATTTTTTGAGCACCTGCTAGGTGCCAGCCGACAACAACGGCCATAGACTCTGGAGCTGCAGGGAGGGTGCATTCTGATGAGGGTGGAGGAGGGCGAGGGAGGAGAGCAGGGACAGCACATGCAAAGGCCCTGAGGCAGGGGTGTGCCTGCTGTGTGTGAGGGGCAGTGAGGTGGCCGTGTACCTGGAATGGAGTGAGGGGAGAGGACAGTGGACAGACGGTGGTGAGCAGACAGATGGGTGAGTGGGTGTCGGCTGGAAGGCAGCCGTGTGGTCATCATGGAAGATAAGCAGTGGACCAGGGCCCCTCGGTAGTTGGCGTTGGATTGGCGGCAGCAGCACCAGGGTGCGTGAGCAAGGCAGGTTCCCGGGCCCCAGCCCAGACCCACTGAGTCAGAATCTGCATTTTAACGAGACGCTGGGCAACACGTGTGCACAAAACCGGGACAAGCGTTAGACCCGTGCCTCCCCTGCAGTACTCGTCAGGGCCTTCGCTCCCCTGTGAGGGTAACACATCTCCCAGAGTGGGTGGAGATGAAATGCTTCCCAAATGTATTTGACCATGGGTGCCTCTGCTGGCGCGCATGTCCTCAGGTCAGGTTCCACAGAGCTCGCGCGGGAGACGCCCGCCCTGGAGCGCCTGGTGGGCTCTCGTTTCCCAGGCCCGGGTGATGCTCGCGGCCGTGGGCCGTGCTCGCCTGCACAGCTGCACCCTGGTGGGGCCTGCTTTTCGGAGGGTCTTGAAGACTGGCCATACCAGACGTGCCCAGATGCGAGCCCTGACCCTGCCACTTAGCCCCCACTGTCCTGGGCCGAGCTACTTCGCCCCTCTGTGCCTCAGTTTCTGCAGCTGTGAAGTGGGAACCATTCTCAGGCCATTGGGAAGGTTGTGGGGAGACACGCAGGTAAAGACTTTGGGACGTGCTCGACTGACACCGGGCATAGTCACCTGGGGATTTCAAGTGTTCTGCAGACGACGTGTCCTTTGCAGCTGTCCCTGCTGAGCCCCCAGCAGCCCTCGGGGGTGGGGGTGGGGGCGCAGACACTGCCACTGTTCCCGGTTAACAGGCGGGGACACTGAGGCCCTGAGGTCCTCTCTGGTGGAGGGGTGGAGCAAGGCTGGAACCAGGATACCTCCAGCTCCAAGCCTCCCTGCCTGCCCGGGGTGTGCCCCAGGCCCGCACCTCGTTCCCAGGGGACCCCACATCCGCTCGCTCCTCCCGCCTTCCCGCCCACAGCCCGCTGAGCTCACTCGGAGCTGGGCTGAGGGCTCGCCCATCTGGCAGTCATTTGCAATTCATCAGGAGCCCTTCCCGCTCCTCCCTGCTTTCAACTTACTGCTGACTCCTCGCTCCCCATCGTGGGGGACGCAGGGCCTGCTTGTTCTGTCAGGTGAGATAGTTACAGCTGACGTCCCACCCGCCCGTGTCAGCTGCCCTTGTTCATCAGAGGAGCAGGAGCAGGGAAAACACCCCGCGTCCCCGCGCCGCCCCGGCCAGGCCCACTCGCCCTGGCACCCCAGCCTCCTTCCAGGCGCGCCCCTGCCCACAGCGCTGTCACGGGGCTGTCAGAGCTTTGGCGCCCCGATTGCTCTCCTGGTGATGGGGCAGCTGGGTGAGGAGGGCCCTGGGCCGGCGGGCTGTCAGGGACAGAGTCCATTCGCCTGCCTGACATGGGGCTCTTGGGCGTGGCCAGTCCTGTTCCCAGGGCTTGTGGACAAGTCTCCGCGGCCCTGCCTGGGGAGTGCCCCGCCCCTGCCCCCCCCCCCACTCACTGTGGGACCCTGGCCTCTTGAGTACGCAGAGTGCCGCAGGGAGCGGGGGGGGGGGCGGGGGTGCCGTGCCGGCCTGCTGGGCGGCCTTGGTTTGCCCCGCCTGTGACCTGGGGACAGCGGGGGCAGCGCCTTCCTGGGGACTGACGGCCTCCCAGGCCCAACCGTGGCGCACCATGTGGTGGCCCTTGGCGCCCTCTCCTACAGCAGAGGCAGGCGCAGCGGCCAGCCCACCCGGCTCAAGCCAGCTCTGCCCTTGGGCAACCGAAACTCCCCATTTCCTGGTCCCCTCCCGGGCCCCTGGGGTGTGACAGCCTACCTCCTCAGGTGGGACTGGGAGAGTTAGCTCAGGAGAAGCTCGTGGGAGCCTCACACCCAGGATGGGAGGAGCCTCACACCCAAGATGGGAGGAGCCTCACACCCAGGATGGGAGGAGCCTCACACCCAAGATGGGAGGAGCCTCACACCCAGGATGGGAGGAGCCAGAGCTTCTTGCAGCTGCAGCTGCAGGTGAGGCAGAAGTCAGAGAAGTTAAGTGACTTGCCCACGGTCACACAGCACAGCCAGGGTGGGCAGACACAGGGCCTGCAGCGGAGTGGGGTGCAGTGGAGGAGGTCCTCGGGAAAGCAGTGGAAACATCATAAACCCCCACCGAATGGGAGACGCCTGCTCCAGTAACGCCGTGACAGCGGGTGTTTTTGCAAACACCGGTTTCCCTCCGGCTGGAGTTCCTGTCTATGAGGAGGGCAGCGCGGAACCTTCTTTCAGGTGGCGGAGCTGGGATTCACCAGCTCGGTCTGTGCAGCGTCTCAGCGGCAAGGCCTCCCAGGCCCTGGAGACACAATTGGGACTGCTGCCCAGGAAGGAGATGAGCACTGCCCCCCGTAGTCTCTATGCATTTCTTCTAGGCCCTGGTCCCCATTCCCCCGGCCAAAGGCCCCAGGTCCCCTGCACCCTCTCCTGAGCCTGACGCTGTGCGTGGCTGAGTGGTGGGGCTTTCTGGAAGCTGGGAGATGCTGCCCCACCCAGCCAGCCCTTCACCCGTGGCCCCGGCTCCCAGCTGGGCCCAGCCGGCCAGGAATCCAGATGTTTCCACGGCCCTAACAGCAACCAGCCAGGGCCCGTGCTGTCCCCCGCCCTGCTGCACCGGGAGAGGAGGGGCTGGCGAGGGGGAGGGAGGATGTTTGGCGTCCTCGGACCTCCCGGACCTCCTTTCCCAGCTCCTAACATGTTCGACAGATGGCGGGCTGGCCCCTGTTCAGCTATCCAAGTAGGAAAAAAACAGGCCTGGCAGCCGGCGCTGCTTGACAAAAACTCATTGGCTGCTTGATCGCGTCCGGGTGGATGCGTTAGTGGGGGCTGGTGGCGCAGAGGCGGGAGAGGCTGCTGAGGTGGCTTTGAAACACCGTGAGAAACTTGGGGAACTGCGTTTCGTTACAAATACTTAGAACTCTGGCCCTCCCAAGCGGCCTGCCCCTGCGCCCCCCACCCAGCTGGCGTCCCCCCACGGTGGCTCTGGGGAGACCGCCGGGGCCCTGCCGTGCTCGCTGGGAGGCCTAGAGCAGGGCGGAGGCAGGAGGGCACAGCAGTTACGCACGGTGGTCACAGGCGGGATCTGCGTTCGAATCCTGTGCCCACCCCCACGTGCCATTCTGCTCCCTGCGCTGTGGTGTCCTTACCCACAAATGTGGAACCCAGTGGTCGTGTCCGACCCCGGGAGGTGACACGCGTGACGGCCCAGAGCGGTGTGGGTACGCTGATGCCTCCCTCCATTCAAGGCTGGGCTGGGAACCTGCAGAAAGTGGGCAGGCGGGACCAACCAGCGCATGTTGGGGTCTGCGGCAGGTGTGCTGGGGTCCCGCTCGTCCACTGCGGTGAGCTGTGCGCAGCACTGCCCCGTCCCCTCTGAGCCTCACTCCCCTCCGTGCGGGCGGTCGTCTGGGGCCTGTTTCCTCAGGCGCAGGCAGCGGGTCCTGGTGAGGAGCCCCCCTCGGTTTCTCCAGATGCCGACACAGGAGGGAGCTTGGTGAAGGGGAGAACCCCCAAACCACGGGGTCCCCTGGGGGGCATGGTCCTGCCCTCATCCCCAGGCTGCAGCAGAGGAACTCGAGGCCCAGAGCGGTCGTGCAGCTTGCCCAAAGTCACACAGCAAGGCTGGCCATGGGCGTCCCTGCCTCACCTCCAAGCACCTGGCGCCCTGACCTCAGTCAGCAGCCAGTCCAAGCCCCTCCCTGCCCCCCACAGGCTAACCTGCCCCTGCTACAGCGGGAGCTCCTGCACTGCGCCCACCTGGCAAAGCAGACCCTTGCCCAGTACCTGGCCCAGCACGAGCAGCTCCTGCTGGATGCCAACGCCTCTTCCCCCACCGACTCCTCGGAGCTCCTACCGGAGGTCAACGAGAACGGCAAGAGGAGGACACCTGACAGGTACCTGGGGGGGACGGCAGAGGGCATGGCTCTCTCCCTGCCTGACTCTTGAGAGCTGCGCTGGCGCCGAGGCTTACTTAGCGAGTGCCCCAGTTCCGGGACTGAGAGAACGCAGGCCGATACCATGTTGCGTTCTGCGGCAGCCACCGCTGGGTTGGTCAGGTTCAGCCTGAAGTGCAAGGCCACTGAACTGAACAGGCTGAATCACCGGGAGGCCGCCCCATCTGGCTGTGGCTGGTTCTCGTGAGGACTCGGATGTCCTGGGAGGACAGGGGCGGAGGCAGGGCAGACACTGCCTGGCCGGCATGCCCTGGCTATTCCCTTCCTGCTGGACGTGCACCCCGAGTGTCCAGCAGGCCGAGGTGTCCAGGTGCCTGGGCTGGCCCTCACTGCTGGGTCCTAGCGTGGGTACCTGTCCCGCTGATGGGGGAGGGTGTCTCCCCCACTCTCTCCAAGGAGGCCCAGGCTTCCTGACCACCTCACCCCAGGAGCCCCAGAGGAGGAGGAAGAGGGGAGCACCGGGCTGGGACACCAGCAGCCGGGTCTGATCTCTCCCGTTGTTCACCTCGGTCTGTCTCCTCCTCGCTCACTCGCTCTCTGCCCGCGCCCCGACCTTCGAACCTCACCCCTCTGTCCACGGATCGTGGCCCCGTGACCACTGTCCCCTGCCTGCTCTTGGGACCAGGACCAAAGAGAACGGGTCAGACCGTGACCCTCTGCACCCGGACCACCTCAGCAAACGGCCGTGCACCCTGAGCCCCGCCCAGCGCTGCAGCCCCAGCAACGGGCTGCCCCAGCCCACGCCGCCTACGCACTACCGCCTGGAGGACATGGCCGTGGCCCACCACTTCCGGGACTCGTACCGCCACCTTGACCCACGGGAGCTGCGGGAGCGCCATCTGCGGCTGGGTGAGCGGCGCGCTGCGGGGGTGCACGCGTGCGCAGAGCGGAGGTGGGGGCCGGGTGGAGCGTCCGGGGCTGCCGTGTGCACGTGAACGCTGGCGCTGCGCGGCCGCGTCCGTCCGGGGAGGATGGCACTGAGGTCGTGGGTGCAGAGGAGAGATTTGCGCCCCACCCCGTCTGGGCTGCGCCCAGAAGCCTGAGGGACAGCCATCTTTCCCGGGGTGGGGGGCAGCCCGACACCGCCACCCTCAGGGCCAGGAGGGCCCCTCCCCATGGCAGGTGGGTGCCGTGGCTGCAGAGGTGCCTGTCCTGGGGGCTCTGCAGGGCCAGGTATGGGATCTAGAGCCGCTCGGGATGCACTGGCAGCCGGGAAAGACCCAGCATGTGGGGGGTCCCCAAGTCGCAGGAGTTGCAGCCCCCGCCTCCAACGCCCAGGTGCCCCGAGGGAAAGCAGAGGCACCACTGAGCACACACGGCCGGTCCTGCTACACCAAAACACCAAATACATGGAGGGTGGTCCGTGCGAGAACGAAGGAGATGAGGGAGGCTGGGTGCTGGGGCGACACCCCCCGGGGGCAGGACTGCCTGGTCCTCCGAGCTGCCCCAGGTGTGCCCTTGGGCAGGTCATATGCCCTGCATGCCTGCTTCCTCCCTGCTGGCTGGGTCTAAGAGCAGCCCCGCCTTCAGGGGGTGAGAGGGGTTAATACAGGGCCCGGCCCAGGGTGGGTGTTGAGACCCAGCTGTTACTGGTGGTGGTGTGGCAGGTCCCGCTGGTCCTCTTGTTGGCATTGTATGTTTTGCTGGGTCGTAGAAGGCAGCGCCCCGATGTGTTCTGACACACCTGTGTGATGTGTTAGCACGCCCACATCACAGATGCGGAGACTGAGGCCCAAAGGGGTAACAGACAGGCCCAAAGTCGTCTAGCTACCATGACTGACCTTCTGACCTTCCTCTGTGCTGGGTCGAAGGGATGAATAGGATTAGCCTCCACCCCAGGGACACCCCCCTCAGCGTTTTGATGCGGGAAACCTGGAAACAGCTGCCCCTGAGGCAGAGGCCCAGGGCACGGATGGTGGGCCCAGAGGAAGGGTCAGCAGAGGCCTTGCCCCTGCCTCCTCCCCCCCCCCGGAAGCTTCCAGGGCCCCGGGCTCAGGCCCGGGCAGCAGGTGACAGCGTCTGGCTCCCTGCAGCCGGGTCAGGCAGGTGCTAATTCCCACCCGCTTCTGCTAACGCAAAAATAAACGCCAGCTGTCAGGCAGATCTCAGCCACTATTTTGGTTGGGGCGTTGGTGCAGGCCCCAGCTCGGTGGGCAGCAGGGCAGGGTGGTGGACAGCGGGCTGTAGCTGCTACCTCCCACCTCTGCTGCCATTTGGGTAGGCGTTTCAGGTTTTGGGGCTAAAAAAGGCCTAAGTAGACCCCAGCCCAGGAAGCATGGGCCGCGCTGGGTCACAGTGGGGGTGAGCATATCCGGTATTTCAAAAAGTGTAGGAGGAGCTGCTGTGAGGAAGCCAGAGGCTGCCCCCCTGGCGTGAATTTCTCAGCTCGCACTTGTTTGTTTTGTTTCTCATTGCGGGGTGTGGGCACCCCATTGTTTCAGTCTCTGGAGCTATACCAGCCAGCAGCTAAGGGCACAGCCCCAGCTCCAGTCGACCTTGCCTTACTTTGGTCAACATGTCCCTATAACCAGCCTCAGTTTCCTCATCTATGAAATGGAAATAACGGCAGAACCCCTCCCCCCCACACACACACGGTTGGAGGTTGAGGCAGGGAGTGTACCCGTAAAGCCCTTAGCACAGAGCCCTGCTCCACACCCAGGGCTCTCCCCTCTATCTCGTCTCCCGGGAGTCTTATCACACCTCCGGGAGGCAGGCAGGGTGGGGAAACTGAGGCCACAGGCAAGACAAGGGGCCCAGGTCCCATGGGGAATGAGTGTCAGGGCTCTGGCTTTTCCCGACCCCACTGTTTCCCAGGAGACCACACTTAGACCTGCTCACCTGAGACCCAGCAGATAAGCCGGATCACCCCTCTTACCAGGCTGGAGCTCGGCCCAGGGGACACAGAGGTGAACAGGCCACACTGGCCCTGCCCTGGGGACTGACACAGTCTGTTGGCAGGACTGACAATAAGTAAAGAAGCACCTATAATTACTACACAACCAGAGATACATGGGGCTTAAGGAAGCCTGAGAGCCCAAAGCTGCTGAGGAGGAAGGAGCCTGTGACCTGTGCTTTGAAGGATGCATAGGAGTCCAGCTAGCTCAGGGGAAGCCGTAAAGTACGGGGGAAGCCAGGCAGCCACAAGGAGGCCCTGAGCACTGGGGAAGCCCCTTGACTGAGGTCTGAGGCCACTATGCAAGCAGCAGGGGGCTGAGAGTGAGAGTGGCTGGATTTGGAGGTGGGGGAGGGGTGGCCAAAGCGTGGGATGGGGACACGGGTCTCTTCCTCCGAAGCATGAGTAGAGGCCAGGCCTGTTCCTGAGCCCCCAGGGCAGTGAGCAGATGGTCAGTGCCCGGGGTTCTCTTCCTCACCTCTCCACTGGAGGACACAGCCCGTGGGCGGGGCCTGCGGCGGGGGCGTGAGTGGGGGCGGGGCCTGCGGCAGGGGCGTGAGTGGGGCGGGGCTTGCGGCAGGGGCGTGAGGGGTGGGGCTTGGTGAGCGGGGGGCGAGGCCTGGGAGCGGGGGCGGGGCCTGAGCATCAGCTCCCTCCGCAGCCGTGCACGGGTCCCGGCCTGAGGAAGTGATTGACCACAGGCTCACGGAGCGCGAGTGGTCGGAGGAGTGGAAGCACCTCAACAACGTGAGTGTCCAGGCTCGGGCCACGGGGCGTCGCAGCAACTCCCAGGCGCTCTGCCCAACCTGCGGGAGCTGCACGGGCAGGCCTCGTGTGCGCCCCCTTGGCCCTGCGCCTGGCTGTCTAGGCTCGCTCGTGCGCTCCTGGTCGGCCCCTCAGCACTCTCCCTTCTAGGGCCCCGCGGACCGTCTCCCGGAGAAAAGTGCCCTGGCCGCGGGGGTGGGAGCCCTTTAACACCATTTTCAGGGTCATCCCGGCCCCGCGTCCTTCTGGGGAGGGGACCCCAAGAGAAGGGTGGTCCCCAGAGCGGTGCTGGCCCGTCTGCTTCGCGGGGCAGACCGCACCTCCAGCCCTGGGTCTGGACAAGCCTCCCCGCCGGTGTGGTGCCCCGGGCGCCTCCCCAGCCCCGCCCAGCTTCTCAGGTGTCTTTCCGGGCAGTGGAGGTGGGTTTTCAGGCCGCAGCCTTGAGCCCCCTTGGGCAGGCCTGGCGGGCGGGCTGGCCGGGCCCGTAGTGTGGGACAGTGTCCCGGCTGTCCTCGTCATCGAGGGCTCACCCGGCCCCGCGTGCCCGCAGCTCCTGAACTGCATCATGGACATGGCCGAGAAGACGCGGCGGTCGCTCACCGTGCTGCGCCGCTGCCAAGAGGCCGACCGCGAGGAGCTCAACCACTGGATCCGGCGCTACAGTGACGCCGCTGAGGACAGCAAGAAGGGCCCCGCGCCCGCCGCCCGGCCCCTCGGCAGCTCCGCGGGCGCTGAGGGCTCTCAGCTAGGTGTGCTCTATGGGCGCGCGCGCGGGGCACCGGGGCCGAGGCCATCACTCGCCACGGCAGCGCCTTCACACGGCCCTGCAGTGAAATAGCACCCAACGCCGTGTAACCTGGAAAAGAGGGGCCGCCTGCTGCACAGACACTGCCTGACCCGCTGGGAGGCCCAGCTCTCGGTTCCGATAGGCCAGGGGCCCGGCGCTGGGAGGCCCCTGCATGATGACCGTGGAGACGCAGAGGGGCCAGGCTCGGCCCAGCTCCCAGCCGAATCCAAAGCCCATCAGCTCCCGAGGGTCTCCCTTCCTGACAGCACCCTGCTCCCCTCCCAGCAACTGATAACAGGGTTTCCACCATGGGTACCTTGGGGGCCCCCAAGATCACACTCACACCCTGCCCCCATGGCCCAGTCGGGTGGGTCCCGTCCTGTGTGATGCTGGCCTTCCTGTGTTTCAGATGTCCCCCGGGAGTCCGTGCCTCGGACCCTGTCCAGCTACATGCCCGAGGAGATCTGGAGAAAGGCTGGTGAGTGGGGCTGGCCCGGGGCCCCAGACCTTCTCACCCTCCCCGTCTGCGTCTGCGTCTGCGTCTGCGTGGGGGTCCCTGCGGGCATTCCCAGGCCTGCTGACTCAGAATGTGGGCGTGGGGCCAATCCCCTCTCTCCAGCCCTCCAGGGGATGGTCCTGTACACTACAGTAGAGGGCGGGCTTTGCAGGTTCCCCCCCACACACCCGTGACCATTCGCGCCCCCGGGGCTGTGGGCAGGGGAGACCCGTCTGGGCAGGTCCAGGTGCCGACCAGGCAGGGGCGTCTTTTGCAGAGGAAGCAGTGAACGAGGTGAAGCGACAGGCGATGTCAGAGCTGCAGAAAGCCGTGTCTGACGCTGAGCGCAAGGCCCACGAGCTCATCAGCGTGGAGCGAGCCAAGATGGAGCGGGCCCTGGCCGAGGCGCGGCGGCAGGCCTCTGAGGACGCCCTCACCGTGGTCAACCAGCAGGAGGACTCCAGCGAGGTAGGGCCGTCCGCCCCCACACACACAGAGTCCAGGGCCGGAACCCCACTCTACCGCCTCCCGGTCACGTGCTTCCCAGCCACGTGACCTGGGGCAGCCCCGGGGCCCCTTGACCCAACACGGCCTGGTGAGGCAGGTCCTGTGGGTGTCCCCATTGTACAGATGTGGAGACTGAGGGCTCCAGAGGGTAGATGGCTCACCCCAGGTCACTCCTTGGGGGGGGGGCGTTATTTGAACCCAGGCTGGCAGACACCGAGGCCCCCTTGAAGCTGTGAGAGCAGAGGCAGGCAGTGGGGCTTGAGAGGCACCGTGCCGGTACTTGCGCGTTCACTGCGTTCTCTCCTTGTCTGAGAAGGGCTTGGATGGCAGGGAGGTCAGGAGGAGGGAGAGGCTCTCTCCAGGGGTCCTGGGACTGTCCTCGGGGAGGGCGCTTCCCAAAGCCCCCTGGATTCGTCTGTGCTGAGCTGGCCCCGAGGGGGCAAAGGGGAGCAGGGACACAGAGGACAGCCTGTGGTGCTTCAGGCCGTGGACGTGCGTAGGGAGGACGGTGGGTGTCAGGGAAGCCCGCTCCGTTCCTCCGAGCGGTCCCTGAGGGAGAGAGCCGGCAGGAGTGTGGGGAACAGCAAGGGTGGGGCAGGGGGCGTGCCTGCAGAGCATGGCCAGCAGGGGGCGTTGGGGGCTAAACGGGCGCTTGCGCCTTTCTCCCAGGGCGGTTTGGCTTCCCCCTCCCACAGCCTGGGCTGCTGCCTCCGGCCTTTCGCTGGAATCCCTGCCCACCTTCTGCTCCTGTGGGCAGCTGGGGTCGTCGCTTGTTACAGAAAAAAGGATCAGAGGCCCGGCGGTGGGGGAAAGACGGGACCTCGGCAGCTGTGGCTGCGCAGCCCACCTCTGTCCCCTGCCAGGGCTGCCACATTCTGGTATCGGAGCCCTGGCAAGGCCAGGAGGGCTTCCTGGAAGAGAGGGAGGGGGCTGTGGCCCCCCATGAGCCTGTCTGGGGCGGGCTGGAGTTGTGGGAGCCCATCCCCCCGAAGTGGCCCAGCTGAGGGGCCGCGGCCGCACGGGGCCATCGCAAGCTGGGGCTTTTCTCTTCTTGCTCGGCGGTGCCGTGGCTGGGTCTGAGCAGGTGTGTTCGGAGTGTGTGCTTCCCTGGTCTGCAGCCAGGGTGGGTACTCTGGGGGTCTGGGGGGCCGGCCCGGGCCACCTCTGACCGTGCCCCCTCACATCCAGAGCTGCTGGAACTGCGGGCGCAAGGCCAGCGAGACGTGCAGCGGCTGCAACGCGGCCCGCTACTGCGGCTCGTTCTGCCAGCACAAGGACTGGGAGAAGCACCACCACGTGTGCGGCCAGAGCCTGCAGGGCCCCTCGGCCACAGCGGGTGAGCCAGTGCCCGGACAGTCCGACGCCGCCCCAGGCCTAGGCCCCTGCCTGCCCCCAGCCGCCGCCAGCCCCAGCGAGGCGGGCTCCACGGAGCCCTCCCGCCCCGGCTCCCACAGCCCGCCCGGCCCGCTGGATGCCGCGCCCCGCTGACCCGCCCGGACCCGGTGCCCGTCGACCCGCCCGGCCCCACCCGGCCCGCTAGACGCGCGCCCAGACCTGGGAGCCGACCTTGGGCGTCACTGCTGCTACTGCTTCTCTCCAAAAGAAAACACAGAACCGACAAGACTGCATCAATGCAACTTCCTCAGCGACCTGACGATCACGCCTCAACCTCTTCGTGCATCCTCAGAAACCACCCGACGAGCTTTAGGCAGCCGGACGGACGCTGGCCAGAGGTGACCAGCTCGTCCACACCCGCCTCTCCCTCTTTCTTTCTTTCTCTCTCTCATTTTTCTCTCTTTATGACTTTCACACACTTTCTCTTCAATGAAAAAATCTAATGGTTTGGTGGCTTATATTTTCATTGAAGAATTTTGGGGGGCTGTTTGGTAAAAGAGCTACTCAGAAGTGGACAAAGAAAACTGTGGGGTGTTTCCCCCCCTTCCTGATTCAAAAAGGAAAAAGAAAACTCCTCTTTTATGGCCGGAGGTCTGAGCCGCTGTGTCACTGAAACCACCCCCGGGGTGTGTGGCCGGTGCAGTGAGGACGGTTAGAAAGATGTCCAGTTCAGACTCAAGAAGTAATTTTTGGTTTCAGGATTTTTTTTTCCTTTAATGTCAAACTGTTTGGCTTTAAGTAGAAGTCCAAAAACATTTTTTTAAAGAAGGTAAAGGAAGCATACCTGTAAACTACCTTGCCAGCTAGCCAGCCAAGGACGCCGGACACACCTCTGCTCCAAAGGAAATCCAAAAAGCAAACACAAGAAGTCAAAATCCAAAATTTTTTTGTCACTGCCAAAGTATTTATTTCACTGTTTTACTCTACGCCTGGGCTTGTTCAGATGTCGGTCTTTTGCTTTGATTCTGTTCGGGGCGGGGGGTGGGATGTCGGGGTTGGAAGTGTTTTGTCCAACAAGAAGCGACCTCTTTCTTTTCGACTCGACAGCAGCACCTCCGCCGGGGCCGGGTGGGGTGGGCAGCTCGGCCCTCGGCACCCGCGCGTGTGTGCCCGTCTGCGTGTGCACCCGGGGCACGCCTAGCGTGCGTCTGCACCCGTGCAGGGAGGGTACCTCGTCTGTCCTCACTCCATCTGTGAATTTCCATCACATTTCATTCTTTCCATTTGTGAAAAGGAAGTGCTCACATGTCCTTCCCAGAGAGAACATAATTCTGAGACAAAACCGTGACAATCTTTTGGGTTGATTCTTGACTGCTTTTCAAAGCACGAGGAGACAGCAACTGCGTCTTCAACTGCTGCTTCTCGTGTCCTCCTCTACCTCTGCTGCCCGCTCCGAGAAGCCTCCCGCCCTCCTCGTCTTTCCATCCCAGCCCGTGTCTCCTGCAGCTTCACACTTTTGCAGAAAAGGGGAAAAAACGACAAAGAAAAGCAATCCGCCCTCCCCGCACCTTCTGGAGACTTGATCGGCTGTATATAACCCTGCATTTTTGTCCAGCTGTTCCTCAGGGGATGTTCTCTCCGAAATCCCCCCCGCCAAGCCTAGCCCTGTCCCCCCACCCGACTCAGCTCCCCCGGCGATCTCAAGGAGGAAATAAAGGAATAAGGAAATTGCGATCTGTACCCAATGGGAGAACAAACAGGAAACACGGTCTCCGATCTGTGTTTTCTTGCATGGCTGTAAGGAGTTCCCTGGACTGGAGTGCAATAGTGACCAGCTACTGAAACCGGGTGCCCAGGGGCCCCACCGAGAGGCAAGAAGTCAATCGTCTGCGATAATGTGAATGTATATAGTCCTTGCAGAGGTCCAAATGATGATATTCATGATGATGATAATAAAGAAGAGATGTTTGCCAAATAAAAAAAGAAATTAAGAGAAACCGTGGAAGTAGGTAAAGTTCAGGAACTAGGTTTTCAAAGAAAGCTGAACTGCCGCCCTGCGGGGAGCAATGGGTTTGCTGACCGCTGTTACTTTTCAGAGTTGTAAGAATTCACCCTGTGAGTATTGCCAGGAAGGAGTCCATCGGTACACAGACCGGGTGCCATCCGAACCCCACCTGGCAGGAGCCCTAACTGACCATCGAGCTAGATCTATCCCACCCTCCAGAAAGCTCCCGGGCTGCCTGGGGCTGCAGGGCCGCCCGCCTCTCAGAGGCTCGCTTCTGTGGGTTTCAGAAGACCGGGAGCCAGGTGGGATTCGGCTCTCGTGAGGCAGCGGGCGCCCGCCCACCCGTCACGTTTCCAGTCTGCTTTCTCTCTGGCAAGACTTGAACCTGTCAGAAGGGCGGTGTGCACGTGCTGTGACGTAGCCCCGCCTCTCCCCTCGGACTCCACTCCCACGAGGCTGTGCTGGTGGAGGGTGGCGCCCTGGGCGCGTTGGGGTGTGGGTGCTGAGGTCTGAGGCCCTGATGTCAGGACTGCGGGGTGAGTCCTGGCTGGGAGGAGTCCGTCACCTGCAGCCCCGCGGGCGTGCTTTGCCGGCCTCTGTTCCTCTTCCCCTCGCAGGGTCCCCTGTGAGGACAGGCGGGCGCGCCAGGGCTGGCCAGCTGGTGGCATCGGGCCAGACCAGCCTCCAGGGCCGGACCACAGGCTGAGGGTCCGGGGTGGGGACGGCCCCTCCCACCCCAGCTGTTGGCAAGAGGTTGCCTCAAGCCAGCTAGGAAAGGCCGTCTTCCCTGTGTGGCCCCCATACATGTATCTCATATACCAAGACCTGCCTCTGGCCAGGGCTGCCGAGGGGCCGGGCCAGAGGCCGACAGACTCAGCCCCTGCCAGCAGAGGGCGCCCGCAGGGTCAGAGGGTGGCAGCCGGGTGGGCTGGGCGGCTGGCAGCGAGGAGGCTGAGGCCCAGAGGGGCGGGAGGGGGGGGTCCCCGGGGCGCCGTGTCAGTGGATGCCGGGTGTGGGCTGGGTCACACGGGGCAGGCGGCCCCTTCCGTCCAGGGCCCCTTCCGTGCTTCGGGAGCCGGCGTGTCTGTTCTTCGCCGTGCCCAGGCCCTGTGTGGCCAAAGAGCTCACAGAGAAGGCAAACTCCCAGGGAGTAGCTCTGGTCGGGGAGTGGGGGGGAGCAGCCGGAGCTGGAGTTGCTGGTGGTCTGTGTTCCCCCTGCCTTTCTTATGCAAAGAGGGCGTCTGGACAGAAGGGGGTCCAGCTCAGAGGCCGGCGGCCCTGTTACCTCCTGAGCTTATGGGCAGTCGGTGTGCACGTGAGGGTCTCCTCCCCAGGGGCCGAGACTGGACACGCTGGTGAGCCCAGAGCTCTGTGAGATGCAGCTGCTCGCAGGCCCTCCCTGCCCCCCAAGTCAAACCGAATCGCAGCAACGCAGCATGACCCTGTTCTGAGGCCAAAGTGCCGGCAGGAGGGCGGAGTGAGGCGGGTGGCGGCCGGAGCTCAGGCCCTGGGCCAGGTCAGGGAGGAGGCACCAGCCGGAACAGCAGATGCTGGCGCCTGGGCCCCCTCACCGCCACCCCTGGCAGAAAGCCCCCTGACGTGTGACCCTTCGACCTTTCCCACCCCCTCCTCTCTCTGGCCTTTCTCTTAGGACGTGTCATTGTCCCCAGGTGTTGGTATCTGGGGGGTGTTCTGCTGGCAAAGACCAGTGCCTACCACTCCCCGTGCGGACAGGCCGGCACACCCCAGACCCCGTCCGAATCACGAGGGTTCCCATCCCCAGGGCCAAAGGGAAGCCTTGGGTGCTACCGGGGAAGAGAGGAGAGCTGGAGAAAGCCTTGGGGCCGGGAGGGGAAGGGCCGTAGTACAAGAGGAGCCGGCCTCCCGGGAAGGGGCTGCCCTGTGGGGTTGCTCATGAGTGCCCGAGAGGTTCAGTGGTGGAGGACACAGGTGGGAGGGGGCGTGGCTTCTGGCTTCATCCCAGTGACTCCTTGGAGAGGGATCAGGACAGGCCCGAACTTCCTCCTGTTTGCCAGTTTTTCCAAATACATCCTCAACATGACACCAAAGTCCAGTCCCTGGCACCAGCCACCTCGCCTGTCCCAGCTCACTGCGGCCTGTCTGTCTGGCCAGGACCCTGCCCATCCCTTCAGCCTACCTGCAATTACTTACTGATTCTTTTCTTTTATCAGTTTGCCCTTCTGACCAAGCCTGTCATCTCTCTGGCCATTTAGCCACCCACCCATCCATCCGTCCACCCATCCATCCATCCATCCGTCCATCCATCCACCCATCCATCCGTCCATCCACCCTCCCACCCATCCATCCGTCCATCCATCCACCCATCCATCCGTCCATCCATCCATCCACCCATCCATCCATCCATCCATCCATCCACCCACCCATCCATCCATCCACCCATCCGTCCATCCATCCACCCATCCACCCATCCATCCATCCATCCACCCATCCATCCATCCGTCCGTCCACCCTTCCATCCATCCATCTTTCCATCCATCCATCCTTCCATCCGTCCACCCATCCACCCACCCGTCCGTCCAGCCTTCCGTCCATCCATCCATCACTCTATCCCAGCTGTCACTTGGTCCCCCGTTCATCCTTTCACCACCCACCCGTCTGCACAGCACATGTGTCTCCCATCTAACCCACACAGCCATGCCTCCATCCATCCCCAACCAGAAGCCAGTGTAGCGTCACCAGCTCCCTCAGTGACCCAAAGCCGTGGGGGGGGCTTTGGGTCCCCCGTGGCCTCGGCCACGCCCTCCGAGCACCCCTCCCATTGGTCCAGGCCTGCTCCGGGGACAGATAAGGTTCTGCTGCAGACGTGGGCAGCTTGGACCAATGTCCTAGCAACAGCTCTGGCCAGTCTGGGCCCGCCTAGCAAGTGTGGTGGCCGTGGGCCAGGAGGGGCGCTGGAGGTGGCCTGCACGGCTGCTCAGGGGCCCTGTGCCCCGGACCACCAGCCGCGGAGCGCACATTCCCAGACATTGCGGGCCGGCGCCACCCACTCCCCTCCTTGTCGCCAGGGGTCACTGCCTGGAGAAGGTGGCCTCCCTAAGACACCAGTGCTCCTGGAGCCCCTGCTCCCACGTGCTCACGCCTGGCTCTGCCTCGGCCCTGTGCGCGTCTTCCATCCAGGGGTCCCAGCGCCGGAGAAAGAGCCCCTGCCCAGGTTGGTGGGGTGGGTGTCCCTGTGGCCCTAGAGGCGCAGCTCGCTCTCCCAGACGCGGCTCTCCCCCGGGCCCCTCAGCTCCACACCTGCCTGCGGGCTCCCGTGACCTACGGGGCTCTTCCAGCGCCCCCCGCGGGGTCACCTCCTGCTGGCAGGAGAGGAGGAAGAGGAGGATGCAAGGAGCCTGGACACCGTGCACGGGCAAGGCCCGGGGAGCCGGCTGTCTGGGCAGCAACCCGCACAGTCCCCGGCGTTCCAGAAAACTCTGGAATCTGCCTGCTTCCTGTTGCTTTTGCTTCGATTCAGCCGGACCCTGGAGTGCCTCCCCAGAGACCCCTTAGAGCAGTAACTCGACGTCGGGACTCAAGGGGAGCCTGGCTTTAAACGTTAGAATGAAGGACAAGGGGGCCTAGCCAGGCCAGCCTCCGCGCGCCGAGGCGCCCGGGCAGCAGGTATTGGGGCCCGTTGACACGCAGCCTCATGGGCAATGGATTGACTGTGCACTTCCTCTTCTTTTTATGTGACTTTATTTTTTAATTCCCCCAAAGGGGTTGGACCGAGAGTGCTGGGTCATATTCCTCGGTGCCGGGCAGGGTCCTGGTGGCCGCCCTCCCATGTCCCCCCATCTCTCTGTTCGCAGCCGCGTGGGTTCTGTGTCGTGGAATAAAGCCGCCGTTCACCATCACGGGCTCCGCCTCTCCTTGGGTCCCCAGCGACTCCGCCTAAGCCCGTTTCACACATTGATTCACCAGATTTGTGTTGGGGGGCTTTCTCGGCGCCAGGCAAGAGGGACGAGAGGGGATGCACCACGCCACGGGGGTGGACGAACGTGTGGTGCAGGGGCGGGGCGTGACGGGACGTGGCGGATGACCTCTGCCTCCTGAGTTCCAGCCAAGTGGGGTGAACTGTCAGAGGACGTGTCCTCAAGGTGTTTGGGACGACGCCGGACCCCAGGTGACACACTCGTGGCTTCAAGGGCCCGAGCCCCGTGCCTGTGGCTGTGTGGGTGCCTCCCACAAGACCCTGAGGGTGGACACCTTGGTCCTGAGGAGCCAGGGTGTCCCAGACGCGGTGTCGCGGCTCACGGGGCAGGTCCCGCCCCCAGCGGGTGTGCAGGGCTAGGGCTCTGGGCTCACGGGCGGCCCCTGGGAGGAAAGGGGTGTTATTAATACTCGGGCCCATCCTGGAACATGGTGTATTTTGAAAGGCGTCACTGGAAAGGCTAGCGTGGGGGCAAGCCTGTCCGCACGCCAGGCAGCTGGCCAGAGCCCCAGCCGGGCCTGGTGTGTCAGCAGTCCCGGCACACAGCGGATGACGGCGATTTTCCATTGCAGAGGTCTGAGCTCAGAGGGAGGCTGGCCGGGCCCGAGTCCAGCCGGCCCTTGGCTTGGACACAGCTGCCCTGGTGTCCTGCCTCCCACCTGGAGGTAGAGGGAAGGGCCTGGGCCAGGGGCCCTCCATGGGGTCTCGGCCCACAGGAGAGGGGGCCTGACTGCCCCGGACCGTGGGAGAAAGACCTGCGGCAGCAGCACTTCTGTCCTCATCTAGCCAGCCTTGGGCTGGGGCCCTGTCCTCAGTGCTGCCCTTGAGGCACTCTGGCCGGCCGGGGGGGGACCTGGGGACGTGTAACTTACACAGGTCAGACAGAGGGCGAGGCCCAGCACCATGGCCACAAGAGGGAGCTGGAGCAATCAGGAAGGCTTCCTGGAAGCAGCAGCACGGTGAGAATAGTGCCCCCTGGAGCCTCGCACACGCAAGTGCATGAAGCCTTGTGCAGCCGAGGGGGAAAAGGGGGTGTTGCAGGCAAGGAGGGGAGCTGGGAGGCCAGGCCTGCAGGCTCACAGCCAACTCAGGCCGGCTCCTTTCCCTGCAGGGCCCGGGGGGGTTCAGCCTCCACGGAGGTGAGAACAGAGCCGGGAGGAGAAAGGCAGCCACGGCGTCCCCCACTTCCTTCCAGGGTGCACGCCTTGTCCCCCCATCCACGGCCCCCAGGGTTCATTCACAGGCTGCAACTCTCTCCTCCCCCAACTCCACATTCCCAGGGAAGAGACCCTACCAGCAACAGTCTGGAGGGTGGGATGTGGGCTGGGTGGGCAAATGCATGCAGAGGGGCCCCCCATAAACGTCAGGAAGATGGAAAAGGCATGGCAGGAGCTCCCCCAAGACGACGCCAGGGCGAGAAGAGGCCAGAGCAGCTGCTAGGGAGGACGGACGGAGGATACCAGGGCACCCAGGGACACAGGCCTGCAGCTGCCCTCGGGGGGAGAGAGGAACAGGGCGGGACTTGACAAACTGCCTTCAGGCCCCCAGTATCCAGGCCTGATCTGCACAGAATTCACCATTGTGCCCTGCGGCCCGGGCAGGGATCCGGCTTCCTTAAGTGGTTCCCCCCTAAAAGCTGGCCCAGAATTGGGGTGGGGAGGGGAGGGACCCCAGGGAATCCAGGAGGGGTCAGGAGGAGGGACGTCTCTCCTTCTGGCCCAGGACCCTGCCCCGGCCTCGCCCGAGACGCCGCTGACCTCGTGGCACCCCCCTACCCCCACCCCCAGACCTTTGTTCAAGCTGTTCCCTTCGCCCAGGCCTCCCTCGCCTCGGCTCTGCCTGGCCCAATCCTTGAAGGCCGGCTCAAATGCCACCCCCAAGAAACCTGCTCTGACCCCCTGTGCCCCCTCCCTGCTCTGTGCATTCGTATAACTTGCTCACGCCCGCATCATCCTAACCGTGGCCAGCCACTGGAGGCGCGACGCAGCGAGGTGGGGGGACCTGCGACCCCTTAGCTTCCTGGCTCCTTCATCGTGGCGGGTGAGGCCAAGCTGTCGCCAGGAGGCCCTCCCGGCTGCGCCGCAGCTGCAACCTCTCCACCTGGAGTGTCCCGGAGGGGCCGGCCAGTGAGGAAGAAGGGCCCTGGGGCGGGGGTCCAGCCTCTGACCCCTCAGGGCCCAGAAGCCAGGGTGGAGGCTCGGCCCCAGCCTGGAGGCCTCTGAAGCCTCTAGTGGGAACACCTGGCCTGGGGGAGGGCTTAAAGCTGGGAGCGTGCAGGCAGGTGCCGGCAGCGTGGAGGCGAGCGTGGAGGCGAGCGCGGAGGCTCTGCCGGCCCCCTCCTGCCCCATCCGCCATGTGGCCCTTCCTCAGCCGAGCTCTCTTCCCGCCCCCCACTGAGGCCTGGCTCAGGAGGGCTTCCTCAGACCCTGAGGCCCAGGGCTGGGGGGCCTGGAGCCGGGCTGAGAAGACTCCTCTGGGCCCGGGGGCTGGGGACAGGGAGGAAAAGGAGACAGGGGAAGCGGAAGGGCCCGAGGAAGATGCAGGCTTCCTGCTGTCTCTCCTGGAGAGGGGCGACCTGGCCGAGTGCCCGTTACCTGACCAGGTAACAGCGGCGCGCAGCACCTGGTGGAGGCCGAGCCGGGATCTCGGGAACCTGGGGAAGGAACCCCGTGCATGGGGGCAGGGGGCCGGACGGCTGCAGCTCTGACCCCAGGGGTGAGAGGGCCAAGAGGGCCACTGTCCCCATGCCTGGAAGAGGGTGTAGGGGAGCCCACCTGTGCACAGGCTGGAAAGGGCAGGGTGGTCTCTCCGGCCTGAAGGGGACTTTGTGTGTTGGGGGTGGATTACAGGGCCTTCTCTCCAGGCCTGAGTCCGTGTGGCCTTCCCTTTCCCCCACCCGGGGGAGCCCGCAGCATGACCCTGAGAACAGGCAGGGTCAGGCCCCCTTCCCCTCTGCCCTCCCTCCAGCGGAGCCTGGGGGCTGTCCCGCCTCCGGGCTCAGCCTGGGCCGCGCGCTGGCAGGAGCTGGAAGCCATCAAAGTGAAGCTGTGGGCCATGGAGCAGGCCCAGCGACCGAAGCCGCCCGGAGAGCAGGGCCCAGCGGGGGAAGAGGAAGACGCCAGGCCCCTGCTGGCCGGGCAGCTGCTGAGCCCCGAGACAGGTAGGAACCAGCGGGCTGGGCCGACCCCTTCCCTGGGCCGTGGCCCCCAAGTCCTCGGGCGCGAGGGTAAATGGGGATGAGCTGCTGCAGGAAAAGTGTGGGCTCCCGGGGAGAGGCCAGGGTTTCCACGAGGTCCGGCCTGGTAGTGGGTCCTTCTAGACAGGCCCCAAGGGGTGCTCTTCCCCAAGAACCCAGGTGCCCCTCTTCCCCGAGGAGCGAGGACTGAGCCGCCAACGTGAGGTGCCTGCCCTTAGCAGCTGCCGGGAGCCCCCTGCCCAGGGCAAGCCCCGTGGTCCTGAAGCCCCTCTCTCCACAGACAGCCCCACGGAGGCGGTGGAGGCCGATCACAGATCCGTCTACGTGGGCAATGTGAGTGGGGGGAGGGGGACGAGATGGGGTCGGCCCAGCAGCACCGGGTCTGCAGCCGCCTCCTGGCTGTGAGGATTAAAGGAAGGGACAGTATGGGTAGCGAACTCAAAAGCCACATGGGCCTGGAAGGGAGAAGCAGGCGGGGGGCTCTGATGAGGGGGCTGGCTGTCCCCATGAGGGAGCGTGGACCCTCTGTGGTCAGACCCGATTTCCCACTGTGGGCTGGGATTCGGGATTTCCACGTGAAATCTCCCAGTGGGCAGATTATTGGCAACGGGTTCCACTGGAAGAAGCCACGCGCCCTTTGCACGGGCCAGTAAACTTGGGGAGCGTTCATCTGGGTATCCAGTCCACTCCCCCGGCAGGGGGGCGCATAGAGGTCTAGGCTACCACCCTCACCCTGGGGCCTGGTCAACCCCTCTCTACCAAGAAAACGTGCTGCAGGAGACCCTGGGGGGTGAGGCCCCTGCAGAAGGCCCCCCACCAGGGTCCGTGCCTGTCAGGTAGACTACGGGGGCACAGCCCAGGAGCTGGAGGCCTATTTCAACCACTGCGGGGAGGTCCAGCGGGTCACCATCCTGTGCGACAAGTTCTCCGGACACCCCAAGGGGTCAGTTGGGGCTTCGGAGAGGGGCCGGGTGCCTGGGGGGCAGGGACGGCTCTGCGTGGGTGAGCGTGGCCCTCACCTGCCCCTGCCCTGCCCCAGCTATGCATACATAGAGTTTGCCACCGAGAGCTCGGCCCAGGCCGCTGTGGAGCTGGACAAGAGCGTCTTCCGAGGCCGGGTCATCAAGGTGTGTGTCCCCCACCAGTCACTGCGGGGGCGGGGTGGGGGGGGCAGGGCTCTGCTCTGAGCTTCTCTACGTTAACCCATTAATCCCCGAGGAGACAGGAAAAGCAGGCACGGATGAGGCTGAGGCACCCGCCCGATGACACGCAGCTGCCCCAGCCTGACCCTTCCCCAGTGTCTGGTGTTTGGGCACATCCGCCGGGTAGTGTGGGGGTACCTCAGACCCCAGTGGGTTTGGCCTGGGTGTAGCCCTGGGGAGGCTTCCTTCCTGACCCCCCTTGCAAGGGGAGATGTTGGCTTGACAGGGGCTGGGAACAGGTTAAGATCTGATGCCTCAGGCAGCCGCATGCCCTGCGGCCGCCAGGGCCTAGTGGGTGCTGGGGCCTGTGTTCACCTGTCTGTGAGCCTTCAGCAGGGAAACCCAGGAAGGCTTCCTGGAGGCAGCTTTAGCCCTGGTCTTGGCCCTGGGCTGGGGAGGAGGGTGTGAGAACAGAGGTCTCGGGCAGACTCGGTCTTTGGTTCCAGGTGCTGCCCAAAAGAACCAACTTACCAGGGATCAGCTCCACGGACCGCGGGGGCCTTCGGGGACACCCAGGCGCCAGGGGGGGACCCTTCCCCCACAGCAACTTCCAGGGCGGGGCCCGTTTCAGACCACGGGGGCGGAACCGGTGGGCCGGGCCCTGGGAGGGCGGGATCCTATTGGAGCGGCGCCCGGTGGGAGGGGCTCTGTTGGGCCTGGCTAGGTCCGGTGGGCGGAGTCCTGGAGGCAGCTCGCCCCCTGGCTTCTCTCCGGGCCGGGGGCGCGGAAGATTCTCGCCGTGGTATTCACCGTATTGAAGGGAGGGCCCGATTTTGAGAGTGGGGCTGCGGCTGGGTCAGGAGTAGACAGCCGTGCTCCTCGTGGGACCAATTTACTCCGCGCAGAATAGCTATCCGTCCCCCTTCCCTCGGCGGGAGGACGGCCCCACGGCCGAAGCCACCGGTCACGAAGCAGGGGCTAGTCGGGGCTTTGGAGGGCACCGGGCAAAGCTGCGGGCAGGTGAGGCCCAGGCAGCGTTGGGTCAGCTTCGGGTCGGCATACTCAGGACTGTTCCGCTAACGCCTTTTATAGAAAAGTAGAAATGTGTGTCTTACTGGTAAAGTATAAATTATTAAACTTGAATATTTTTTAAAAGCACATGGCGACAGCCCGGCCCGCTTTATTCGCCTCAGCTGGACGCTGTTTCCTCGGTGCACACGGTGCCGAGAAGGCACGGGACGGGGTGCGGCTGTGGACCCCAGACCCAGCTCTACCCACTTCGCTCGTGGCGGCCAGGCGGCTGCTTTGGGGTTTACGGCGTCACCGCCAGCCCCCGCGCCTCACCCTGGGTCTGGTGGCCTCCGGGGCACACACTCCCCCATGACGAGTGACACGGACGTCGCCTTGTGGGTCCTCACCGGTGAGGCCCTGCAGGAGGGTGCGTCCGGGGCACCTGGCGCAAGCCTGGGCCTCGTCACACACGGATGCAGAGGGGCTTCCATGGCGGGCACCCCGCCTGCGCTCCTCTCTGCGGCAGACGCCCCGCTCTCGCCCTCCCTGAGGGTGCAGCGTGCTCTGTGCTCTCTAACCTCTGAACTGCATTCTGAGCGGGGAAAGGAAGCTCTGGGGCCCAGCTGCAGACACACCCGGCCCTGGCCTTAAATAACCACTAAGAAGTCTCAGCCTGGGGTTTTCTAAAGCAACCCTCTTCGCCTTGTACTTTTTTGATTATCAGGTCCTTAAGCTGTCCGCAGGTAGACGGTCCCCAGTCCCTAGTGTCCCCTCTCCAGCGCCAGTGAAGTGTTTTCTCGGGAGGGCGCGCCTGTGCTCTCCGTCCACGTGTCCATCTGGCCAGGTTCACGCTCCCCTTGTGATCTGGGGTCAGCACTGGCCCTTTTAGTGGGATGAATGACCATCCCCCCCCCCAAATATGTCCACATCCTAATCTCCAGTACCTGTGGATGTGATCTTATTTGGAAAAGGGGTTTTTGCACATGTGATTAAGCTAACGAGCCGGAGATCAGATCTCCCTGGATCACCTGGGTGGCCCTAAACCCAGTGACACACACTGTCTACAAGACACCCCGGCACACGGAGAAGATGACGTGGAGACAGAGGCAGAGGTTGCAGTGATGCGTCCATAAGCCAAGGAACCCCAACAGTCGCTGGCAGCCATCAGAAGCTGAGAGGCTGAAAAGACCCTCCCTCAGAGCCTGCAGAAGCGAACCAGCCCTGCCGACACCTGGATTTCTGACTCTGGCCTCCAGAAATGTGAGAGAATCGATTTCTGTTTTCATGTGCACACACGCACGCGCACACACATGCGCCACCACCCGCCCCTGGAGAATGTGGGTAGGGGGTGCTGAGTGGCAGGGACCTCGCCAAGGCTTCTGGGTGGCTCAGGGCGGAGCCAGGCCTGGGTCACGTGCACGTGGGGGCTGCAGGAGAGGGAGGCCTCCCAGATTAGTACCTGGAGCTGAACATTACGAAGCACCAGCTCCTGCTGCTGTGTACCTTGTGCCAGTCCCCTCCTTGGCAAGATGTGCATCGGTCTTGATGCATTCACTGTGCGTTTTGCTTTTGTGTAAGGACCTGCAGACAGGCTTCTACCCCAAGGAACTGGTCCCTTTTCAGAAGTATCTTCTTAATCCCTTCTGTGTGGCCACTGCGAGGAGAGCGGGCCCTTGAGTCCCTCCTTTCCTGTGGATTTCAGGCCCAAGCAGCCCAGGTGGGCGGCCAGGGCTCTGACCCACACTTTCTCACACGCAGGACCCTCTTGCCTGTCTGGCCTGGGGAAGAAGGGAGGAGAAGGAATGCTGATGGGGAGGACAGAATTTCAGCAGCAGCACCTGGAGCGACAGCCAAGGGCTGAGTAGGGGCTGCATCTGACGGGGCTCAGCCCTGTGGGGAGGATGCGCCTGGGGTGGCAGGGGATGGGCAGGCAGCTGGCCCTCAATGAGGCTAGCCTCACGGTACAGAGAGGCAAAACGTTAAGATGAAACTGCCATCTGACACTTCTGTTGGCAAAGCAAAGGCTAGCAGATTATGTCTGACTCTTGATTTTCTCAAGACTTAAAATGGGAATGCTACCTAACAATGCATGTGAAAAACCTCAAATGTAAAGCCATTATGGGTTGCTCTGGCTCCATCTACAGAAAAACCCAAATAGCAGTAGCTTCAACAAGATAGGGGTTTCATTTTCCCATTTAAGAAAAATGCTGAACATAAGTAGTCCAGGGCTGATATGTCAGCAAAGACCCAGCCTCCTTCTAGCTTTCTGCTCCCCATCCTTAGGGGATGAATCTTGTCTGCATGCTCTCAAGATAACTGCCTGGGCTCCAGCCATCACATCTAAGTTCCAGGAAGGAGGAAGGGTAAAGATGAAGGTACTGCCAGCTGAATCCCCCTTTTAAGTATCCTTCCTGCAAGTGCCTCCCAACACCATCCACTTACATGCCATAACTACCTACCCTTGTGAGGGCAGGAAGTACATTTTGCCTAGCCAACTGCCCCAATAACACTAGGGTTCTGTTAGTAAGCAAGCAAGCGAGACTCGATGTTGCCTTGGCAACCTGTAGTCCCTGCCTCAGCCATTACTCAGGCAGGAGAGATTACTAAGCTCAACCAGAAAGTTGAGGATGGATTGTGGGGAGAAAGCCCGTGTGAGGGTGGCCTGCATCAGACCAACACCTGCCGGTCGCACTTCTCAGCCCTCTTCTAGGTCTTGCAATTCCACCTGTGGCAGGCGAGGCAGGGTGGGCGGGAGCCCGGGACGTGTATCTTGAGCACACACTCTGAGCTGTTGTTTGTTTGCTTGTTTACTTCTGTAATCCTGTGCTCGTAGGAAGGGAAGGAAACCCAAAGACAAGCAGAGCAGAGTGCATCCCAATTCCAGCCCTGGGCCTCCCTGTTCCTAGTGGGTCTGAGCCACCTCCTACCTTCCTCCTGGTCAGAGACCCTCTCCAGAGTGACTGAAGGGGCGGGAGGGGCTCGTGGTGTCTTGGGGTGCCTGATCAAGGAAGCCGGCCACGCTGACACCACACAGAGCAAACTGTGTAGGTGGCTCAGGCCCAGGAGGGCCTCTTTCACTTCAGAGATGCCGTCACCAAATGACAAAGTGCACTAGACCCTGGGTCACCTGATCCCAGAAGGGGCTGTGGCCCCAATCATGGTCAGTTAGAACTGTGATCAACCTTGACTGAGCAGGCTTCTGGGGAAGGCAGAAATCTGATGACATCAGCCCCGCCTCAAGTGTAAGCGCCCCTTCCATAGCCTGCCCAGGGACCTGGGGGTCAGCAGGGAAGGGGGCTCATCTCCCAGCACCCACCTGGCCCTCGGGCCATCAGGAACCTCGGGGCACTAACAGGCAGAAGCGGACTCTTGGAGTTGGCTCATTCGATGCCCAGCAGCAGCTGATGAAGACACCGTAGTTACGTGGTCTCGGGAGGGGCCTTCCAGGGCCGGGCAAGACCAGGAGGAGGAAGGAGGTGGCTTTCTTGATCACACCTCCCCCCGGGGGAAAGCGTGCAGGCCGTCCCATGTGCCCCGCTAATCCGGCTCTGGGCACAGAAGGCCGACCCCTCCAGATCAGCCCACCTGCTGAGCCACTGGAGGGGCGGCCGGCCCACGGGTCCTCCGCCCCTTCCTTCGCAGCCTCTTCTGGGCTCCAAGCCCTGAGAGCTCCTGCCCCCCGCCTCCCCTGCCCCTTCGTGTCTAGTGGGGACAACAGCTCCTGCTCCGTCTGGTCCCTGATCTGCTCTATCCCTCAAAAGTCCACAGAAACTCTTTCCTTGTTTTTTTTTGGCCGTGCCGTGCAGCATGCGGGATCTTAGTTCCCTGACCGGGGATTGAACCTGCGGCCCCTACAGTGGAAGTGCAGAGTCTTAACTACTGGACCGCCAGGTAAGTCCCTAAACTGTCTTTAGTTAAACCTTCTGCTGACACAGAAGGAAAAAGCCAAATCTGATCTCACAAGACCTTTAGTCAACAGGCGCCGTGCAAGAGGCCCTGCCCCCAGTGGCACGTCCATGACACCCGAGAGGAGACAAGTGGAAATAAAGATACATCTGAACAACACAGTTATGCACAGAACGATTCCTTCCAGCCACGGGCTGCAGAGCTCTCCTCAACAGACCTGTATCATCATGGACGTCACCATGCCATCAAAGGCCCTGCAAAGAGAAACAGACAATCAGAGAAGCAGACCCAGGCCCTCCATCCCTGGCTGGCAGAGATGTCAGTCTCTGAGGTCCACGTGAGTAGAACTGGCTGAGGCCAGGACGTGCATGCCGCCACCTCAGGCGGTGAGAATCTGCGTCTCCCACCTCATTCCTCTGCGGTTTCCTACAGTGCTGCCCTTGCTGGGTCTCCAGGCCGGGGTGGGACCCAGGATGACCCAAGCCACACTGTCACCACGGAGGGAAGGCGCCATAGGAAGGGGTCATCTTCCCTGGCTGGGGTCACCTGCCAGCTACAAGGAACCCCTTGGGAACTGTGTCTGAGATGCAGGAAATTCCCAGAGCAGGTTTGCAGCACGTGCTCGTGAATGCTTCTTGGGGAAGCATCACTGTGACATCCAGATGTTAGGTCTGTTTACCTGAAGGCTACTTGGAAGACAGCTGCCACCTAATTTCCTAATCGTCTTAGTTCAACGTCAAAGACAAAATCGGGCAGCAACCGGAGGATGTTTTCTCTCGGGGGGCTCCTGTCCATATGCCTGGGGAGGTGCCCCAGGACCTGCGGGCGGACCTGGAGACCAGACGTGCAAGCTCTGAACCCCCGCTCCCCAACTCCCCTTCTGTTGATCTGGAGATCCAAGGAAGAGTTTGTTTGGAAAAACAGGGCTCTGCCTCTTCAGAATGGCTGCCTTAGAGGCACACTGCCCGTCGCTTAAAAAGACCTTCCCTGGGCTTCCCTGGTGGCGCAGCGGTTGGGAGTCCGCCGGCCGATGCAGGGGACACAGGCTCGTGCCCCGGTCCGCGAAGATCCCACATGCCGCGGAGCGGCTGGGCCCGTGAGCCGTGGCCGCTGAGCCTGCGCATCCGGAGCCTGTGCTCCGCAACGGGAGAGGCCGCAATGGTGAGAGGCCCGCGTACCGCACACACACAAAAAGACCTTCCCTCCCTGCCTCTCAGAATCGCTGCCTCTCAGCAAGGTGGGGGCTGCCCGAGAAGGCGCCATGCCCACCTGGACTGAATGCGGTCCCCCGGGTTATAGAAGGGGTTGCACATCACGTCTGTGTAGGAGTTGTGCAGCTTCCGGAACATCTGAAACGAGAACCGACAGCGTGTTTGATTCACATGTGCAAGTACACACAGCTGCTGCCACGCTCGGGCTTCTCAGCATTTGTGGACAAAGACGGAAAACCGAGCAGCCAGGCGCGCCCACCGGCCCGCACACTCACACTGCGAATCTCGTTGTCTCTGAGCGCCGTGTTGGAGGAATCCACCACCATGACAAACTTCACCTTGGAGTTGGTCACGTAGCCGTATCTGCACAGCCGGTTAGGGAACACGCTCTTAACACGGGGACTGTGTGACAGCCCCAAACACGGCATCGCCGTGCAGAGCCTGCGAGAGGAAGGCCATCTGTGCACGTCCTCCGGCTGCTAAGCGCATCACAACAAGGGCCCCAGGCTGGGCCGCTCCCACAGTGCAAGGAGGACCCGGGACTGCACCAGGTGTGACTGGACACGTCCTTAGACAGCTTCCGGTGTTTACTGGAGGAACAAACGGCAGGGAGCTAAGCCCTGTCATGATTCAAGCCCCGGGGCAACCTGCCCAAACCCTGGGGCACCTCGCCTTCTCTCTGCATCAGTTCCAAGCTGGGAAGGGTTAACTGCAAGACCAGAGGTTGCACAAATGAGGCGAATCCTGCCTAAGGTACCCACACCTCTAAAGGCCACTCTATCTTGCGGAACAGTGGCTCCGGGCAGTGACACTGGGCGAGCTCGTTACTGCTTGTGGGAATGTCTTTGAACTCCACGGGGTTCAGGCCATTTGTCCCAAGGACTGGTCAAGATCTTACAGTGACTGGTGGTGCTGGGCCTGGCAAAGAGATTAGTGGGGACCTGCCTGGCGGTCCAGTGGCTAAGACCCCATGCTCCCAGTGCAGGGGGCCTGGGTTTGATCCCTGCTCCGGGAACTAGATCCTACATGCTGCAACTAAGAGTCCACATGCCGCAACTAAAGACCCTGCATGCTCCAAGGAATATCCCACATGCCGCAAGTAAGACCCTGTGCAGCCTAAATGAATAAATACTAAAAAAAAAAAAAAAAAAAAAAAAAAAAAGATGTGTGAACAATGACCCCTTGCTCAGGAGATGGTGGCCCCACTGAGATGGTATGAAGCCAGAGAGTCCCCAGTTCCTCCACAAACCCAAGGGACAGGTGGGGACTGTCACAAGGCAATTCAAGCCTGGCTGTTCCCACATTATCCTCCTAATTAAAGAAAAAAGGGTGTGAGGTCCTAATTGTCCTCAAGCTGCTCTAATTCCCCACTGGCCAAAAGCCCGCATCTTTTTTCCTTTTCAAGTGATGTTACGAGATGCCTTTCAAGGGGACCTAACGCTACAGCGCACCCTGCAACTGCAGGGAATCCCCAGACTCGAAGCCACTGCCAGGTGCGAGGATACACCTTGTAGTCCTCTGTAGGGTACAGCAGGCCCAGGTAGAGCTCCCTCTGGTCCACCAGGGCCTTCCCCATTGCTGAGATCTTCTCGTCCACTACGTCCAGGGACGTGTGCACCATGTAGTGAAACTTGAGCTCGTTCTCCGTGGGGACACTGCGGATGTAAAGAGGGTAATTCTGCAAGAAAAGGATGACGGCGGCTGAAGTGACAAGGAACCACTCCACGTGCGCTGGCCTGGAAAACAAGGCCACAGGGAGCTCAGGAGGGCAGATCGGCCAAGTGCCAATTAGTCATGGAATACGCTCTCATTCCCCCAAACCCACTGCTTAATCCCCCAAACTGGGACTTCCCTGGTGGCGCATTGGTTAAGAATCCACCTGCCAGTGCAGGGGACACGGATTCGAGCCCTGGTCTGGGAAGATCCCACATGCCACGGAGCAACTAAGGCCGTGCACCACAACTACTGAGCGTGCGCTCTAGAGCCCACGAGCCACAACTACTGAGCCCGCGCACCACAACTACTGAAGCCCGTGCACCTAGAGCCTGTGCTCGCTCCGCAACAAGAGAAGCCACCGCAATGAGAAGCCCGTGCACCGCAACAAAGAGTAGCTCCCGCTCCCTGCAACTAGAGAAAGCCCGCGCGCAGCAACAAAGACCCAAGGATGAAGACCCAACGCAGCCGAAAGTAAATAAACAAATAAATTTTAAAAAATCCTTTAAATTGCCGTGGGCATTGCCTTCAGGGCGCCCAATCTAATCTGAGGAGGTTTTCATACTGTCTGCAAAGGGGCATGGGTCGGATGGGCAGAAAAGAGAAGACGGCTCTGAGAAGTGGGTCTGAGCGCAGCCTGTCACTCACCTTCTGAGCAGGGCCCCATCCTAGCACGTGCCCCCCTCCCGGCCCCATCATACTGGCTGTTTCCCAACACTCCAGCTCCTGCAGTCTCAGAGGCACTGGCAGGCTCCCTCTAAACCCGTCAAGGCTCCTCTCAGACCTCCATCTCTGCAGAGCCATTTCTGAGCAACCGAACCCCGCAGTTAACAGCGTCTTCCCAGGCTCCCACAGGCCTGGCACTGCACAGATATAGTGTACACAGCGCTGTCCCTACCCTGATGGAGATGACAGGTGAAGGAGACAGCCCACAAACCCACCAACAAATAACGCAGCAAGTGCTAAGACGGAAGCCAGCATAACAAGAGCTTCACGGGAAAACCGCCTCAGAAGCCTAGTCTTTCAGAAGGCCGGGGCGGACACCACGGCTCCGTGCAGCAGGAGTGCGTGGATGGCCACGCAGTTCAGTCTCAGGATTCAGAAAGAGCTGTCTAGAGAAAGTGAAATCTTCGGTGGCCAGTGGAGGGGACAGGAGTGGGGGAGAGGGCGGAAGGGGTTCCAGGTGCAGCGGCCCAGAGGTGAGAGAGCAGAACCGGCCGGGGGAGCTGCAGCTAAGTCCGTCAGCTGGAGTGGAGGGCGTCTGTGGTACGGGGAGGGGATTATTCAGACGTGATCCTAAGGCAATGAGAAGCCACTGTTGAGGTTTCTAAGCAGAGGTGTGCAACGGTCTGACTTATGGCTGCTGAGCGGAGAGGAAACAGTCACTCGTCCGGGGGTCGACGGCCTGGCCGTTGGGAGGGCGCGGCCGAGCAGGGCGGACAGAAGTGGACGGCTAGACTCGGGAGCAGGAAACCACAAAGCCCGCGGACGGACGGCTGGGCGGAGCGGGGGCCGGGACGGAAGAGGAAGACCCAGCCCGTGACGCTTCGGCAGCGGCAGGTGCCGGTCTGGGCGGCGCCTCCCCCGGGCCCGCCCCTAGCCACCTACGCTCGGCAAAGCCCCCGGGCCCACCCTCCGAAGCCCTTGAAGCAGGGAAGGAGGGGAACCGGAGAGCTAGGCTGACGCTGGAGCGGGCCTGCCCGCCGGAGTACGCACCTCCTTGGCGATCACCGCTACGCACACCGCCATCTTGGGAGCCCGACAGGCCGCATCACGTGACGGCGACGACGGTCACGCGGCCGGCCAGGCCCCGCCTCACCCGCCTGTCATTCGGCTGGCCCTGACCCCGCCTCTCCTGTCAGTCAGCCGGCCTTGCCCCGCATCCCTGTCACTCAGCCGGTCTGACCCCGCCCCACCTCTCATTCTGTTGGTCAGGGCCTCACTTCTCCTGTCACTCAGCCGGCATGGCCCCGCCCCATCGCCCGGCCGGAAGGATCGCCCGCTACGCCCGGCCCGTTCCCGCAGCTCCGCGACTCGGTGGCGCTCGGCGTGGTTGCCATGGCGGCGGTTGCTGCGGCGACGAGGTGGCGGCTGCTTCTGGTGCTGAGCGCCGCGGGGCTGGGGGTCACAGGCGCCCCGCAGCCACCCAACATCCTGCTCCTGCTCATGGACGACGTGAGTGCGGGTGTGGGCCGGGCTCCCGGGAGGGCTGCGCTCGGGCGGGGTTGGGGGCGGCCGGCGGTGTGGGGATCGCGCCTGGCCCTGCAGGCCGCAGCCTGGCTCGTGGGTGAGGGTGAAGTGAGGTGTGGTGTCCAGGCCGGGCCAGGAGAAGACCTTCCTGTCCTGTTCCCTTCCCCGCTTCTTCCGCCGCCGCCCAGGCGTGCTGCGATGCCGGCCGCGTGAGGGCCACCTCCCCAGGATCCCTGCTTTCGCCTGCCGCCCCCCACTGCCGGCGGTGTGGGTGGCAGGGAAGCGGTGCAGAGCTGACCAAGACCCCGGCCTGCCTGCCCGCCCTGGAAGTCGCCTTCCCCGCCGCCTTTGGCCTGCTGGACCTGCCCTGCCCCAGGGCTGCCGCCGCCTGCTCGGTCTGGCTGCTCCCACCCTGCTGAGATTTCTGACCAAAGGTCAGGTCTTTGTGGAGCGGGGAAGAGCTGGACCGGAGGAATGTCCCCCATGGGTGTGTGTGTAGCCCCAGGCCACCCTGGTCGCACCGGTGGGCCTGCCTTTCCCGCAGAGCCGAGCTGTTCGCGCCTTCTTTGCGACTTGGTTCCTGTGCCCCTTCCCCAGGAAGCGGGACTGTATTTGGGGGCCACTTTTCGGGGAGTGAAATGGAGGTTCTGAAATTAGTCCATGTGAGGCGTTGGTGTAAAGTGGGGACGCAGACAACCTGGGTTCAGGTGCCTGCTCCTCTGAGCTGCGTGGAGACTGCGGCCCTTTGGGCCTCCCCTCTGCCCCATCCTGGGGGCTGAGGCAGTGCAGAGGGTCCTGCATACGGCTCCTAAACCCTCGAATCCGGAGTGATACCAGTGTCTGTAGTGGGGGGCGCCCTGGATGGCTTCAGGATGGGGTCGCCAGGAAGGCCAAGGTGTGACTGGAGGGTTAGAGCTTCCAGCACAGCCTTGACCTCCAGGGGCTCCAGGTCGGTTTTCACGTGGAGGGACTCAGAGAGGGCGGGGAAGTGTGTCCCCCCCCCCACCAACACCTCACCCGAGGCATCTCTTCCACCTGTTGTCCTTGAGTTGTATCCTTGATAGTAAGCAGGTGATAGTAAACAGAGCGCCACCCTGAGTTCTATGAGCCTTTCTAGCAAATTATCCAACTTAGGGGGCAGTGGGGGTGGGTTGTGGGAGCCTTGACTTACAGGAGGCCCAGGATGTGGGCCTGGCATGTGAAGTGGGGGCAGTCTTGTGGGGCTGAGCCCTTGACCTGTGGGGTCAGATGCCAGGTCCGGGTAGGGAGTGTCAGACAGAGCTGAACTGTTGTACTCCCAGCCCGTGCCTGGAGGCCAGAGAAGTAGTTGGTGTGGTCACCCCCCCACACCCCCCCCCCACCCCGCGCGCGCGCACACACACATTTGGTGTCAGAAGTGTTGTGAGTAAAAATAGCTCAAAGTTTCCCAAAAGACCAACAGAGACACTCCCAGGAGCCTTTGGACCAAGGCCATGGGCCTCACGTGGCTGCTGGGCGGTCCTGGCTGGTCGGAATTGCGAGGTGCTGTGTGTGTGAAAAACATGCTCGGATTTCAAAGACCTAGTACAAGAAAAAGACATAAAACGTATCTCATGTAATTTTTTTATTATGAAAATAATTCTTTATTACAAAAAGTTAACGACATTCAAATAAGCCGGAAAAGATCGCAGAAACCCATCCATAGTGGCACCACCCAGAGGTGACACAGACCGTGCTTCTCTTTACTCATAACTGCTCAGACACGACGGCTTGCGTAGGGACCCCGAAGCTCCTCTCCTCCGGGGCCCACCCCGATGGCTGGTACGGAAACTTTGCTTCATGATGAACACGTGGGTCTTGGAAATGCCCGCTGTGTCAGCGGGTCAGCCTTCTCAAAGCTGAGGTTCCTGGGCAGGACGGCTGTTTAAGTACATAAACGATTGGGGCAAAAGGCTTAGCTGAGCACTTCGCGCTCCGATTTCTGCCCCTCCCCTTCTCTCCAAGGTGACGGCTCATTAGTGAGGGTTGATGCTGCAGGCTGGTTGAGATGGTCGTTTTCTGGATTTATGGGGCTACAAAAAGTACAACCTATGCCCGCACCCACCTCTTTCTCTTTTCCCATTACCGGGGCCTCTGGGCTCTGCCGGAGGCCCTGAGTGGTGGAGCGGGACCGGCACTGGGCGCGTCTTACTCGAGGGGGGCTGACCCGGGGGCCCGTCTGCCTGGGTGCCCAGGGTGGGTCCAGGAAACGGGAACAGTGGGCCAGGAGGCCCTGATGCCCTGCCTTTCCTCTGCGGGTTCCTCCTGTGACTTTGGGCTTCTTTGGCAGCTGAAGCCCGGAGAAGTCGAGGAGACCTCTGTCCTGGTCAGCGGATGACAGGAAGCACACTCAAAGCGACTTTAGCAGAAGTGGGGGCCGAGGCTCTCCCGACTGGACAGGCTTCAGGCCCCCCAGCTCTGTGCCCTCACCTGTGCGGTCGTCAGGCCTGGCAGGAGGCGCAGGCCCTGGTAGGCATCAACTTGTGGAAGAATTTAGAAGAGGCGGAGAAGCTCCGTTCTCTAAGGCTCACGGGTGATGGGGCCGGGGCACAGGCACAGAGCTCCCTCCTGCCCGGCTGGGCCCGAGCGCCGCCTGTGCCTCCGTTCTTTACTTGTAAAACAGGACTAAGAAAGATGCCCTGTGACGACCGGGAAGGGTAAGGCCAGGCCGCACAGAGGCCCCTGTGTCCCCACGGTGGGCCCATCCAGCCAGTGCCCCCGTCCTGACCCTCCAGGGCCTCACACACGTGTCGATGTGGACACACGCACGGGTAATAATCCCTCGTAGCCGTGTGTGGCCCCTGCACTGCCCAGAAGTCTTTTTTTTTTTTTTTTTCAGTTTTTATTGGAGTGTAGTTGCTCTACAGTGCTGTGTTAGTTTCTGTTGTATAGCAAAGTGAGTCAGGTATATGTATACATATAGCCCCTCATTTTTGGATTTCTTTCCCGTTTAGGTCAGCATGGAGTACTGAGTAGAGTTCCCTGTGCTATGTTCTCATTAGTTATGCCCAGAAGTATTGAAGTTCCCACCGACTAAAGGCAAGGCTGAGGCCAGGAGGAGAAGCGTAGGCCCGGGTTCCCGGCTGCCTTGGGAGTGCGGGCGGGCGATCGCGTGGGAGAGGGGGGACATCCTTCACACTCTGTGGGAGACCCTGCCCAGGGTGTTGTGGAGGATGGTTTCATGGAGCTCGTGGTAGCCGTGCAAGGCGGATGTTAACATCCCGATTTTTTTAGCCAAGAAAGCCTACCGATAGGTGATAATAGAATTTGATTCAGCAGGAAAGAGCTAACACAGCAGGCCGATGACTGCAAGCCTCCGAGAGGCTCACCTGTAGAGAGGTGGGCCCTCGGCCGCCATCTGGGAACATGGATCTGGGGGGTATCCCAGCATTCCCTGTGCCTAAGCTGTTTATGCAAACGTCAGGCTTGTGCCTATCCCCACCTCCCTCCTGGGAGGCTGGGATTTGGGTGGTACCAGCAGACCCAGCCCCTCTGCCTCGCTTCTCCTACCTGGCCTGTGGGGGAGGGTCGGCAGCCCACCTGTGCCCCGTGGGGTGGGGGAGAGGCGGGCAGCGGGGAGGGGCCTGGAGCCTGCAGCCTCATGTCTTCCACTCCACTTCCTGCCCCTGCTGGCCGCACTTCCCTCCAGGGGCAACTTTCATTCCAGCTCCTGTTGTGGTGAATGGAAAAGCCTTTTCAGTAACTTCAAAATAAATCATCTCCAAAGGGACTCTGTGGCTGGAAGGGTCTTTGAGAACAGAGCACACGGTCCAAGGGCAAAAGGCCCAAGGCAGCTCTGGGACCCGAGTGTCAGGATGGGCCTAAGGCTGGGAGGCGAGGGGACGTGTCCCCATCCTGGCTCTCCCTGATGGAGAGGGCGCTGTGTGAGCTACTGTCCAGTGCAGGGGACATGAATGATTACAGCCAGACCACACACCTACCTGTGACCGTCCTGGGCAAACCTGCGTGCTCGGCCCCCATGTGGGACCCAAGGCTCCACGAGCTTCGCGCGCGCCGGCCCAGCTCTCCCCAGCGTCTCCGTGCAGACCTGCCGAGGCTGCTGTGGGCCGGCAGGCCGCGGCCCGTGAGTCCGGAGAGCTCTACGGGGCCCTGGAGAGACCGGCACGGCCAGGCCTCTGCGGCAGCAGGTGCCTGCGCTTTTCCAGCGGCACTCTGTGGAGACGTAGTTTCCATCACGCACAGTTCACCAGTTAAAGGGCGCAGTTCCGCGGTTTCCAGCACCTTCACAGCGTCGTGCAGCTGTCCCCACGGTCAGCTGTAGGTCATCTTCATAACCCGGGGAGAAACCCCGTCCCCGCCCCCCCCGACTCCACCCCTCCAGGAGGAGTGGCCGGTGAAGGAGAGCCAGTGTGGAGGGGGTGGCGCGCCTAGAGAATCGAGAGGGGAAGCAGGGCCGTGCCCGCCACCAGCGCCGAGGGGGTCAGTTTGTCGGGGTCACTCCTGCCCCACGCCACTGGCCGCAGGAGGATGCGCTGGGTCGCAGAGCGAAGTCACGTCCTGTTGCCCTTTACAGGTATTTCCTCAGCGCTTTCTGGTGACAGGTGTCAAGCACCCCGTGCAGCTGAAAGGGTGTCGCAGTGCGCGCCTGTCGCCCCGCCGGGCCTCTGCCTGCTCCGTCTCACATCTGTCCCTCCGTCCATCCCTGTGCACGTGCTAACCCACCTCACCTCCTGGCTGGTTTTATTTTGGCACCACGCACATGGCACGAATTCACCCTTTTAACATTTTAAAGCGTGCGGTTCGGCGGTGTTGAGCACTTCGCCGGCTTGTGCAGCGGCCCCATCCGGTGGCCGAGAACACCCCACCCCCGAAGGGAAACCCCTTTCCCGCTGGCAGGCACTCTCCTCCCCCTCCCCCAGCCCCTGGCAACCACCCATCTGCCTTGTCCCCGTGGACTTGCCTGTTCTGGACGTTTCACATCCATCGTACGCCCTGCGGCCTTTTCTGACCGGCTTCGCAGCAGCCTGTTTTCGTGAGCGTCAGCACCTCGTTCCTCTTTACGGCCGAGTACTGGTCCGTAGCGTGTGTATCAGGTCCCTCGTGCCTAACAGATGGCCACAGACTTGGTGCCTTGGAATAGGGATCTATTCCCTCCAGTCCTGGAGGCCAGAGTCTGAAATCCAGGGGTCGCAGGGCCAGTCTCTCCGGAGGCTCCGAGGGAGGCTCCTCCCTCCCCTCCATCTCCTGGGGGCTCCTGTGCTCCTTGGCTTGTGGCCGCGACCCTCCGGTCTCTGCGTCCGTCGCGGAGGCCTGGCCTCTCCTCGTGTGTCTGTCTTGTCTCTGTGTCCCATCTTCTCACACGGACCCCAGTCACTGGATTTAGGGCTGCCCTGGTCCAGTGTGATCTCATCTTAGCTGATTACGTCCGTATCTCCAAATATGGTTACGTTCTCCGGTTCTGAGTGGACATAAACTGGAGAGGCTGCTGTTCACCCCGGTCCTGGATGGATAGACCACGTTCTGTCTGCTGTTTATCAGTGATGGACACAGGCTGTTTCTTTTGAGCAGTCGGGGGTCCCGCTGCTGTGGACGTTTGTGGGGCGCCTGGGTGCCGGCCGGCCCGGTCCTCGGGACAGCGAGCTCGGAGGAACCGCGGGTCTCGCGGGGTTAGCTTCACGGGGCCCAGCCACTGGTTTTAAATGTGAACTCACACCGCAGAGCAGGACGGCCTCCTCGTCTGTGCGGAAGGCAGAGAGGTGTGTGTCTTGGTACCGGTGCCCTGCGAGCGCTTGGGGCCGGTGTCGGAGCCGGGAGGAGGCGGGCGCCGGGCATCTGCACCGGGGAGCGGCTCGGGGTGTGCCGGGGGCCGCGGCTCCGGCTACGTTCTCGTCCCACCTCCACACGCTCTTTCCTGCAGATGGGGTGGGGCGACCTCGGGGTGTACGGAGAACCTTCCAGAGAGACCCCGCATTTGGACCGGATGGCTGCGGAAGGGCTGCTCTTCCCGAACTTCTACACGGCCAACCCCCTGTGCTCCCCTTGTAAGTCAGGGCCCGCTCAGGCCACCCGGGCGTGGGGCCGGGCGTAGGGCACACTGGGCTGGGGGACACAGGGAGGGCGGGCACGGAGCGTGGAGACTGAGGCGCGGTGGGGAGGCGGGGAATGCGTAGAGCAGAAAGTGGGGCACAGCGTGCGGGCACGGAGCACGGGGGCGGCAGCCCTGACTTGGGTGTCGGCTCCACCGACGTTTCCCGCAAGGGGCAGAGGGCTGGCAGGCGGGCAGCGGCCTCCTCTGTCGGATCCTGGTGCTTGGGAGCGCCTGGGCTCCGTGCCCTGGGGAACGCGGGGCCATCAGGAGCCATCAGAGGCCACCAAGGGCTCGGAGCCTCTGGGGGTGTTTGAGGCCCCAGTGGCTGCCCCGGCGGCGGCGGCTGTTCATTCGCAGAGCTGGGTGCCGCGGCTGGTTCGGGGGAGGTGCTCGGCCGAGGAAGGGATCGTCAGCTGGGGGTGTAGGGGCCTCGCAGGTGGGGAGGACCTCCGATCTGGAGCACGAGAGGTGACCCCGGAAGGGGCGGCGCATGAGGAGGCCTGGGGGCTGTCCCGGGAGCCCGAGAGAGCCAGGGGGAGCTGCAGCCACCCCACTGCTGGTCATTGCGGGGCTGGGCTCCCACCCGACTCAAGTGGCTGCCGGGGACCCGGGTACCGCAGGGCTGGCCTCGGGCTGCACGCGTGACCCGTGTTTCTGTTGTGTCCCCTCCGCGTAGCCAGGGCGGCTCTGCTCACCGGACGCCTGCCCATCCGCAGTGGCTTCTACACCACCAACGGGCACGCCAGGAATGGTAGGCTGTGCCCTGGGGTAGAGGGAGGGGGCGCCTGTCACCCGTCCTCTCCGGTGACCTGGCTTCTCCCGGCGCACTCGGCACCCAGGGTTGAGCGTTCTTTGTGGGTCGTAACTCACTTAAAAACAGAAGGCAGAGCTTCCACCAGAAACAGTGTGTTTTAGGCGGGTGGGGAGGACGGTGAGGGTGGGGCCTCCTCTCGCCCTGTCCCAGGGGTGGGGTGGCCCAGCTCTAGGGTGGGCTCCCCACCAGGTGGGGCTTCAAGTGGCCCATGGAGGAAGGTGTGGTCTCAGAGGCCGAGTTCTGGAGACCTCGGGGGCGGGCCCTCCCCTGACCCCCGACCCCCTGACCCCTGACCCCCGACCCCTGAGTCCGGACCCCCCTCGGGGGCACGTCTGCCTGTTCGCTCTGGTAATGGTGCTGGCTGTGAGGAGCCGCCTGCAAAGTGCCCCGGCAGTGCCGCCAGGGCTCTGCTGCTCCACTCCGCCGGCTCACACGGTGCGTTGCTCCACCAGCCTACACGCCCCAGGAGATAGTGGGCGGCATCCCGGACTCCGAGCTCCTGCTGCCGGAGCTGCTGAAGGAGGCCGGCTACACCAGCAAGATCGTGGGCAAGTGGTGAGTCCCACACCTGCCTGCTGGGCTCACCCCACGGGCTCCTCACTGACGTTGCCCAGTGGGAGCCCCTCGGGTGGGAGTAGAGTCCTTGAATTCCAGGTCCGCTAAGATGTCCAAAGCGTCCCTTTAAAAGCTGCTGTGGCCGTGCCCGTGGGACCTCCCGTGGCGAGGCTGGGGTGGTGGCTGCCACAGCAGCACCAAAGGAGCCATGTTGTTGCACACACGTGCCGTCACGATGACTCGCCAGCGAGCAAACGGGCTCTGTCTGGTGGTGAAACCGAGAAGCAAGCAGGGGATAGAGGACGGTCGTGTGGTGTGGAACCGTCGGATCACGTGATCGTAAGAGATCACGTTGTCACACGTGGTGTCGTGCTGTTACGTGGTTAAGCCTGTGAAGTGGCTTCTCCTACTCCCCGCGGATGCTGAACTGCGCAGCCCTAGAGGTTGACGTGAAGGTCGGATGTCCTCTCTTTCCTCTCCTGAGTGTTGGAGCCCTTGCAGACCAAGGCTGCTTCCTACAGGAAGCCTTCCCTGACTTTCCAGCCCTGATCATCTCTGCTCGGCCGCTGCTGTGCTTTGGACCATCCCCCCTTGACCCCTCTGGCACGCACCACCTCGAGGGCAAGCACCTCATCTGTGCCCCTTGGGGACCACTGTTCCACGCAGCTGACAGTCCTAGTGATGGGGGATCTGCAGAAACCGGGAGAGGAGTCCTCAGGGACCCCGGGGACCTGGAGGCTGCTTCCTCACCCCCGAGACGGGCTGGCAGCTGTCCTGCTGGCCGAGCGGTCAAGCCTGGAGGCGGTGGGGGCTGCAGAGCAGAGCTGACGAGGGTGCAGGATGTGGGAGCCTGCAAGGCCCAGCAGTGCCGGGAAGGCCCGGGAGACGGCGGTAGGGCGGCTACAAGGCCCGCCGGGGCTGTGCCAGGGCTGCGCCTACAGAAGGAGGAGCCCCCACAATGACCGGCGCTCTCTGCCCAGCCTGGTGGCTCTGCCCCGGTGCAGGGGCGTCCCATTCGTGGTCATTGACACGGGGCAGCCAGAGCTGGAGTGGGAGCCTGTCCCCACGAACTCCCGAGATGGGCGGAGTCAGGAACAGGAAGGGACGCGGCAGGGCCTGGAGAAGCAGGTGGCATAGACGCGGGGAGGTGGACGCAGTGCTGGTGGACCAGCAGGGGTCAGGGAGGCCATGGCCAATGGGATGACGGGCTCTAGGAGGCCCGGGGCAGGGGGCTCGGCCCCTCCTCTGTCAGGTGGGTGTCCTGGTCTCAGCAGGGTCCCGTCAGAGCCGCAGGGGTGTTGGTGGCCGTGGCCGTGACTGCCTGACAGCCAGCCTCGGGCCCCAGCACCATGGATCAGGATTTCCTCGGCCTAACCAAGGCCTGGGGTGGATGGAGCCTGGGTTCCCGCGAGGGGCTGCCCCGAGTCCCAGGGGCTCAACGTGCTGTCATTCAGCTCGCCAGCGGGCAGCGCTGACCCCACAGCTGCCCTGGGACCAGCACTTGGAATCGACAGCTTCACGCGAGCCGGACCTTCGTGGGTGTTTCTGTTTCACGAAAGCTGTTTGGGGGAAGGACGCGGGCCCAGGAGGGTCACATCCAGCGGTGTCCAGCATGGGGGGGTGTCACAGCTGCGGGCCCAGGGAGGAAGCACGGGATGCAGCCGGCTCTCCTTTGCGGAGACAGCGCTCAGGGCAGAGCCGGTGCGGGTGCCTCCGGCACAGGGGCTCCAGAAGCCGGGCAGCCATCCGGCGGAGGCAGAGTGTTTCAGGACCAGCAGGGGGCACTGAGAGGTTCCCTTACCGGCGCCCAGACCCCGCCGCCCGCCAGCTCAGTTCCGGCCCCGTCCTGCCCCGCGGTCTCGTGCCGCATCCACCTGACCGAGGGACCGAGCTGTGTGGCGAGCTCACGGTGACCTGGAGTCGGCCTGGCCCGGCGCAGTCCCCCAGCGCTGTGCCGGCGATGCTGGCTGCAAGAGGCTTTCTGCAGACGTGACCCCAAGAAACCTGTCTGCTTCCCAGGGAGGAGGAACCTCACCCCCAAGCCCCTCCCCTAAGCTGCGCCTTCTTGAGAGAGACCCTCCCACTGGCGAGAGGACCCGACATGACGTACCCGCGGGGAAGGGGCTCCTGGCTGGGAGCAGGGGGCGGGTCCGAGCCCGGGTCTCGGGAACAGCTGGGCCGCTGCCCTGCGGGCACCTTGCCGTGTTCTCCTCTCGTCCCGTCCGGCTCCTCCCCAGGGCGCCGGGGCCGTGGGCTGCGCTCATGGGACCTGGTCACCGTCCCCGTGTGTGCCCGTCGGTTGTCGCCTGCGTGGACGGTGCGGGCAGGGGGGCCAGGCCGCGGGGCGCCCGGGCTCAGCACACCCTGGGGCTGGCTGGAGCCTTGTCTCCTGAGCTGTTCTCTGAAGGCGAGGGTGTTTGCTTCCCGGAGCTCCGGGGCTCCCGTGCAGGGGTCCCTGAAGTGCCCCGGGTCCCTGTCTCTAGGCATCTGGGCCACAGGCCTCAGTTCCACCCGCTGAAGCACGGATTCGACGAGTGGTTTGGATCCCCCAACTGTCACTTTGGACCTTATGACAACAAGGCCAGGCCCAACATCCCTGTGTACCGCGACCGGGAGATGGTTGGCAGGTAACAGGCCCTGCCCGCGGCTGCCCACGCGCCAGCTCCTCGTCCTGCCCGGGCCCGGCCCCGTGACCTCTGACTTAGAAGAGCCCCGCCTCCGGGGGCTCCTAACTCTCTCGGGAAGTGTGCTGGGAGCCCCACATGCTCCCCAGCGAGGCGCTTCCCTCGGCTGCCGGGCTTTGGGCCCCGTGCCCTGAGGGGGCTACGCTCTGGACGCTCAGCCTCGCTCCGAGCCACTGTCTGGGGGGCCGTTGGCTGCAGCACCGACCTGGTCTGGCCATCGGGTGGCCGCAGGCAGGCCCCGGTCTTTCCTGTCTGGCCTAACTTCCCTTTCTTTCTTCCTCTCTAAATTATTTTTGCTCTGGTGGAAGCGCGGTACACGTCACTGGACCGCAGAGCTGGGCCAGCATTGCTGGGCGTAGCTCACCCGGCACCCCCATCCCAGACCGTCTCCATCACCCCAGAGAGATTCCCACACCCGTTGGCCGTGCCCTCCGTGGCTGTGGACTGGCCGTTTCCTCTCGCACCGTCCTGCCGGTCCTTTGACGGGGCTCCCCTCCTTCTCCCAGATGGTGGGGTCACCGGGGCACCAGACTCAACCCCAGTGGGTCCCCGATGGGCCTGGGAGCTTCCAGGCTCCGGTTTTGTCCCTGACGTGAACGTTTCCATCTCTCTTTTAAACGAGGCCCCTGACTTTGGCCAGGAAATCAGGGAGGAGGGGCTTTCCTGCCCTGAAGGCTGATTTCTTTCTGGATCTGTACTGTTTTTAGATTTTATGAGGAATTTCCAATTAACCTGAAGACTGGAGAAGCCAACCTCACCCAGATCTACCTGCAGGTGACGGCAGCAGGGGCTGGCCCGGCTCTGGGGTTTGTGGGGGGGCCTGGGGCGGGGAAGACGTGCGTGCTTCTCCTCAGGAAGCGCTGGATTTCATTACGAGGCAGCAGGCAGCTCGCCGCCCCTTCTTTCTGCACTGGGCCATCGACGCAACACACGCGCCTGTTTACGCCTCCAGGCCTTTCCTGGGCACCAGCCAGCGAGGGCGGTGAGTCCTTGGTCACAGAGACCTGGACCCCGGGGCGGGGGGGCCAGCCGTGCTTGGTCACCACCGGAGGCGGGGCCCCCGGTACCACTGTCGGCTGTGGACAGAGTGCAGCGTCTGTGCCTCTGTGGTGGTGGAGGGCGGGCCGGCTCTGCCCCGATTCCGATTCCGTCTGAAACTTGACTGGAACGCCCCGTCCTCGTCCCTCCCTGAGGTTCGGCTTCCGCCGCCCTCTGGTCCTGGAGGCGGCCGGCCCCTGCAACCGCTCCCTCCTTCCCGCAGTTACGGGGACGCCGTCCGGGAGATTGACAGCAGCATCGGGAGGATCCTGCACCTCCTCCGGGACCTGGGTATCGCGGAGAACACCTTCGTTTTCTTCACGTCCGACAACGGCGCTGCCCTCATTTCTGCACCCAAACAAGGCACGTGGCTCGAGCAGATGGGGCTCCACCCGGTGCCCCTCAGCACGCCCCCCACCGGGCCGAGTATGAAGGGCGCAGCCTTGGGGAGGGAGGGACACCAGCAAGCGCCCCGCAGGCCCAACGCCCCTCCTCCCCACCGCCTGGCAGGGGCCTGGTCAGGAGGGAGAAATGGGTGGAGCAGGCGGAGGCCGAGGCCGCGGCCCCCACCGCGTCCTGCCTCTCTACTGGCCAGCCCTGGGGCCAGTCACATCCCGAGTTCTCTGAAGCTGCACCGTCCCCGGTCGGCGTTTCTGTTCTGATCTCAGCTGTAACACAGTGGCCCTTGTGACTGGACACGTCTGCCCCTTTTTCTGTGTTGGGGGGCCTCCCTTCCCACGGGGGCAATGACCCTGCAGCAGCCAGGCCCAGGCTTGGCGCCCACCCCGCCCCTCAGAGGTGCCCTCCCAGGCCTTGTGGTGGGTGGTGTCCAGGAGGGAAGGGACCGAGCCCCCCTCCCCTGCAGTGCTGGAGCCCCTGGTGCAGCGCAGGGGGGCTGCTCACTCCCCCAGACCCTCCCTTTGTGTCCCTGCCGGGCCTGCAGTCCTCCTGAGGACCCTGACCTCTAGGACTCTCAGGTCCGAGGGAGGCTTTTCCAGCTTGCAGAGCTGGAGCGAGGTTGTTAGACCTGGCTTTTCATAGTCCTTTGAGGGTTTCAACCCCCCGTGGTGATGTCTCTTCTTCCCTTCTTAAAAAGCCTGGGCCCCAGGAGGGCTCTGAGTCACTCAGACAGCACTGGAAGGAAGGCCACAGACAGCAAGAAACCCCACAGGGCCGGGCCCGTCTGGGGAGGCACTGGGGACCTTACAGCCACGTGTCCTGGGGGCAGAGGGGCCCAGGGATCTCCAGGGACAGGAACAGCGCAACTGGCTTCGGCCGAGGAGTTGCAGGGGCAGAAGAGGACGATGAAAATCCATGTGCCCACCCGCAGCTGGAGAGACAGGAGCAGGAAAGAAGTAGGCCCTCATTGACCTCTGGCCTGTGACCCTTGCTGGCCCTGTGCTGACCAGCGAGGTGGGCTTCGGGCTGCAGCGCGGGGACGCTGTGGGCAAGCCACATTCTCGCTGCTGGCAGACGCTGTGCTGTTGTGTCCGTCTCCCCATCCTCGGGGGTCCTGAGGTTGTGGGACCCTCCCTCCGTCACGGCAGCGAGCCGGGGATGTGCGATTAGCCAGGACTGGGCTGTCTGCCCTCGGCACCGCCCACAGCCGGGTTCAGGGGCCACCTGCTCAGAGCAGGGCGTGTCAGAAACACGGGATCTGCACCCCCAAACCCCAGGCACACAGGAGCTGCTTGTGCACGGTGACATTTAGGGAACCTGGCACCTGCCAGGCCAGGGGTCGGGACTGTGTCTTAACGTTTTCACATCTTTCACTAACACGTCCACGTGCTGTGTGTGCGTGGTTGCGGTCTATGGGGGCGTGACCTTACGACCACAGCTCTAGGTCAGAGTCATCTCCAGGTGTTCTGACCTTGAACTTGAGGCTTGAACCCCAGGGCTGGGCCTCTGTCTCCATGACGGCCTCAGTGCCTCAGCAATGTCACCTCCAAAGGGCCAGGTGGGGAGCCAGGTGGACGGACGTGTCGCGAGGGCGAGTGCCCGGCAGGGTGTGTGTGGCCCTGGGGACTCGGGCACGCGGCCTGATGGGCGACTGTCCCCAGGCGGCAGCAACGGGCCCTTTCTGTGCGGGAAGCAGACCACGTTTGAAGGTGGAATGAGGGAGCCTGCGATCGCCTGGTGGCCCGGGCACATCCCTGCCGGCCAGGTGAGTGGGAGCCGGCCTCGTGCCAGACCTGCGGCCGTGCGGGGCGGGAAGCCGCGGGCCCCTCTGGCCTGCTCCTGCACTCATGTGCCAGGCACACGTGTCGCTGGGCAGGCAGAGCCTCTGTTCCGCGTGTGTGGACGTGCTGCGGGATGGGACCGCGTGTGTGCGCATGCGCGCGCATGCGCATCAGCGAGCGCGCCTGGGGGCCCTGGCCGCCGTCTGGGCGGGGCAGGGCGGGCGTCCTCAGTGCGTGTGGGCCGCGTCCATCGCAGGTGAGCCGCCAGCTGGGCAGCATCATGGACCTCTTCACCACCAGCCTGTCCCTCGCAGGCCTGGAGCCACCCAGGGACAGGGCCATCGACGGCCTGGACCTCCTCCCCACCATGCTCCAGGGCCGCCTGACAGACAGGTAGGTGTCCGCCGGGCACTCGCCCCGCCTGGCGCCCCGCACCTGGTGCCGGAGCCGAGCTGGCTGACAAAGCCCGTGTCCTTGCCCAGGGGGAGGTGTCCTCGCCCAGGGGGAGGTGAGACCCGGGGACCTTGGCAGGAAGCGCTTGGTGGGGCGGAGAGGCCTCGTTCCTCCCTGCGGGGTGTCCCTCTCCCGCTGCCCGGCCCCAGCCTACACCCAGCTGCGCGCCGGGACGCTGTCCAGAGGCAGTTTCTCCAGCTCAAGACCTGCTACTGTTTTGCTCAAACAAAATGAGTTTCCCAGGCTGCCGAGAAGGGGCGCGGATTGTGAAGTGTGTAGAGCGTGGCCAGAGCAGGCTTACGGCCAGGAGTGGACGGCTCACTCTTTTCTGTCTTGAGACCTGGCATGAGAGCTTGCTTCCCCCGGCGGGGGTGGCAGGGGGGGCCAGCGCCACGCTCGTCCCCACAGGCCCGCCCGCCCTGCCCCGGTGCTACCCCCTGCCTCCGCCGCCAGCCTCCCCAGCACCGAGGATGAGGGACGGCCATGGGGGCTCCTCCACAGCCCGGGGACCCTTTCAGTTGACGCTGCCTGTCCCCCCCCGACAGGCCAATATTCTATTACCGTGGCAACACGCTGATGGCGGTCACCCTCGGCCAGTACAAGGCCCACTTCTGGACCTGGACCAATTCCTGGGAGGAGTTCAGACAGGTGAGGGGTTCCCGGCTCCGTGGACTCCTCGTCCCTCATGTCCCACCTTGGGGAGGCCTCTGTGCCCCCGGCTCACGAGCTGATCTGCTGTCAGGGACTTGGGGGTGACGAGGTGTAGCCGCAAGGACAGCACCCACCCTGGCCCGGGCCACCCAGGCTCAGGAGAGGAGGTCTCAGGGCAGCTCAGCCCCAAACCCGGGTCAGATGCTTCAGGGGCCCAGGCGGACCCGGCACCTTCCCATCCTCCCCTCCCGTCCACCCACTGGCCTGGCCAGGTGCTGTGCGGCCCCCCGAGAGGCTGTCGCAATGTTTGCTCCCCCGTGTACGCCCCCGGTCCTGACGGTGAAGTGCCCCTGCCAGGCCTGGAGCCCCACTCGGCCCTCCCAGCTCGTGGCCGCCCACCGCCTCCTCTCCGCGTGCCTGGGCCCCCCCCCACCCCCCGCTCGCCCTCCCCTAGCCGAGCCTGTGCTTCCCCAGGTCCCGTCACTGCCCTGGGCTGAGCTATCCTGAGCACCCAGCACCCCAACTGGCAGGGCCGCGGCTGGCGCGCCCCGGAAGATGCTAAGGGGCCGAGAGGCCTAGGAGCGCCCTCCTGAGAGAGCTCTGAGGCAGGCGGTGTGGCGACCCTTGGAGACAGCGTGTGGCTTCCCTTGTCCCTCCCCAGGCCCCTCCCTACCCCATAGGGTCCCTGTTGCGTCCAGCTGCACGGGTGCTGTTGGGCCTCTTGAGGGCAGGTCTGGTCAGCCCAGCCTCCACCCAAGCCGGAGCCCACAGGGGCTGGGGAGCCTCTTCTAGCCCAGAGGATCTGCAGGCAGCGGGCAGCCAGCTGCACGGCCTGTCCTGACTCGAGCACGTTCACGGTGGGGTCGGAAAGTGTCAGGAGAGGCCCCCGTGGCGTGGCTGGGGGACACCAGTGCGCAGGGCTCGGCGGGCGGTGCTGCTTCCGTTTTCCGAGGGTTCTTTGTGGGGCTTCTGGTTGGTTTGGTCTGCACGGCCGCTGTCCTGTTGTGAGACAAAACCTGCAAAACTCCCATCTCTTCTCCAAGGCGCATGGGCGTGCAGGAACCGGGGGGTCCCTCCTGCGGTGGCTTCGCACGGTTGCAGTCCCATTCAGGTGCTGGCGGTCGGGGCGGGGGGCACTCGCACGCTGCTTTGATGGCCCTTCTCCCTGCAGGGACCAGTAAGGCTGAGGGGGTGTGTGCAGTCGGGGGGGCCCCAGAAACTATGACAGCGGCCTTGTGGCCATCGACAGCCCCCTGGGCTCCACGGAGACTTGGACCCGCCTCTTGCATCCCTTGCAGGCGATCAGCACTTGAGGGGCAGCCTTGACCGCAGGCTGGGGGCGGGGCTTAGCTGAGAACACACGTCGGGGTCCCCAGCTGCAGGGTTTGCCCGAGGGGACCTTGTTAACTTCCCACCGTACCCTTGTCTGGGGCGTCTGCCACCCCCCTCGACCCCCATGCCTGTGGGCCCACCTGCCCGCGTCCTGATCCAGTTCCGGAGGCGAAGGAGGAAGCGTCCTCCCCGTGCCAGGCCTGGTGCCACCGTCACCAACAAGCCCGTGACCTCCCCTCGTGATGGGTCTGAGGCCCGGGGGCCGAGGCGGGAGGGAGGGCCCGTGTGTCCACGGGACCTTCTGCATTTCTGGGCAAGATCCACGAGCGTGGGCTCAAGGGCACGGCTCGCCCCCCTCCTTCCTGTGCTCCGAAAGCCAGAGCTGTGCTGGGGCAGGGCTCCCCGCGCCCCCTCTGCCTGGCTGGGCTGCGTGGGGCTCCGCTGCGGCGCCCCTGGGGCGAGTCCTCCCTCCCTCTAGTGGCTGTGAGGGAAAACTCCTGTGCTAATTAGCGGGATGTTAATTAAATAGCTTATTTGATTTGCATCCAAATTATAATGTGTTTTCTGTCTAGACTTGCATTCTTCTCCATTAACTGCTCAGCTTTTTCCTGCTAAACGTGGTTCTTTCTCGCACCGTTAAATCCACTTTTGTTCTCCAGCTGGTCTGCTTCCAGAAGGTCAGAGGTCACTCACTTGGGACCCACCTGGGCGTCCGTTCTCGGCCGCCTTCGACAGCTTAGATTGCAGCCGCTGATTCAGGGGTCTACAGCTCAGGGCAGACCACTGGAATTTATCTCGCTCACCTCCCTGCTTTACTGAGAAGCAGAACATTTGCTGCTCCGCCGCCTGGCTGTCCAGCACAGACACGCGGGTGTTGGGGGGGCTGCCGTCAGACCCCGGCGCCTGCAGGAGAAGCAGGAGGCACGCCTCTGTCCCCAGCCCCGTTTTAGGGTTAATGTGCCCCACCACGGCCCCGCTCCAGACCCTGTCAACGGTGTCCCGCGTTGCCTGGAGACCAGTGCCCAGCTGCTTCTGGGGCCGCAACACTTGGCCTTGCCCGACTCTGCCCAGATGGCAGCAGGCCTTTCCCTAAACCAAGTCAGGGAGCCCCGAGCGGCAGCCTTCAAGCCTGGGGGACGTGCTGGCATGGGAACCCCGTCTCCCACGTGCGGCAAAGGCGGAACCCCGAGGGCAGAGGCCGCCTTGAGGGCGCAGAGCAGGGCTGCACGCCTGAGCCTCGGTGGAGGAGATGCTTCGTCTCCTGCTAAGGGTGGGGGCGGTGCGTCCGGCTCCCCTGTGTCTCCTCTGGCTCTCAGGCCTGCGGTCCCTGCTCCCCAGCTGGCCAAGGGGTCGTGGAGGAATGCCGACCGCTGCACGCTTCATCTGCTACGAGGCAGATCGGGTGGACGTGAAAAGCTTTGCTTTAGAAATTAGATGGAAGATGGACTGAAATATTTTAGAGATTCACCACCCCGTCCCCCAAGAAAGTACTGAAACCCTAAGGGCTGGCGCGGCCTGTCGTTTCAGGGCGTGGACTTCTGCCCCGGGCAGAACGTGTCAGGGGTCACCACGCACTCGCAGGAGGAGCACACTAAGCTGCCTCTGCTCTTCCACCTGGGACGAGACCCCGGGGAGAGGTACCCCCTCAGGTGAGCGGGGGGTTTCGGGGCCCCAGGTCACCTTGCGGGGCGAGTGCAGCCGCCCGAGCAGGGCGCCGAGGGCCCGGGAGCCACGCGGTCTCAGGGCGTTTGGGGCAGGACCAGCTGCTCTGAGAGAAACGAACCGGGGCCAGAGGATGAAAAGGGGGCCCGAGAGGAGAGGTGGGGCGCGGCCAAGGCTGCGCAGCTCAGGGCGCCTGCGGTGCCGGGCGGTGCGCGGCGGCTCCTGCTGAGAAGCAGCTGGCTGAAGGGTCACAGCTGCTGCCCTGGGCACGACGCGGCTCTGCCTGACCCTCACTTGCCGGGTGGTCCCCGGGCTGCACGCCTCTCAGGGCGGGCGGGCGGGACAAGGTGGGGGCCGCAGCCGCTCTTCCCAGGAGGCTGCTGGGTGGTGACCGGGGGCGGGGCGGGCTTGTTCCTCAGTCTCCCCCGCAAGCCTGGCCTCCCTGGGTGGGCGGCCCCACTTGCTCCGTCCCTCCCTCCACCTCGGTGACCTGGTGCCCCTCGCCTGCAGCGTCGCCAGCACCGAGTACCTGGACGCGCTCCGCCGGATCGCCCCGGTTGTCCGGCGGCACCAGGAGGCCTTGGTCCCCGGACAGCCCCAGCTCAACGTGTGCGACCAGGCGGTCATGGTGAGCGGTTTGTACGTGGGCTGCGGGGGCCGCCCCGGGGCCGTGCGAGTGCTGAGCGGGCTGCTGCAGGCACGAACCCCACTCCCAGGAGTGGCAGGGGGTCGCTTGGCACCTCTGCAGGTGCAGGACGAGCCACACCCACGTGGGATGTGGGCGTTGAAAGGCCGGGCGGGTGGCCTGGGGCGCAGCAAGCCCGTGGGCCGCCTCCGAGCGCGCCTCCTCCAACTCCGTGGGGGCTCACCCACAAGTCCGTCCCGTGACTGGGGTGTCTGTGTGGCTCCCCGCTCCACAGAGGTGGGCGACCTCCCGTCCCCGCGGCAGAGGCTCCGGCAGCACCCCGAAACCCGCCGAGCAAAGCCAGTAACTTAGCCGGGCTTCCAGCCCGTGAGTGCCCCTGCCCCGCACACCCCATTCCCCAGACCCGCCTGGCGGCTGTGAGCATGGCCGGGCCAGCAGAGCGGCTGCCTCGAGGAGTCGGGAGGTGACTGTGAGCGCTGCCGCGTGGCTGTGGCGGGTGCGCGTGATGACGGTGCAGCGCGGAGGTCGGACGCGCTCCCTGCGGGGGAGGAGTGTCAGAGGGCCGGAGGCCGGCGGCCCGGTCGCTGTTGTCCACACCGGGGGCTCACAGGGGAAGACAGTGGGGGCGGGGGCCGGCAGGGCCTCCCCCCTCCCTCGGCAGGCATTCCAGCCTCTGGACTCAGCAGTGGAGCAGGAGGGCCCCCCTGGCTCAGGACCACTGGGGTCCCTCGGGTCCCAGCAGCCTGAGAGGCCCCCGCCTAGGGAGGAGCCCCTGGTGCCCCCTGCAAACCCATCTTGTCCTCTGTGACACGGTGCTGCCCGCACCCCAGCACTCCGTCTCCTGTCACGCCTGCCCTGTGGGCCGAGTGTCCAGGTAGCAGCCGTTGCCTGGCGGCTCCGGGACCAAAGGGGGTCTTACTGACAGTAGGGGAGATGCGGAGGGGCTGACTTGGCCGGGGTGCTGCCGCCACCTCCTGGGCGCGGCAGGGATTGCCGCGGCTTGGCCAACCCCAGAGGAGCAGAAAGCAGGGACCCCCGCCCCAAGGGAGCTGAGGGCCCCGGACCAGCGTGGGGTGGCCTCAGACTCTGAAGCGAGCACTGCCACCAGAGGCGCATGGACTCAACGGTGTGTGGCCGCGTGTGTGGGCGCGCGCACACGAGCGTGCAAAGCCCTCCCCGGTCCCCGCTCTCTGCCTGGGCCCCGCTCGTCCAGGCCAGCGGGTGAGGGCGCTGGGTAGTGACCTCTGATCTTGGGACGAGAGCAGCCCGGGCAGGCCACCTCCCTAGAGCTTTATCAGACGCCCTCCCTGAGCCCCCAGGCTCACAGGTTGGGTCCAGAATCTGCTCTCTGCAGGCACCTGGCCCCTTTCTCTGCTCTGCCTCAGAGGTTGGGAACTGCTTCTTTATCCCTGCCAGGCGGCCTGCAATCAGAGGGCGCCCTGATGCTATTCAGGGCAGCGGAGGGCTTTACCTGCGCTTCTCACTGGCGCTGATGTTCTGATTCAGACTCAGGCCCTGGCGGGGGCAGTAGTAGGGTGAGTGCCCCCCGCAGGGTGATTGGGGGGATGGGTACACCTCCCGGGAGAGGGGACACGACAGAGTCACAAAGGCTCCCTCTCAGGGATATGAGCTTCCTGTTTTTTTTTTTTTTCCTCGTCTTTCTTTTTTAAAGGAACATTTATTTAATTATTTATTAACTTATTTATTGGCCGCGTTGGGTCTTCGTTGCTGCGCGCGGGCGTTCTCTAGTTGCGGCGAGCAGGGGCCGCTCTTCGTTGCGGTGCGCGGGCTTCTCATCGCAGTGGCTTCTCTTGTTGCAGAGCACGGGCTCTAGGCACGCGGGCTTCAGTAGTTGTGGCGCACGGGCTCAGTTGCTCCGCGGCATGTGGGATCTTCCCAGACCAGGGCTTGAACCCGTGTCCCCTGCACTGGCAGGCGGATTCCCAACAACTGCACCACCAGGGAAATCCGAGTGTCCTGTTCTGTTGCCAGGAAATCATGGCCACACAAAGCAAGTCTGCCCATGAAGGTGCAGCCGGGAGAGCCTGTGCTGAAGCAGGCGAGCTTTCCCTGGGGCACCAAGGCCGCCACCTATAGAGCTTACCGGGAGGCCAAGGTTGTGGGCAGTTAGCGGACTGTCCCCTTCAGTGACAGGCAGGCCCCGTTAATACCAGGCTGCTGTGGGGCAGTGTCTCCTGTGCCGGCCTCAGGCATTGAGTTGCCTCGGAGCCAGGTGGAGACAGGTGATTCCACGCTGCAGCCACCCATTGGGGTGGGGCAGGTCACAGGCCTGGGCAGGGCAGGAGTGGGGAAAGTGCTGAGTCCACAAGTGCTTGGAATAACTGCATGTCCCCTTTCTGAACTCTCATTACCCAGAACTGGGCACCCCCGGGCTGCGAGAAGTTAGGGAAGTGCCTGATGCCCCCGGAGTCTGTCCCAGAGAAGTGCTCCTGGCCCCACTAGCACCGGCTTGGGCTCAGGACAGGCCTGGGCGTAGGAAGGCTCTGGTCTCAGGGCTCCTGTGCTGGAGGAGCCCCGACTCCCTCCGCCCTGACTGCTGCCAGACAGACGTCACCTGTAGCCAGCAGCAGGACCTGCAAGACTACGCCTGCTGCAACCCGGCCCTGGAGTCAGTTCCCAGCCCACCGGGCCTGCCTGACCGTACAGCCGCAGGCTCACATCGGCCCCTGAACCGGAGGCTGCCCGCCTCATGTCCTCCCACTCTGCTCCAGCTCCCTCCCAGCTGCCTCTTCCAGGGCCTGAGCTCTGCCCCAGGACCCAGAGGCCTGACTCGCCGTGGCTGCCCCTGCAGTCCCCTCAGGACTTCAGCCCCGGTGTCGAGGGCGGCCGTGCCAATCCTGTGTTGCCGCGTGGCGCTGTGCACAGGGGATACCCCAGCGCCCCTCCCCCGCGTACTTCCCCCCCATGGTCGGGTGTGTGTGTGTGTGTGTGTGTGTGTGTGTGTGTGTGTGAACATGAAGGGGGAGGAGGCCAAGGGCCTCCCTGTCCAGTGCGGACAGCTGAAGCCACCAGCTTCCTTGGAGATCAGGACTCCCGACCCCAGCACACTGTGGGGCCTGCCTGTGCTTCAGAGGTGTCCCGCCCGCCCTCCCGTCCTCGAGCCCAGGGTGGCAAAGCTTAAGGATGAGCCCGTTGACCAGCAAAGTCAAGAGGGCCTGAGGAGGACTGTGAACGGCCTCCAGGGAGTACCCCTTAAGGCCCGTGGGCCGTTTTCATTGTGTGGAGTTTCCACTCTGCAGACTGTCACACCAACTCTGTACTGTTGTAAGACTTGGGAAATTATGAAGAGAACGGGTTTCGAATAAAGTAACAGGCATTTTAGCCTTTTGTTTTTAAATGAAATTCTATTTGGGGGAAGTTGTCCCCCCTGGGTACCACGGTGGGGGCTAGAGTGGGCCAAGCCAAGCATTCCATCACTGCCTCCTCTGCTGCCCTCCCCCTGCAGGCCCCGGGGGAGCCGGGCACCAAACGCCTGGGTTTCCGCCTCTGGCGCGCCCCGCCCCCGGCCATTGGTCCTCTGAACTGCTCCCTTCCGGGCCTCTGCACCGCACTCCTGCTCGGAATCCCTCCTTGCTCCGGTCCTCAGGCACCGGCGCGCTCCTGGGGATAGGGCCAGGCCGTGTGTGTGCGCCGTGCGCCCCGTGCGCGCGCCGGCCCCCTCGCACCGCGCTGCAGGAGCTCAGCCGAGACCCGCCGGGGAGGGAAGAAGAGCGGACGAGGCAGTGCGCGCCGCCCGAGGCCTGGGGTCCCGGCCACAGCTGCGCCGAAGACCTGCGGGCGCTCTCGGCTTGGCCGAACCGGGCGAGGATTTCCCCGAAAGTCCGGCCGAGGCTGCGTAGACGCCGTACTCCATCAACCCTGACTCGCACCTGGGCCCCGCGCGAACGTCCTTGAGGCGGGGACGCCAGTGTTCAGGGCACAAGAAATAAGCATGTGTCTTAGGACCGACCGCACTTAAGATTCGATGAACTACGGTACCTCCTACGGGAGACGGTGGGCCCCGCCCACCCGAACCCAGACCCGCCCCCTCATTCCACGGGGGCGCGGAGCCGCCTTGGGCTCCCGGCCCCGCCCCCTGGGGCTCCTCCCCCGCACGCCGCGCAGGCGCGGAGCCTACTAGCCCGCTCCTCGTGCCCTCGAGACGCGCGGACGCCGCGATGGCGGATTCTGAGCTGCGGCTGGTGGCGCAGCGGATCCGCAGCTTCCCCGACTTCCCCGTCCCCGGCGTGCTGTTCAGGTACGGGCAGCTGGGCCACGTGGGGCGCGCGGGCAGAGGAACGGAGGGACGGACCGGGCCGCGCGGCCCGGGATGTCGGGGCGCGGTGGGCTCTGCTTGGGCCTGAGAGTCACCAGGCCTGTCCTTGCGTGCCAGGGACATCTCACCCATCCTGAAGGACCCCGACTCCTTCCGCGCCTCTATCAGCCTCCTGGCTAATCACCTGAAAAAGGTCCACGGCGGCAGGATCGACTACATCGCGGGCAAGTGGAGCGTCAGGGGTCCGCCGGGTCCCCGGACTCTCCCTGGTGCTGCTCGCGTCTGCTATGAGGGCGCAGTGTCGGGAGTCCTTTACCCTGGGCAGGGTGGCTTTGGGGGTCTTTTAGGGGACTCGCCGGAAGCCCCAACGGTGCTTGGGTTGTAGGAACAGACCCGCTGCCCCATCCCGACTTTGCAGCCGTGAGAGGTGCGACAGGCCCCTCCAGCGGCCGGGGAACGCCTCTGCTGGGTGGGTGCCGGCGGCGGGGCTGAGGGCAGGCACGACAGGTGGGGCCCCAGAGCTGAATTTCCCCAGGGGGTGTCTGACCAGAATCCACTGGGCCAAGCACGCTTTCTTGTTTCACCGGCGGGTATTGAGCGCCTGCCGTGTGCCAGGTCCTGTATCCAGTGGTGGGTTTTAGGATAACCCAGGAGATCGTGGAAGATCCTGGCAGGTCCTGTTTCTCTTTGAGAGCCCCACCCCTGATCCTCCCTGGTTCTTGGATACCCTGAGGGGCCACAGCACTGCCCCGGAGGCTGGAGGGCTCCAGGTGGTTGAGTCCTGCGGAGGATTCTTCCCTTCAGAAGCGCTCCCTCCCTAACCACACTCCTACGTGGGGAAGAGGCCCTTGAGTTCCCCCATCACAGCTCAGTCCACCCCCGGAGGTGGCCGGCGCAGTCAATGCCTCTCCTTCTGGGCTAGAAGCTCCTGGGGCAGACGCTGAACCGTCTGCTAAGGACGTTTCAGGTCCACCAGCCACTGGTGAGCAGCTGAGCTTTGGAGAGAGGTCAGGGGACTTACCCGAGGCCACACAGCTATTTACACTGCCCTGTACGGAGTGGCTCCTGCCCAGCTCCCGACCTCTCTAGCACCTAGCAGTCCCTGTGTGGTAGGTGATCTGTCAACATTCCCAAAGTGGATGGATGTCATTGGTCTTTCGTTTGGAGGCAACAAGGCTGTGTGTCCTGTGTTGTGACGGCTACTTGTCACTGTTCAGCCCCGACCCACGGGGACCCCAATGCTGCTGTACCACGCGGCTGCCCCCCAACACCCCAGGTCTCACCGACAGGCCTAGACTCCCGTGGCTTCCTGTTTGGTCCCTCCCTGGCCCAGGAGCTGGGCTTGGGCTGCATCCTCATCCGGAAGCGAGGGAAGCTGCCAGGCCCCACTGTGTGTGCCTCGTACGCGCTGGAATACGGGAAGGTGAGAAGGCTGGGGGCTGCCTCTGCGGAGCCTCCCTTCCCAAAAGGAGAGTCGTGGACTCCAGTGGAGCTGCCGTGGTTGGTTGGAGTGGACATGGGAACTCAGACTGAGAAGCCGGGCCAGGCTGACAGAGCCACGAGACAGGGTGGGTCGGAACTGGGGCCCAGGGTGTGGCTCCTTGTCAGTTCCCCAGGTCTGCGCGCTACGGCCATTTTGGGGAAGCGCAAGCGCGCAGATCACACGCCCGCTCTCGTCTGCAGGCCGAGCTGGAGATCCAGAGGGACGCCCTGGAGCCGGGGCAGAAGGTGGTGGTCGTGGATGATCTGCTTGCCACTGGCGGTGAGGGTCTGCCCCCAGCGAAGCGGGCCAGGCGTCACTCTGGGGCCGGTGGGGAACGAGTCTGGGCACTCCAGTCTCCACACCACCCCTCCCTCCCTCCCTCCCCAGGAACCATGCGTGCAGCCTGTGAGCTGCTGGGGCAGCTGCAGGCCCAGGTGCTGGAATGCGTGAGCCTGGTGGAGCTGACCTCTCTGAAGGGCAGGGAGAAGTTGGGGGCTGTGCCCTTCTTCTCTCTCCTGCAGTACGAGTGACCCCGGCCCCACCCCCGCACCAACTGGAAGAGAAGAGGATCAGCCTGAGCGGCTGCAGCGACCACCACTGGCCACCAGGGGGACCAGAAGTTCGGGGGGAGGGGTTACTTCTGCATCTGTGGCTGAGTGGTTTTCCCCTGAGCAGGGCTGCTGCCCGCGGGGCCTGCTGGGGCTTCTGCAAACCCCAAGGCCTGGAGCTGCAGGCTCGAGTGAGAGAATAAATGACTTTCTAGAGCGGGGTCTCCTCCCCAGTGTCAGTGTGGGAAGGCGCAGGGGCCTTTCTGACCCTTAGCATTTGGTGGTTCTCGAGCCCTGTGAGCCTCCGTCTGCACACAGAGGGGCAGCCCACCCTGGCTTCCCCTGCTGCTGTAACTCATCACGGACACGTGTGAACTTCAAACAACTTTATCTTACAGTTCTGGAGGCCAAGTACAAAAATCGGTGTGGGTAGGCAGGGCTGGTTCCTTCTGTGGGCTCTAGGGAGAACCTGTTCCTTGGCTCTCCGCTCCTGCTGGCATCTTGCAAGCTCAGATTCAGCATCTGCCTACTTCCCTCTTATGAGGGCCCTGTGTGACACCCAGCCCACCCAGATACTCCAGGACCACCTCAGGATCCCACGTGGACACCCGGGAGGGTTAGCTGCCAGCCACACTACCCTCCCCGCCCCCCCCCCTTTCCTGCACCCTGTGTACAAGGGGGGCCTCCACCACAC